>NC_081408.1:47260020-47571132 GCF_030272615.1 Cryptomeria japonica | reverse complement strand
CATAGACAAGGTGTTTAACTATTTGACAAACTGCCTCAAGGAGATATGGAACACGTTGAATGCAAATCATGGAAATTTTTGACATTGCACGTGATTTGTTTGACAGAATACTCGGCAGAAAGTGGAGTATTTGACAATATACCACATAACATGCAATAATGGAATTGTCTGACTAAATGCATTAACAAAGATGGTCTCATTTCATGCAATGACCACAAGATATACACAACATCAAACCATGATATAGAGTGATTTCATCAGAGGTTGCCAGCGAACCAAGATATTATTGCCGATGATTGCAATGCATGGAGGGATGTTCGATCGTATTTTGATGTGTCAAGAGACTTTGCATCAAGTGGCTTGATATCGGATTTTATGCAATTGTTCCTAAAATTAAAACATTGAAACAAATTGACAATGCATGTGCTCGAGTTAAAACATTGAAAATGTGACATCCACTAAGTGTTTGGGAGATGATATTTAAAATCTCAATTTGAGGAGTAATTTAAAATAGCCTCTATTAAAGACTCGTCTCTTGTAAATCCTTTTGGGATGATGGATTTGAGAATTTGAATGGATTTCTGCACATTTTTCAGTTTCCATAGTGCTGATATGCATTTAATTACAAAAGATGGATATTTAATTGCATGCAAAGGAGCAACTTTCCAAGTTGGAGTTGGAATGATTTTCCTTGAAGATCGAGTTATTTATAATTGTAGAATGAGCACAAATGAATTTCCTGGATGAAGTTTATATATACTTGACCTCAAAATCATTTTGTTTGTTCAGAAGTACTCTTGTCATACACACCGGAAGTGGAATCATGGACATCGATAAAATGTCTTGAAGAGATTTCATCTCGAAGGATGAGATGTAATGATTACAAAATGTGCATAATATAAAGGTTTATGGATCAATGTTGGCTGCAACATAGCAAAGTCAAATCAATGTCAGATATTATACTTGGGGAATGTGCTAGTTGACACACATATAAAAGTGAAATAATAAGTAATCTTTGACAAAATGAATCAAAAAGATGTTATGTCCAGGAATGCTAGGTTCTGTGACCCCAAGGAAGTGTAGGTGTTGATCATGAAGGATATCTAGCTAATGCAGTTGGAATGTGTGTTTTTAAGGGCAAATGACTACTTTATTTGACAAGCAATGCACTAATGTATGGACATGTTGTGATCTCAAATGGTTAGATGGCGAGATGATGACAACTTCAGATGAAGTAGATAAAGATGGAGAAGTGCCTCAACGTAGCTTATGACTTGGTTCTTCATCAATATTACAAGTTTGAATTTGTATTTTTGTAAAAGTGACTTATGTTACTCATTGTAACTAAAGGTTAAGATGTTGACTTTTTCTGTGCATAATTGTGTAAGTTATTAACTCTTTGAAATTCACGCAAAAAAGAGTTGGTTATTAACCTAGGATTAAAGTTAGTTACTAAGGTGGTTGTTTTGGGAAGCCTATAAATACAAGGCTATTTGTAATGTAAGGGGGACTCTGACAGAGGGGGAAAACTCTGCAGAATTTTATAGAGAAACTAAGTGAGATCTTTTGATATTCATACCTTTGACTAAGGGGTTTTTGAACTTGTATATTTTCAAAAAGAATAATGAAGAATACATTGAATTAGTGTGTCTTGAATGTATTCATGAGTTATTGTTGCTAATTTCGCGTATGTTGAATTAGTAATCCCTTTATGTATTGGTGAAATCCATTGATGAAACACATCATTTCATGGTATCTTGACTTGCATGTGCTAGTACAACCTATCTCTTCGTGTGTCGAGGTTTATTGTAATTATTTCATCATTGTTGCATGACTAACCTTTTTGGTGGTAACCCCTTTTGTGATTGTTATCATTTATGGAATCCTACTTGTTGTTCGTATGTCTTCTAGTAGGGTTTCTATTATTAACCTTGTTTAAGTTCTATGTTTTCTCCTTTATGTACTTTCAGGTTAAAAGTACACGAAAATCCTAAACACCCCTATCATACAAGGGAGCTGCCCCTCTCTAATGCAGAGGAAGATTGTGGGTTTACTCCAATCTCTCAAACTGTTGGAACGTTTGTCACTGCTCATCGGGCAAATAGGATCAGTTTCATATAAACGACCGTAGTGAAAAATATGTTTACCAACAATATGTATATGTGTATGTATATATACATATACATATAAATATGTATATGTATATGTATATATACATATACATATACATATGTACACACATATATACATATATGTAGATATATACATACATATATAAATACATACATATATATATATACATATACATACATATATATATATATATATATATATATATATATATATATATATATATATATATATAAATACATACATATATATATATATATATGTATTTAGATATAAATACATACATATATATATACATGTATATGTATATATATATGTATGTATTTATATATAAATACATACATATATATATACATATGTATGTATTTATATATAAATACATATATATATATATATGTATGTATTTATATATAAATACATACATATATATATATATATATATATATATGTATATGTATATATATATATATATGTATTTATATATAAATACATACATATGTATATGTATTTATATATATATATATATATATATATATATATATATATATATATATATATATATACACATATGTATGTATTTATATATATATATAAATACATATGTATGTATTTATATATACATACATATATATATATACATACATATATATATACATACATATATACATATATATACATATATATGTATATATACATAGATATATATATATATATATACATATACATATGCATATGTATAATGTATATGTGTATATACATACATACATACATATATATATATACACACATATATATTATACATATGCATATGTATAATGTATATGTGTATATACATATGTATACATATGTATATGTATGTATATGTATAGATATATGTATATATATGTATATATATACATATGTATATGTATACATATAGATATACATATTTATGTGTATATGTGTACATATATGTATATATGTGTGTGTATGTGTGTGTGTGTGTGTAGGGATGACGTGACTTTATCCATCATGTACTTGGTGATATTATCACATTGCCACACATTCCACGATCCTTGCAGATCACACACAGATCTTAGCTGAGTGTCGGGCAACATGAGGACGTATTCGATGATATTAGAGTAGAGCTAGAGATTGCATGAGAAGAGAGGGTGTGACTACAGTGTGACCTCATGGAGGCCCAAGTAGAGTTAACGATGTATAGAGGTGTCATGATGGACAGAGATAGGAGGAGTTTATCCAGGATTCACTCGTGTTCCACATCGACCCATTGACACAAAACTATGGGGCTACCACACCAGGGGCCAAAGGGCTCAGGTAGCCACCATCCATGGAGTTGGTGATACGAGCACCACATTTTGTATAAGTGGTGATGATATGTATATTTTGTATCAAAAATATATGGTTTTATATTGTAATGATGAAAATTAAGGTTTCACCAATTAAGGTAACCAAACTACTAATTTTGCTTAAAGGACCATTACGTTGAAAGAGGGATGGACCTAATAGATTTGGGCTTAATCCCTCAAGGGAAAAAGTCAAAATACTGATTAGGTTCCACTTGGGGTTAGGATTTGATTCCCTCTTTCTAAGTCAAATTGTGAAAATACTGAAATTAGGGTAAATGAGTAAATATTGAAGAGATCGGGCCTAAACAGTGAGCTACAATCATCGTACAGAGCCACAAACTTGGATTTGAGTAGAAGATGATGGTTCAGATTTGTTCCCAAAAACTTGACCTGATTTGTTGGGACCGTGGTGGTGGTTGCCTTGGTCCTCTGAATTTTTTGCCATAAAATGGATCCTTTGAAACGTAGCTCTACACCTGTTTTTGCACAAAATGAAAAGAGGGGAAATTGTTGGAATAAGGGTTTGCTTAAGTCAAACTTTGTTTTAGGAATTAACCTTGAATAAAATAATGCAAATACGGAAATAAATGCTAGATAGATATACCTCAGATATGCAATTGCAATTGTTGATGATGATGTTTTGCTTCTTTGAATGTAATAACATATGTTGTATGAAATGACATGAACATGACAAAAACCTAATCACACACGCATGCTTGCATATGAATAATGTAATTTTACTCCATAATGATTGAATGATGAATAGGCAACCTTGAAGATCTTTGAAAATTCTTGTTAATGAATGCTTCACGGATGCAAGGATGTTAGGAATTGATTGCTTGGAGTCTTAGATGAGATTAGGTTGATCAAAATGTCTTTTTATATAGGGGTGTTTAGGTAAATTAACTATTAGGCCGATCTCCAACGGTTATGCAGAGCCATGGAGATTCATTCTCATCGAGAAAATACGATTCCTGCCCCAATTTAAATTTGGGGCCCATTGAGAGGGACCATGGCGCTGGGTGCCATGGTCCATGACCAGAGCATTAGATGCCATGATCCTTCTACAAAAGGGTCCAAAATAAGGCTCCGAGGGGAGGGGTACCCCACTAGGAGACCCACCAATGAGTGTCCACATGTGTGCGTATGTATATGTATATGTATGTACATATACATATACATATACATATACATATACATATACATATACACACTGTTAGTCCCAATCGGTGTTGAGAGGGGAGGGGTGAATCAACACTTACTGGTATTCTCTCAATTAAAATTTTTAACTTAAGTTGTCACTAACTTAACATTCATCAATATAAATAACTATTGCAGAAGAATAACCATGCATGAAAAGAAACACAGTGACAACAAGGTTTATCTCATGGAAACCCAAATGAGAGAAAACCACGGTGTGAGTAGGAACTCACAAAATTTGTACTCTTTTGGAGTACGCCCGGTGAAGAGCCATCCCTATTAGGAGATTACAAAGACACTGTTAGGTGCCACCCGGTTAAGAGATTTTGTCTAAGGCTTGCTAGTGCCTTTACCCTATTAAAGGTAGCCTTGTCAAAAGGTCTTAAAATCATCAATTAAGATGACTCTCGGTTAAGGGATTTTTACAATGGGACCTGTTAAAGTCCACCCTATTAAGGGATTTTAGTTGAAATGGTTAGAGAGCAACATAAAGATGATCTGCTAGAGTGCTACTCATTAGCTTGATCAGATCACACTAAATAATCACACTATGTCTGCATCAGTTGTGTCTGTTCTACACAACACTGTTTTCCTGAATACACCTTCAACTCTGCCCTTTGCCAATTTGTTGATCCTAGGATTCCATACTGTCGGTCCTCTATCACTCGGGTCACCACTCTGTGGAACTTCACTCTACCGGTCCTCTATCACTCGGCTCTGCAATCACTTAAACTCCCCCTGTGTGCACTTTCACATTATCTCCACTCATCTCAACAAACACCATCTCAAGAATAAGATATGTGAATTTATTGACCCTTTAGTCTGTCGCCAACTTTCTCTCCAAAACATCCCTTTCAAAATTCCGTTATCATGCCTTAAATCACATCTCTGAAATCATTGCAAGAATCTCTGTCAAGACAGCCAAACATGCCAATAAGTTCGTCGGTTGACTAGAGAAGACTCTTGATTTAACTGAACATTACCAATCTATTGGTTACAGACTCTTCCTGTGTACCGATCAAAATCTGTCTAGCCGGTTTCCTCCTGTATATCGGTCTGCTCTTTGCTTAGCCGGTGGACCTCTTCTATGCTGATCTACTCACTACTACCCGGTCTACTTACTACTTGCCGATCTACTCAATGCTTGCCGGTCTACTTACTGCTTGCTAGTCTACTCATTGTTTATCCTGTTTACTTATTGCTTAGCCGGTTGACCTCAGTATCGTAGTCTACTTACTACCGATGGAATGAAGACTTAAGAGATGATGTTTCCAATAATGACAACCATATTATTCACCGGTCATGCAAAAATGCATCAAAATGCCAACAAACTCTCCCTTTGGCATTGGTGGCAAATACTATAGACCGCTACAAAACTATTGGTGCAGGAGCACCTGAATGCTCAAATCCTAGCAGGTATAGCATTTTATTGTAAATTAAGAATGTGTGTTTATTTTATGCTTCTAGTAGGTTTAATAGGTTTGTTTTGTGGTGTAATAAGGTTTGGATCTCATTTGTGTTTAAGAGTTTCCAAGATTTTTTTTTTTTTTTCAATAGGCCAAAAACTGTCAATTTTGGGTCCAAATGAGCATTTTTTGAATTTTTGATGTTGTAAAGCCTTGAAAGGAATTGGAGCATGTTTATTTAGTGTTTCTAATGATTTTGAGTCATTGGTTTGAGTGCCAAGTCACCGGGAGTCAAAATGCAACTTTTTGAGCAACAAAAGTTGTCAAAAGTTGTCAAAAAGTTGTCAAAAAGTGCAAAAAAGTGACTTTTGGTGGTTTTGGTTAGTTCTAGCCTGTACCTATCCGTACAAAGGCTTCAATAAGTTGGCACATGTATAAAAACCATGTTCCCATCATTGTATGTATGGTTCATGTTGGAAAAGTAAGAGAAATACTTGTTTTTGCTCTTGTTTTGTGAGTTTTAACTAGTTTCCTGCACTTTTGAGAGTACAGTCCGTACCATGGCTCCATGAGTCCGTACTACTCCTGTGTTTGATTGGTGTGATCTCATTTGATGTTTGAGTAGTGATTTGGAACAAGTTTTGTTTGGAGTGTTCTTGAGAAAGGCATTGTTTTGTGGTTCCAATGGAAGATCATTCATGGTCCAATTAATTTCTTCAAAGTCTCTCCATCCATGGCTTTGAGGAAATTTGTTGGGTCCTCTGTACATACTGTATCTTACAACTATTTTCCTTTTCTAGCAATGCACAAGTGTTTGTAAACCCATGCAAGTATGTGAAGTGATCAACTTGGCTTGGGTATCCTTAATGTTGTGTGAATGGTACTTTGTTGTTCATAGCACTGTACTTTGAAATGTTGAAGAAGAATCAAGTTGGCAAGAGTCATAATTGCATTTAATCATCCTTGTCTCTCTCATGACTTGGTTGGATGCAATAAGCAAAGGTGTAATCAGATTGTAAAATACTGTGTCACTATTTCATTGTTGAAATCTCAGTGCCAACCTCCCTCAAGGACAGCATGGAATGATGGATTCCTTTTCTTTTTATGTATCATGGAATGTATTTAACAGTGTTTTCAATGTTAAGAAGACAAGGTACACCATTTGATTGTAAAGGACCTAAATAAGGATCCTAGAAAAGTGTATTTCTTTGTCACAGTCTTATAATGCTGTCATGTTTTGTGGCATTGTTTTGAGTGTTCAAACTTATAAGATCCTTGAAGAGGATATATGTACTGTTTTACCTTGCCATTAACACCTTTTTGCAGGCCAGGGATAGAGTGAAGAAGTAAATTAAACAAGAAAGAAAGTTGCAATCAGTTTTAAGACTGTCAAAATGCAGTGATGGCGGGTGTATGAGCAACAGTCATCAAAAACCTTTTCTTATTTGCTTTGCAGGGTGTTCCAACTTATGTCCAGGCATTTTTGCATCTATTTTTGATGAAATTTCATTGTATTTGGTTTATCAATGTTGAAAAAGCATGCAAAACCTTAAAAATGTTGCTGTCTCAGTCCTCTAGACTGTTATTTCTGTGTAAGGGCAGTAGTATGGCATTTATTTGACATAATGACAATATCCTAAGTTGGCTTTTGAATCCTTGGGAGTGTTTGGCATATGTCATAGCAAGGTTTGAAGCATTTAAATTGGGTCTAATATCATGGAGGAGGTCTTTAAATTGCAAACCCTCACTAAAACCCTCAAAAACCCTTGAAAAGTGCCTATTTTGTGGGACAGTCCTCAAACAGTCTGTGCAGTACTTGCCATAGCAAAAATCCTTGAGTCTTCATCATCAATAGACCACATATTCAAGGGTTTTTCATGAAGTTTAACAGACTAAGCAGGGTGAACAATTTTGACTAAAAACTAGGGCTAATTCTAGTAGCCTTTTTGGAGCAAATTTGACAATTTCATGAAATCGGTAAGGAAGGAGGAGTAAGTGATGGTTTCAAATCATCAAAACTGATAAGTTGAGACCTGAGACACCCTAATACAAGCTCCTCAACATTTCATTAAGTCATTTGATCAAAATGACCATTTGAACCTAGAAGTTGCCTTGAGTGGAACAACGCTCTTTGCACCCAACTTGGAAATTTTCATTCTTGAAAGGTGAAGGACAGTCATCATACTTTGTAGACCTGTCCAGATGCTCAATCAACACATTAATATGATTGAAATCCTTAAAGGTGCAAACAAGGTTAGGTAAACCATGGTTCTCCAACAATTGCCCATTCTTGTAAGAGAGGAGATTCAGCCAGTTGGACAACCAAACTTGTTCATTTTTGGTGACACTCAAGAGGACCTCATTTCAGACTTGAATGCCTTAGCATGGAAGGCAAGGAGGAGTGATGTCCAATACAATAGGGTGCAAGTAGTGTTGAATAGAGAGGAGGAGATAGGAGAAAGGTTTAGAAGAATCCCATTTGTGCCTAGGGATTGATTTGGGAAGCACATTGAGAACAAAAGCCCACCAACCTCAAAGAAGACCAACTTCTACTCTAGCTCCTCATCAACTATGCCGGTTCTAGCCCCTATTTCTGACTCCTGTAATTCATAACACACACTGTACTAAATTCCAAAATTCCCCCTTTTGCCATCAATGGCAAAGACTATCCAAAAGGCTTTGTCAAAATAAAGCAAAATTCTCTTTAAAGTTTTCTTGAGCCACTTTCAAGGAAGATTCCCATGAAGATTGAACCTGTATCATGGTGGTGAAGTGGCCATGTAAGACTGCAATGAAGACCTTCATATCATCAACTGTCTTACAGTCAGGTTCATTTATTAGGCGGTCTACTTATTTCATGTTCAGTTGCACGAAATCAACAATTGGTGCTAAATAGCACTAGAGCTCTAACAAACTAAGACTTCTTTTGTCTTCTTCATTTTTCAACCTTCTGATTTCATGATTTAGCATTTTGACTTTTCTAGTAAAGATTGATGCTGAACTGATAAGAGGATCAAAAGAGCTTACCAGATCTTGAATTTCCTTTTGAATCTGATTTCTTTTGTCTTCTAAGTCTTTGATTAAAGTAGTAAAACTTGAATATTTCACCAGTAGTTGACCAACTTGCTGCAGTATATTTTAAACTTCTCTTGTTTTGGTGGAAAGAGCAACTTTAGCAATTGTTATTTGTTCCATTAAGTTATCTCCTCGCTTCGTTTCATATTGCCTTACTGCAACCTTCTCCAGATCGGTTGCTTTTGAACTGATTGCTTTAACAAGAGTATCCAACTGATTAGTAATGGGTGCAGTATCATCAACAACAATGTCCGGGATTAGGTTAGAGAGAATTGTCTTGGCATAAGTGAGAATTCTTGCCTTCTTTTTCTGTCCTCTCAGTTTAGCCTTTTCATCTTGGATTCTCAATTTTTCTGAGACTTTCATCAATTGCTTGGGGGTCATTTTATTTATATCAATGACTGAGTCACCTTCTTCTTCCTCCTTTGTTCCTTCTTCCTTTTCTATAGTTTCAACTTCTGAGCTAGTTGTTGTGATGATTCTTACCTTTTTCTTTTCACTTTCACTGTCTAAGTCTAACTTCCTCTTTGTCAGAGGAGTATTCATCACTGCTTCGTTATCCTCTACTTTCTTCTCTTCCTCTTTTCCTTCCTCTGCTTTCTTCTCTTCCTCATTTCCTTCCTCTGCTTTCTTCTCTTCCTCTTTTCCTTCTTCAGAGAGAATAAGATTTGGTGTCGATAAAGTTATGTGAGGTGTATCCTCATAAAGAATGTCTTCAACTATCACTTCATCTTGATCGAGAAGCTTATTTTGATCAGCTTCCTTCACCGGTGAATTATGGACCGGTTGTTCAATATCCTTTGTTAGATTGGGGATGTCTGACACAACATTTCCTATGATGTCCTCAACTATGAAAGTATCAAAGTCTTCAGTGGAGTCTTTTTCTTTAGGTTTTCCTTTGTCAAGGGCAGTTGCACCTTGGTCTTGTTTTGTTTCCTTATCAATTTCTTCTTCACCTTCCTTTTGCTAAACCATAATTTCCTTCCACAAGGCAACACCTTTAGCGTGCACTGCTCCAACTTCACCTACTGCCACTCTCCCAGTCCTTTTCCTTACTTTGAAATGTTTAATGCATGCTTCAGCTACCAATGAAGCTTGATCAAGGTCTAAGTCATGTTGTACTTCCATGAGTGCTTTTATTCTGAGTTCCTTTTCAGTAGAAAGAATTGTTTTCCATCTTCCTTCAATTTGATCTTGCAAATCTGATGGGATTATACCATATAATTCACTAGGAGTCCTACAAAACTTGTACAAGTTCTAGATTAGTGCTTCCTCGATTTTCCTTTTGTCTTCTTCGTTGTTGAGGGATTATCTTCTTCCAACACCGGACAGGCCTCCAAATTCTTTGATCCCATGCACCAACTCATCAACTATTGGGGCTTTGTTCCTTCCACTTCTTCTAACCTCCTTTATTTCCACATCTGATAGGGTGTCAGTGATATCACCTTCTTTCTCATCCCTTTTAAGCTTTGGATCACTCTTTTTCTTTCTGGTGTAAGTTACTCCTACTGGTCTATCTTTACTTGGTCAAGATACATGAGTACCTAGATCCTTTTCCTTTGAGTTTGTTGCAGGCTTGGTTGCTGCAGTCCCCTTAGGTTTTTTCTTTAACACTTTCTTCTTTTCACCTGTTAATTTTTCATCTTTAGCAGGTGTGACCCCTATTTTCTCACTAACACTGGTGGAGGTAGTGGCACCAGATGCTTCACTTCCATATTTCTTGTCAAGGATATCAATCATTTTTCTTACTTTTCTCTTCATGATTGGCACCTGAAGTTCCTGTTTTATTTTGGAGCTTGCCTCCTCACATGTTCGAAATCTCTTTGCCTTCGATTCTACCAGTTTAGACAAGAGCATATTGACATGAATTTTAACAAGATCTTCTACAGCCTCATAGCCCATAGGTTGAACCCAAAAAGTTCTGGGTTGAACTGCTTGAATGATACAACAATCTGTCTACAAGGAAACAAATGTTGTCTTTGTATTTTTGTACTATTCCGGTTGGAATTCTTTCCCTCTTGTGCATCCTAATTTGGAATTCCTTAAAGTATCCCCACATTGTTTCACCAAATTTATTTCCCAGATCCCCAATCATTTCACCTATCTGAACCATGATAGGTTTCTCCTATGACCATACTACATTACCCTTACCGGGGAAAAAGTTTTGCACAAAGAAAAATATACATACCAGTAGTGAGCCATATTTGAAAGATTGCTTCTTGTCCTTCTTAATTCTTTCCATGTTCACCATAAATTGAGTTTGAATCATCTCACATATATCATAGGTTGCATCTTCTTTGATAATTTGATATCCAACATGTATGGCACCGCTCGGCACACTATTCATCTGGCTTGATTAATAAACCCTGTAACCTAATACTGTAGAGGCAAATCTTACTTCAACATCCTCAATATGTGTGATTGTCATTGCTCTACTGTCACACCAGGATTTGGTTAACCGGATGACTTTAGTTGATGAAATCGTTATTAGGGTTAATGCCTCACCGATTGCACTGAACCCTATCACTCTTTGAATCACCTCCTTTGTAATCTTGATCGGTGCATGACCTTCTAGCCACAAAAATTGATCACGAACCCTGCTCAACACATATCTAACCCAGTTGTCATGAAATTGATCAAGAAAATCTACAACATTAGCCAAACCCTTGGTCTTCAGAGGTAGAAATTCTGCTTTCAATTGATCATTGTCACAAAACCCTTTAAACTCATTTCGAATGAACTTGTCTCCAAGTTCTTCGAGCTTGCAATGAATGTAGGAGCGAATATCTTCTACCAACAATACACCGGAGGGCACAAATGATAAAGCACCGGTCATGTCAATTTTACCAGATTTCATCGGGTACAACTTGAACCCGGGTTGGGGTTCTTTGATAGCTTCAACCAACACATGAGTCGATATCGGCGCTACCATGATGACCTTCAAACAAGCTTTTCTCAGACGAAGTTGAATACCTTTTTTGAGGGAATACCAAACACCAATATCTCTCTGTTTAACTTTCCGTACAAACAAATCTTAGCAAGTTTCAATTCGCCTTTGATCACACAGAGATTTGCAAGAAAAAACGGGATGAATGAAAATGTGTTGACATTTCCTTATAAATCCATAGAGATTTATTGGCGTTATAATACAACGGTCAGTTTTGAAACTTACAACTTAATGTACACCGATTTGACTTTACCAGTTATTTGTTATTGATACCGATACACAAATAACTAACTCACAAGACATTCTTCAATTAAGAACTTTTAGACTAGTTTTTTATGCATCACTACTATGCAACTAGACATGTCCTTATACTTGTTAAGGAGATTCAAAAGTAATCTTACCATATGTGCTCCCCCTGGGCATCGGTATGCCTAGTTAGAAGAGGAACTATCATCAACGATGGATGATGACTTGGTTTCAGACTGACCTTTTCCTTCTTCCTTCTTGATCCATGTTTTTTCATTTCATTTCTTACTTCTTCAATTGTCTTCCTTTCTTTCAGGTCATTTTGCTCTTTCTTCTTGCTAAATCGGTTCTTGTCTTCAGACTGGTTGAAGGATCGGCTCCTACATTCTCTGGCTAAGTGTTCGATCTTATGGCAGTTGAAGCATGCCATACTAGTTGTCCTCCATGGTCCTGAATTGTTTCTTTGACCCATTCTCATTCTGCAATTTTCTGCAACATGACCAAAATTACCATAGGTGAGATAGGTGGCTTTGAACTGATTATTCCTTTTATTAGGAGTAACCGGTTTGAATGGTTGTCTTGATACATTTGACTTGAGCTTGCATTCTTTAGATTTGTGTCCAAACTTATTGCATGTGAAGCAATGTCCATTGAAACTTCTTCTATTTGGCATACTGCTAGATTGAGATCTACATTCATAAGCAGTATGGCCATACTTATGACAATTATGGCAGTAACCATCAAATGTGAAATTCTTCTTTTGACTAACCAGTTTATTTCTATAGTCTTTAGTCTTATGACCTAATTTGACACAATGATTACAGGAGGATTTAGAGAACTTCATACCTTTCACTTCTGAATGGTTCCTCTGATCATCCTTCATCCTTTTGGATTTAGACGATTCTCCAGTTACCATAGGACCTGAACCGGGGTAACCAAGACCGGTTGTATCCTTTTCTCTTCTCTGAGCCTTCAACTGTTTGTCTACCTTCTCAAAACTTTCATTGAATTTACTCAACTTCTCATTTCTCTCATTTTCAATTTTCAAGTCTCTTGAGTTGTTCAATCCCTTTCATCATCTTCTCTTTTTCTTCTGTGTTGTCATGCAGATGCTTATGTATGCATTCATTCTCCTGAGTGAGAATTCAGATTTCTTCATCTTTCTCCATCATGATAGAATAATTTTCTCTTAGAGCATCTTCAACAAGCCTCTTGGCTCTTTCAGCCTTTGACAGTTCTTCTTCTGCTTCCCTTTTTCTTTCATCAACGCTTCTGCTGGTTTCCAATATCTCAGTGATTCTTAGGGCCCGACCTTCATGTTCTCTTTTGAGATGTGTGACTTCTTCGGTCAACTTCTTGTTCTTTTCCATGAGTTCCAAGACTGATTCTTTAGATCCACTCTCTTCGGAGAGTTGATCTATGATGTCTTGACTCTCATTTAGCTGTTGAGCTAATTCCTTTCCTTTTGCAAGAGATTTTCTCAGTCTCTCTTTCAGCTGAGCAATAATTTTGTTTGCTTCATCAATTTGTTTCTGATACCGGTATTCTTCCATGTTCCTTATCCTCAAGCTGTCAAGCTTCACTCCAAAGGAATATGGCTCTAATACCAATTGTTAGTCCCAATTGGTGCTGAGAGGGGAGGGGTGAATCAACACTTACCAGTATTCTCTCAATTAAAACTTTTAACTTAAGTTATCACTAACTTAACATTCATCAATATAAATAAATATTGCAAAAGAATAACCATGCATGAAAAGAAACACAATGACAACAAGGTTTATCTCGTGGAAACCCAAATGGGAGAAAACCACGATGTGAGTAGGAACTCATAAAATTTTTACTCTTCTGGAGTACGCCTAGTGAAGAGCCATCCTTGTTAGGAGATTACAAAGACACTATTAGGTGCCACCTGGTTAAGGGAATTTGTCTAAGGCCTGTTAGTGCCTTTACCCTGTTAAAGGTAGCCTTGTCAAAAGGTCTTAAAATCATCAATTAAGATGACACCTGATTAAGGGATTTTTACAATGGGACCTGTTAAAGTCCACCCTATTAAGGGATTTTAGTTGCAATGGTTAGAGAGCAACATAAAGATGATTTGCTAGAGTGGCTACTCATTAGCTTGATCAGATCACACTGAAGAATCACACTGTCTGCATCGGTTGTGTCTGTTCTACACAACATTGATTCCTGAATACACCTTCAACTCTGCCCTTTGCCGATTTGCTAATTCTAGGATTCCACACTACTGGTCCTCTGTCACTTGGGTCACCACTCTGTGGAACTTCACTCTACCGGTCCTCTGTCACTCGGCTCTGCAATCACTTAAAATCCCCATGTGTGCACTTTCACATTATCTCCACTCACCTCAACAACAACCATCTCAAGAATAAGATATGTGAATTTATTGACCCTTTAGTCTGTCGCCAACATTCCCTCCAAAACATCCCTTTCAAAATTCCGTTATCATGCCTTAAATCACGTCTATGAAATCACTGCAGGAATCTCTGTCAAGATAGTCGAACATGTCGATAAGTCCGTCAGTTGATTGGAGAAGACTCCCGATTTAACTGAACGTTACCAGTCTGTCGGTTAAAGACTCTTCCGGTGTATCGATCAAAATCTATCTAGCCGGTTTCCTCCTGTATACCGGTCTGCTTTTGCTTAGCCTGTGGACCTCTTTTGTGCCGATCTACTCACTACTACCCGGTCTACTTACTGCTTGCCGATCTACTCATTGCTTGCCGGTCTACTTACTGCTTGTCGGTCTACTCACTGTTTATCCTATTTACTTATTGCTTAGCCAGTTGACCTCAGTATCCTAGTCTACTTACTACTGATGGATTGAAGACTTAAGAGATGATGTTGCCAACAATGACAACCATATTATTCACCGCTCATGCAAAACTGCATTAGAATGCCAACACACACATGCATTTATACATGTATGTATATATATGCACACACACACACACACACACACACACACACACACACACATACATACATGTGTATATATATGTATGTACATACACGCACATAACTTAGAATTATATACATTGCAAATTAAAATTGTATGTATTGTAATTTAATTTTGATTTTGGTTTTGAGAAATGAGGTTGTATTAGAAATAGTAAGATATATTATAATATTATCTAATTCTATTCCACTTATAAGTGATAGAGTATTAAATCACATAAAGATAGCCCTAACCTAACTAAAATAAATAATTTTAATATTATAATAACAAGATATAAATAATATAAAAAAAGAAAAGAAAACACCACCATGTTAATTTAATTCTAGTGAATGCCACATTCCTTATAATCACAAAGTAGACAGTTACACACACACACACATGAAAATATACATATACATATACACATGTATATACATACATATATTTTCATGTGTGTGTGTGTGTGTGTAACTAACTACTTTGTGATTATAAGGAATGCAACATTCACTAGAAGTATGTATATGTATATGTATATGCATATGCATATGTATATATACATACATTACATACATATACATATACACACACACACATATGTATATGTGTGGACACACATACACATACACATACACATGCATGCCCACTATGTGATTAAAAGGAACAAGGAATGAGACATTCACTAGATTTAAATTAATACGGTTTTATTTTTTAGTAATTACTTAATGGTATTGTATTTTCTTGTTTTTATATCATTTATATCTTGTTATTATAATATTAAAATTATTTATTTTAGTTAGGTTAGGGTTGTCCTTATGTAATTTAATACTTTATCACTTATAAGGAATAGAATTAGATAATATTATAATATATCTTACTATTTTTAATACAACCTTATTTCTCAAAATTAAAATCAAAATTAAATTATAATTCAAAATAATTCTAAGTTGCAATTATACTTAAAATCACATTGACTATTTCTATTTCTAAATTATACAATACATACAATTTTAACCTTATGATTTAATATTCATAAAGTTTTACTAATAGACTATAATCAACTAATTCGAATAACCATTCTTATTCTTAACATTAAAAATAATAAAAGTTACAAAAAATTAAAATCTTAGATACTTTTTTATTTATTGAACAAAGCGAAATACAAATTAAACAAAACAATATAATGAGCAATTCAAATGAACTGCAAAGTTTGAAAGAGAAGGTCACGAAATAACATTACAATTGACAATAGTAGCAACAAAAACATCTACAACAACTGAGACAAGAGCCTGAAAAACCTACCCTAAGAACCACAACCAAGATAATTACAACGCATCATAACATGTGGCTGAATAAGAACCTTTACCACATACTTAGCAATCTAGGTATCTAAAAGTGACATAAGAATATACAAACATTAGCTGTTCTCATATAGATCACACATTACATTTGGAATTTGAAGAGTTTTTGGAGTTATCTTGAACATTGAACATCATAACCATGCATTTGCACAAATTGGTACTTAATCTCCTCCAAAAGCTTGCTGCAGTTGGCATTCTTCTCCAGCTGCGAGCACAAAAAAACAAGTTGTAACATTACGTCACAGTAAAATTGTAGCATCTCCACTTCTTGACAAGTAATTTGACTGGAGAAAATAGCTAAACATCTACTTTTCCAGATATGAAGCAAGATAGTTTGTCTCATTGAATTTGCAATAACATTCTTTGTCAAACCAAAACCCAAGAGTGCTCCCTTCCAACCCAAAACACGATAAAAAATAGTAGGAAGGTGTTTAAAAATTGACGTCCATTTCTTTTTGGACAAAAAGGGCAAAGGATTGGAGTAATCTTCAAATGTCTCAACTTGTCCCCAACAGCCAATTTACGATGCAAAAATTTTCAGCATTTGAATCAACTTTGGACTTCCATATTTGAGCACTAAGGTTCCTCCATGTTTTTTCTTTAAATTTACATCCCCATTTAACATTCAGCCTAAGATTAAGTTTCAAATTGGGAAGCAAGAGACAAGTAAATCTTTTTCAAGGGAAAACATGCAAAAGGGGTTTTCCCATAAATCTTAGGTACTTATCTTATTACAATTATTACTTCTATTACAATATTAAAACAAGTAGCGGCCACTATGTGACACACTATTATTCATGAATCACTTAATGATAATTCAAAGTTTCAATAGAAAAATATATTTAAGGGTGGGTATTTCGCTGAAGGCTATCCATTCACCCAAAGACTGATTTCTATTCTATAAATTGATTCTCTAATTTATGTAATTAGATAGCTGTTTGCCCTAAGGGTATCCATTCCTTAAAAAAAAAAATGATTTCTAATCTGTAAATTGATTCGATAATTTACTGATAATTTACTGATCACTTAATTGTAGGAAGAGCTGTTTGACTAAGATTCATTAAAAATCTTTCAACTTTACCAAAATAAAAACCTTCCAACTTCCGTAAGAGACTAAAAATCCATTAACCTATTTTGTATTTTTCCCATTACTTGGTTAAATTAAAAAAACAACTGTGAAAATTGATGATATGACCTATTTATTGACGGAACGCGTGGAGGGAAGAAACAAAATGGGTACGACATTTAACATATTATACTCAAAAGAATCTCTCACATCAAGGGCTTCCTTCAAAGATTTTCAAAATTTTGAAGTGTGGTTGCAGATCTTCCATTCAAATATTTTAGTATCGAGACAAAGCAATGTACGATGAATGAAGCAGTAACGGGACTGTAAAAGAAGAAACTGCAAATCTCAAGGCAGAGACTGTAAACATCAACATAAGCTGGCCCATTAATAAAATTCCCTCGTATTTGTCATCGAATAAATGCCCATACTGTTTCTTTTGTCGCCACAACACCATCACCATGCACGTTCTTCATAAATCCCACTCACATAGTATTTCCACTACTTCCATTGCTAAAACTAATCCTATTTTTAATCCAAATAAATGCCCTGAAATTTCCCCAATTTCTGTATGCGTTGACAACCCTCGTTTTCTCAGACACCCACTTTCCATTAAGGTCCCAGAAGGCTCAACACAGAAGCTAAGAACCCATTCTGCGAAAATATTGGGTTTAAAGAACTCTGCAATGTCTACTGAGAATGTAGAAATCAGCAAGGATATGATCGAGGAGTTTGTTGAGGTGGGAAACAAGATTGCAGACGCTGCAGGGCAGCCCATTCGTCAATATTTTCGCAAACATGTAGATATTGTGGACAAGGACGACTTAAGTGAGTAAAGTAAACTATATGAAAAACTTTTATATAGTTTGTACGATTTCAGTTAATTGCTTATAATTATATGCGAATTTTCAACCATGTAGATTAGATATTGAATTTTTTATATAATTTCTATAATTTTAAACAATTTTTTGTAATTATATAAGAATTTTCAATATACATATTGTATATTGAAAAGTTTCAATTAATTGTTTATAATCATATTAGCATTCTCTATATATAGATTTTATGATTTATATATGAAAATCTTCATATAGTTTCTGTGATCTCAATTAATTTTTTTAATTTATATGAGAATTTTAAATTTACAGAGTGATTTTTAATTAATTGTTTATATATATATCCCAAACAGAATGGAACGAATCCACAACGCAGGGGCATCTCTTACTGCCATAGTTTGTATGGCATTTGCACCTGTCCCATCGAATTTGTATACACCACACCCAATTTGTTTGGATGTATTTTATTTAATTTCAACACTTAATATGTCTACTGAGCTTTGAATGGATGCGACGCTTTACCTAGTTTAAGCATGTCATCACATTTCTTGGCCTTTGGACCTATATCTCTGCTTTTCAACACTTTAGTTTGTCAAATGGGATTTGAAATTGAGCCTCTGGGTCTCATCTCTGGATGTCCACTCATTCCACTTAGGTTTTCTAAATGGCAATTCTCCCTTTGTTTATTCCATACCGTTTGCTTCTTGTTTGGTAAACTCCTGTTGTGGCAGTCAACTTTTGCTTGCTCATCTTTTTTGTTTGGTAAATTTCTGTTGTGGCAGTCGCCTCTTGCTTTGATGCCACTATACTGTTTGTATTTTGTTTGGTAAATTCTTGTTGAGGCAGTCACCTTTTGCCTGGTCACCTTTCTTGTTTGGTAAATTTCTGTTATGGTGGTTTTCTTTTGCTTCAATGTTGCTAGTGGGGTTATCATTTCAATTAGAGTCGGAACGGATTAATGAGGAATTGAATTAGTTCTTGATTTTTGTTTTAGTCATTATTAGGGATGTCTCTTTTATCAAAGTTGTATTATCATGCATGGACCAATTAGGAATTGAACCTAGGACTTCCCATTTTCATGCTGGAATGCTTTACCACTAAGCTACAAGATCCTTGATGACTTGAGTTTTTTGCAGGCTCCTTTTTTGAATTTAACTGCCGCACATTTTCTCCAACACCCCCTCCTAAGGCACACTTTGGTGCTCAAGCACCAAAGAATACTGCTGTTTGAGGCACAGATTGGTTCTCATGTATTCAATTTGTCTTTGGTACCATCTTCTTTTGCATGGAACGGTTAGGGCTTGAATTACATAACTTTCTATTTGTATGTTGGTGTGTTCTACAATTGAGCTACTATACCTTTGTGACCAGGATTTTTGACAACATCCTTGTGGCAGTTTGGGTATGGCTCATTCCTCCAACAGGCTGCCCTAAATTTGTACCCAGCCTTCAAGCTGAAGCTAACAATATGCTGAGTAATGTTAATTTGATAAATATCAATCATAATTAAATGATTGCATCCAACATCACGACTCTTAAGTCATCAAATTTTGCGCATTTGAAAACCCAAGAAATTTCCAATGCACAACACTCTAAATATTGGAATTAAATGCCTCATGAGGGAAAGCAAATCACCATGAAGAAATGAGAAACAATAATGATATGACATACTCAAAGGAAACAAGTGATTGTCTATCTACACTGTTAACTTTTAGCACTTTCAGATTAATATAAACTCAGAAAACAGATTTTAGTTTCTAACTAAATTGATTAGATGCAAGATTTAGAGTTTTCTAGGTTTAGGCATCACATAGAAATGAACAAAGTAAGAACAAGACATGGTTACCCTGGGAAAACCTCCTAGGAGGAAAAACCTAGCCAGAAAAGATCCTCAGATCTGATTATGGATTATATTCATATGAAGATTACAACACTTATCTTTAGTACTTGAAGATGATTGCACATAGGGCTGATAAGGTCTTCAACAAGTCTGCACTTTTGTAAGTCTCAAGCCTGCTCCATTTAACACAGTAATCAGCAATCAGATCCACACCCTAGGTCAGCACTTTATTGTATCTTAAGTCTGCCCCTTTGCCTGAAACTGGACTGCAACCTTAGCTGTTTGAATCTGGAATAGTTCGCCCTCCTTGTAATGGTATTTGCAGAGTAGTTCACTCTCCTTGCAATTGTATTTGCTCTTGATGTTAGCATCTTTTATGACAGATACAAATCGCCAATATTACTTTTTCAAACTTCGCATTTTAGGCAGAGGTATAATTCGCATGGAATGATAAAACTGAATGAGTAAATTGTGATGTGAGGTTTATGCTTATTTATATGTGGAGCAATACTCCTAAACATGTCGGCTTGCCTTATAAATTAAAACCTTTTTAATTTATTTAATGCGAAATATATTGGGATAGGGTTGGCCCTATCATGATGGCGTGTTAGGCTTGTATGTAGCGTGGAGTGTAGCGTGGGGTCTTTTATTAGATGCCGTGAGGTATAGGGCCCAGCCCTACATGTTGGGGAAGGGGCTGGCCCCCTTGGGCGGATTCCAATGTTGCCCAAGGCAATTGGAATCCGCCATTCCCTAATTATAATCAACACTCCCTCTTAATTAGGGAGAAAGATAATCTTACAACCAGGTTACAAGATTAGTGCTCAGCCCTAAGTAATACATACAATGTTTAAATTGTAATCCGAACTTAGCTGTCAACTTCAAATATTCCTGAGAGAGGATCACAACAAGTATCCCATAGTATCCATCTTGTACTGCCTGTGGAGGGTGACTTCAAATTTTAACATGCACACTTGCAAGTCATGAATACATACACAATTATTCATGCACATCATGGAGTCTTTCCATGCCATCGATCACGCATATCCATCATTCATTGCCTTAACCTTAGTCTTCTCCCAAAGAAGAATGTAACATCATAATCTTCCATCTTGCACCCAAGCATAGAGTGGAGATACATAATCATTGCTCTCCATAGCATAAAATGAAGACATAGTCCTCCATCTTGCACACAAGCAAGAAATGGAACAGACATAATCAAAATATTGTAGTCTTCCATCTTGCACACATGCATACAGTGGAACTACATAATATAATCTTCCAGCTTGCACACAAGCATAGATTGGATCCACCTTACATTGCCCGCAGAGGGTGGAGAGGATCTTTTCTACCATCTTACATTGCCTGCAGAGGATGGTTAACAATTACTCTTCTCCCTGAGAAGATTACAATACCATCTTACATTGCTCGCAGAGGATGGTTAACAATTACTCTTCTCCCTGAGAAGATTACAATACCATCTTACATTGCCCGCAGAGGATGGTTAACAATTACTCTTCTCCTTGAGAAGATTACAATACCACCTTATATTGCCCGCAGAGGGTGGTTTGATACAACACAATGTATCACTAAGGTTGAGATTCCCTCTCAACCAAGGCGGTGTTCTTCACAGCTCCAAGTCTATCTCAAGCTTCAAGAGACTTGGTGAGAACATTTGCAACACAGGATTGTCCTACCATAAAACACTGAATTGTCAGGTATCTCTATACAACCCTGATAATAAATCAAAACAACATAACAAGAATTTTGAGAAACCACACTACTTCTCTTGATGCAACACTTGCAGCAATGTATTTAGCTACAGTAATACTCAATGCAACTGAGGACTGTCCCTGTAGGTCCAAGAGATCGCAACGGTTGAATGCTTGAAGTGTTTTCCTTGTGCGTAACACTTCTTGACCAATCTGAACCTAAGTAGTCTCAGCCCATAATCAATTGTGTCTTGCAAATATCAAAATATGCTTGGTTGCAACAATATGCTTAGCTTTGATTAGCTAAGGCACTCACCAATCAACCTGCCTCTATTCAGATGAATATGCAAAATCATAGTTGGTTGCAGACATACTCAACTTCTTTAAGTTAGTTTCCATATAAGTTTACAATCTGTAATTCTAACATAACAATAGAAACTTTACTTCGAATAATTTCATTAGATCCTTGCCACACTTCTAACCTAGAAGTAATGCATTTTAGGTTTAGATCTTCCATCTCAATTCTAAGCTAATTCTTTCTTATTAAATCATGAGGCTATCTTTATCAGTCAGAGTTAGATCATCCACATAAGGAATCAAAATTAGCATTTCAAATACTTTAAGGAACAGGTTAGAATCTTTACAAAACCCTAGGCTTATCAATTACTCTTTCATACCAAGAGTTTTATTGAAGATCATAGGGCTCCCTCTTAATCCTCAATATCAGATTGATAGCCAAGTATCAAGTCAGTTCAAAAAATTAAAAAATGTATGACCCAAAAATTTCATGCTAATACTCATAATCAAAAGGTAATCAACCAACATAAGTTAGAGTATACCAAACTTAGAAGGAGGCGCTCCCTCTTATGTTCTGCACAATCAATCTTTTATGTTAATCTCAAGGATCCTTGTCCATCTATCTTTCAATCAATAGGGTGGACCCATAGCACAATTATTGAGATAAGATGAGGATAACTTCCATCAAGAGATTACACAACAAGATTGCCAATCCAATGTCATCAATAGAAAACGAAAATCCTAGGAGATCAATTGCGAAATCTTTCAAAGAGGAACCATAATTAGAATCACAGATTTGTAAAAAATAGTTTCAGCCAATGAATAGTAACATTATGCAATGTTAGTAAGACAAGATATAAATTCAATCTCTTGGAACAAACGACGGAGTAAGCACAATAAGGAATACTCAAACCTCACAAATCATCCAATCGTGCCCCATCAACCTCTTACAGGAGAAGTGATGAATCTACAATTATCAGTTGTCAAGATTCCATTAAGGTCCATAGTTGATCATTATCTTTGGTATTGCAAAACCAAAAAGAGGTTTGCACTAAAACAATAAGAGCAAAAGGGATCTTTAATACACTTTTAAAACAACAAGGAGCCACACATAACTTCTTCATAACACATTTAGTAGATCTCATTCTTTACATCAATGGTCAGATTTGAAGGTTGAGAACAACTCAAAGCTGTGTTCTGAAACACATGATTACTAGAACAACTTATAACATTGGTGTAACAATAAACGAAAGTAGTAGTTCACTCAAATCAGAAGAAAGAACATAGAAAAGACCTAAGACTGAATGCATCCATAATATTAGTTCATCTATTTGCAGTTCAGTCTAGAGGAAAGTAATCAGAGATGAATCAAAACAAATGAGCATTGATAAAATTGATCTAATAACAACATCATTCTGCAAAATGATAAAATACTTATTAGTTATACTCTTTGTTAACCACCAAGCACAATTTATATTTGATCAAAACAAAACAAATCTCAAGGTAGTTTATGATAGTAGAAGAATCCCATACCTCAAAAGGCACATGAAGAAGATCTATATTATACGAACTACAAGGCTAGCATTAACTCTTGCATACTACGAACAAGATTGCAGATCATCTTTCAACTAAACTTTTCTATCAGTTACACCTATTAGTAAAATTACCCATAGGCCAAAATATTAAGTCAAAGTGATCTCGATCTGTTCATTAAGAGTTTATCTCCATAATTAATAGAACATAAAATTCCTACACCTTAGTCGATATACTTATATCAATGATGCCAAGGCAAACAATCATTAGCTCCTCATGACTGTACACAACTCCATAAGTCGTTCATGTCAAGTAGAATTCAAGTCAACAAAAAATGTCATGAATGAAGGTCATTAAAAAAAACATAACTCAACCAAGCATAGCTTCTCACTTAGAATAAGTATTCATCACAAGAATACTTAGAACTTTTAAATCAAAAAGTCAATAGTAGAACCAATCCATATTATTTAATATAATAACGATATCTAAATTACATATGTAGAGAACATAACAAGTATTTAGATCATAGTCGTATAGATGACAACTGTGAATGATGAGTCCAAGACATTCCTGATTCCAATCAAAACATTAATGAAGGATCGATCTATAATACCTTGCAACACTCAAGCAGAAATTTAGAATACCTTCTAAGTTCTAAAAGAGTATGCAAATCAAAGATTATGATGATATCTAAATAATGTTCTATATTAGATAAGTCTACCAACTAAGGCAATTAGAATCATAAAATCATTACGACCTAGAACTAGGTCAGCCAAACGATAATACTTCAATTTCTTGGATAAGCCGAGTATAATATATCTTGCAATCAAGAATGCAATGACTCAAAAATACTTAGCTTGAATGACGCCGAAGAGTCAGATCTTCAAGCATACAGGATCAAGATGTGACCATGCTAAACCTTTGATCACAAACCTTTTCAATCTCTCCTCGATCTTGGAACCTGTCATCAATTTTAGGACAACAAGAAAGTGCAAGATCTAGGCTACAGGATGCTAGATCTGATTACGGTTAGTACAACTTGGCTCTGATACCATGTTAACTTTTAGTACTTTCAGATTAATATAAACTCAGAAAACAGATTTTAGTTTCTAACTAAATTGATTAGATGAAAGATTTAGAGTTTTCTAGGTTTAGGCATCACATAGAAATGAACAAAGTAAGAACAAGACATGGTTACCCTAGGAAAACCTCCTAGGAGGAAAAACCCAGCTAGAAAAGATCCTCAAATCTGATTATGGATTATATTCATATGAAGATTACAACACTTATCTTTAGTACTTGAAGATGATTGCACATAGGGCTGATAAGGTCTTCAACAAGTCTGCACTTTTGTAAGTCTCAAGCCTGCTCCATTTAACACAGTAATCAGCAATCAGATCCACACCCTAGGTCAGCACTTTATTGTATCTTAAGTCTGCCCCTTTGCCTGAAACTGGATTGCAACCCTAGCTGTTTGAATCTGGAATAGTTCACCCTCCTTGTAATGGTATTTGCAGAGTAGTTCGCTCTCCTTGCAATTGTATTTGCTCTTGATATTAGCGTCTTTTATGACAGATACAAATCGCCAATTTTACTTCTTCAAACTTCGCATTTTAGGCAGAGGTATAATTCGCGTGGAATGATAAAACTGAACGAGTAAATTGTGATGTGAGGTTTATGCTTATTTATATGTGGAGCAATACTCCTAAACATGTCGGCTTGCCTTATAAATTAAAACCTTTTTAATTTATTTAATGCGAAATATATTGGGATAGGGTTGGCCCTATCATGATGGCGTGTTAGGCTTGTATGTAGCGTGGAGTGTAGCGTGGGGTCTTTTATTAGATGCCGTGAGGTATAGGGCCCAGCCCTACATGTTGGGGAAGGGGCTGGCCCCCTTGGGCGGATTCCAATGTTGCCCAAGGCAATTGGAATCCGCCATTCCCTAATTATAATCAACATACACTATCTAATTAGATATACATATGCATGCGTGTTTAAAAAACTGGAAAATGCAAAGGATACATTATTTTAGACAAAATAATTGGTCTTCCTTGTATGACCCTTATTTTTTAAGTTGTACAGATGAGCAGTGTCAACAAATAACATGTTGACCTTGGCCTATCAGGCATGGTTGATGCCTAAGGCATTCAATGCAAGCATCATTCTGTGTTATGGGAAATGTTAACCATACACCGGATTGAACAGGCCATAACTAAGTTGGGAGATGGATGTGGTGTTAATACAGACCATTAAGATGGATTTGAGGTAGATGCCAATCATGGAGTTTGAGCTGTGACATGGATCATTGACTGTATATATGCATTCGCACTTGGGTTGTAGATCATACTTGTAATGTGGGGTCAGATCCACATGGAACTATATCTATGCCCTTTTACTTCTTTATAGTAAATCATCTGATTTGTTGGACATTTGTATCCTTACTGATAGAACATGCATGCACCCATATTTCTGTTTGTCATATGCGTATTCATGTTTAGAATTAATTCTTCAAGCTTGACTTGCTTGTCTTTATTAGGATTTTGCATGTAAGGTTATGACTGCAAATGTATGTGTACTTGCCTCAAATATCATTGCACAGCATGAAAGTTAAAGGGAATTGTGTTTCTTTCCTCTGGTTAACATAAGCTATACCCTTCACAAATTCTTTGTTTTCAAGGTGTTTTGGTTGGGCCCATCTATCAGTTTTATTATGTAGCTCCTGTGAGTTGTTCTTAGTTTTTCAATCATGTGAATTTTAGAGAGCCAGAGTGCCCTTCTCTTTATTCTTATCCATTGTTTTTTTTCTTTCTTTGGGGTTCTGATTTTAATGATCACTGAAGGTATACTTTTACTGATAGATTTTTTTCATTAAATGCAGGCCCTGTTACAATAGCAGATCGTGCTGCTGAAGAAGCCATGCGTTCTGTTATTTCTGAACACTTCCCAACACATGCAATGTAGGATATGGTTTTGATAGTGTATTTGCAAAAGAAAACATTTTATTTCTTTTATGTCGGGAGATTTCAATCTCTGGCTATGCTAATTAAACTAGATTTGCAGAAAAATACTAATTGGTTTATGTAGTACTTAGTCTGCAAAATGATAATGGATCATGGCTGTGGGGATCTACACTTGTCTGTTATTTACATGTTTTGGCAGCATCAGCATTTAAAATTTAAATGCCTTCTTAAAGGATGATTCTAAAGGAGAGTGCTCACAGATATGGGGAGGAGAATGGATGGACTTGCAATGGAGAAAATGCAGAATATATTTGGGTTTTGGATCCCATTGATGGCACAAAAAGCTTTATCACAGGTAAAATTTTCCGTCTTCCTTTTTCTAATACTATTTGATCTACGACATGTACATAAACAAAGCAACAAATAAACAGAAGATTGCTTCCTTTGGTGATTCAAAACACCTACATGATGATAATTTCAATCAAGGAAATCCCGAGGGAGCTTTATCTTGTTAGATTATAGATATTAAAAATTTATGTAGCTTGGACCTAGAACTAGTCTAAATGTTTAAACAGTTGGTGCATATACTCTCATACACCTTCAATCAACAAATTCCTGTTTGCGATAGATCTATTATGTTAGAGATGTTAGAGGTGTAAATGAAACATGAAATAGAAGCTGAAAAGTTTCCCATGAAGAGGAGGAAAAGTTTTCCACAAAAAATGGAAAAAATAATAAATAAACATAACCATAAAGACAAGTATATTAACTGAATGCTATAGACATGAATCTACCCAAATAATTTTCTTAATAACATAAAAGATTAACATAATTGTCTCATATTGTGGTTCGTCTTGGAATTTGGCTAACTGGTAGGGAGTGCACATGATATATTGAATATGATTCATGAATCATATTTCCTGTAACAATGCTTAGGTACATGACTCCATGAGCTATATAGCTTCAACAGATTTGAATTCTGGGCATTTAGATATGTTCATCAGTATAATGACAGCAAGGTGGTGCTAGCATGGCCACAATCACAGCAAAACTTTCTTCTTGTACCCTAGGCCATGTTTGAGGCTGGGCTTACTAGTAATGTGTAATGCCCCCACTTTGAAATAGAATTTAATGGTAAATATAAATAATAAAATTAAAATTCAATAGAATAAAATTAAAATTAAAATGAAAATATAAAAAAATATAATTAAATATAATTAAAATTTAATTAAGTTAACTAATGGTCAAAAGGCATGAAATGATAAGTTGGGACTCTCCCAAATATGAGGTATAAAAGGGAGATGAGAACACATTTGAAGGGGGGAATGATTTGGGAATCAGAGGTGCAGATCTGATTTAAATAAAAGTGCAGACCTGATTGTGAAAGGTTGTGTCCCTTTCAAAGGGCAGAGATAATAAAGAGTTGCACTCTTTCAAAGGGTGCTAATGGTGAAAGGGCAGTCTCTTGCCAAAGGGCATACATGACGAAGAGGTGTGACCCCTCCCTCACATTGAGAGATATAAAGGAAAGGAATCAAAAGCATCTAAGGAGATCACCATCGATCAGATCAGATCAGAACTGTTTTGAAGTTACAGACAGAGAATGAATCTGCACTAAAATGTGAAGAAAGGAGAACGGAAGAGGAATAAATAACGCAGGCCAGACTTATACCACTATAATCACATCAGACTCTTGACATTTCTTTGGCATGAATTCTACTTATAAGCTATCTTAGCCCTTATGGGATTTCTCTGTTCATCAATGCTTGCCTATGCTGCAACTATTATATCGTTTCACATATATATTTGATCTCCATAAGTAAAAATATCTTGTGCAATAGTATTGGTTTTCTGCACAAATATATTCTGCAATAGTCATATTAATTTCTGTGATAAACGATTCAGTCTGTAAATCACTACTATGTATAATTAATCCGCTATTGTCCTAATGAAATTCGTACAGTAATTAGTAAATTCTGCAACTGATAAAGAAATGGTAATAAACTGAAATATTAGCAATTAACTCAGCAATGATATGGTATGTGATAATAATTGGATATTGACAAATAAACTGGATACTGGCAAACTAACTGGTAAATAATCAGAATATTAAGGCATGACCTGATTTTATTTATAAACAACCTGAACAACTATATTAATTCATAATTGAGTAGGGGAACTGTTATAAGACACCCTACATGATCACTATTGAGTCGGGAAACTGTTATAAGCTATGAAACCCAGGGACGCGTCCCTGGCCTGAAATCCCCCATCCCGGTCCCAGGGACGTTTCGGGGACTTGGGGACAGCAAGGGGATGTTCCCCCCGTCCCCAAATATATGAGTATTTGTGGGGGACGTGCCGGAAACGAGGGGACGTTTTTCCCAATCGTGGGGGACATCCGTACGTCCCAGGGACAGCTGGGAAGTCCCCAATCTGTCCCGAGGACGGCTGGATGTCCCCCATGACTGGGGCTAATTTAATACATTAAATTATGTCATATTTAAAATTTTTTTTTGTCTCCTAATAATTTTTTTTTTGTTCCAAAATAATTAAATATTAAATTAAAAGTTAAAACATGACCGAATGCCTTTAAAATTTAAAATTGTTTTTAAATTTTTGTCCTAAATGGTTCGAAGTATTAAAAAATTAAAAATTAAAAAAGGAACGATATTGATAATTAGATTAATGTCGTTCCCTTTTTAATTTTTAATTTTTTAACACTTTGAACTATCATATTAAATAATTTAAATTCAAATAATTAAATATAATACTTAATAGTTAATACTTAATAGTCAAGAGTGCCAATTTATTTTAATTTTTGACGTTTTTGGAACGATTGTTTTATTTTTATGTTTTTGCCTATGGCAAACATAAAAATATACGCACACGTATTCATGCAGGCCATTCGTTTTATGGGAGTGATAAAGGTTAAGAGTCTTAAGACTGGAAGTGGAAATCGCTGCAGACTTCATCAGTATCCTCGCCGACTTTGACTGGTTATTGGGGTTTGAATTCATGGTTTTTTTTCATTGCATGAAGTCTACCTTTGCTTGCTGTTTGCCGTGGGTAGTGGTTGGCTTCATCGGCTAGGGCACTGGTAGCCATTGTTTGGTTCCTTCAGCGGATGCAGATTAGGGACAGCATTATACTTTGCTTTTTTTGTATTTACTTAGTACTATTTTGATTTTCATATTGTAATTGACATTGAAACTATATGACAGCAGTGTAGCCTTTGGGCATTTTGTATGTTATTTCTTTAATATCTATTATGATATGCATATTGACAACGTGAATGAATTGAAATCCTGAATTATGGATGCATATTGAGTATTGACAATGTTGTATGTTCAAAATTTACATGCTATATCCATGTTTTCATATGAATATAATGTATATATGCATGCTTTATCCATGTTTTCATATGAACATTTAGAATTTTCCTATATATTTTAAATTTTACCTATATTTTATATAGCCGTCCCCTTTGCCGCCCCCTCCCCTCCCCCCGTCCCCAAATTTGGCAAAAAAATTTGCTGTCCCGGAAACTCATTTTGCCATCCCCCGTTGTCCCTGTCTTGGAAACTCGGGGTAACATAGGTTATAAGACACCCTACATGATCATAATAGAGTAGGAGAATTGTTATAAGACACCCTACATGATCATATTGAGTAGGGGAACTGTTATATAAGACACCCTACATGATCATAATGAGTAGGGGAACTGTTACATAAGACACTCTACATGATCATAATGAGTAGGGGAACTGTTGTATAAGACACCCTACATGATTATGCTTGAACAGTTAATCAAGACACCCTGCATGATTATGCTTGAACAGTTAATCAAGACACCCTATCAACCCTGCATAATAGCACATGGTGTTGAGGTTGTCTCAATCATAAGATTATGTTTCTACCTCTGATTCTGTTACATGAATCTCTTTTATGCTTTACTTATTCATTTCTGTATATAGTCGTTTATATGGCCACTTCTCTATGTAATTTGTAGTATCTTTCTAACCTTGTTTTTGCAGGTTGACTACAGCAGAGGCTAAGGTACTTCCCTAAACCCTTAACCTAAGAACTGAAAACTGTAATTAAAGTATTTTAAGGCAGTTTATAAATAGGGGACATTACAAGTGGTATCAGAGCATGATCCTGCCATCCTGTAGGGTAGACATCAATCAATAAAACATTCCAGTCAATAAGAAGGAATCTAATAATACATTTATTTGTGTGTATGCTCCGTGTTTATATACATCCATGTGTGCTCCGCGTTTTATGTGTATACTTTGTGTTTGGTTCATGCCTGGTATGTTTCTGGCATGTTTATTCCATGTGTGTTTTTCAAAGTTGTTTCATATTGGGAATCATTTTGGAACAATCCATGATCATTGCTTGAGGACAAGCAATCTTGAGTTGGGCGGGCTGTAATGTCCGTACTTTGAAATGGAATTTAATGGTAATCATAAAATTAAAATTCAAAAGAATAAAATTAAAATTAAAATGAAAATATAAAAGAATATAATTAAAATTTAATTAAGTTAACGAATGATCAAAAGGCATGAAATGATAAGTTGTGACTCTCCCAAATACGAGGTATAAAAGGGAGATGAGAACTCATTTGTAGGGGGGAATAATTTGGGAATCAGAGGTGCAGATCTGATTTAAATAAAAGTGCAGACCTGATTGGGAAAGGTTGTGTCCCTTTCAAAGGGCAGAGATAATGAAGAGCTGCACTCTTTCAAAGGGTGCTAATGGTGAAAGGCTGTGTCTCTTGCCAAAGGGCATACATGACGAAGAGGTGTGACCCCTCCCTCACATTGAGAGATATGAAGGAAAGGAATCAAAAGCATCTAAGGAGATCACCATTGATCAGATCAGATCAGAACAGTTTTGAAGTTACAGACAGAGAATTAATCTGCACTAAAATGTGAAGAAAGGAGAACGGAAGAGGAATATATAACTCAGGCCAGACTTATACCACTATAATCACATCAGACTCTTGACATCTCTCTGGTATGAATTCTACTTATAAGCTATCTTAGCCCTTCCAGGATTTCTCTGTTCATCAATTCTTGCCTATGCTGCAACTATTATATCGTTTCACATATATATTTGATCTCCATAAGTAAAAATATCTTGCACAATAGTATTGGTTTTCTGCACAAATATATTCTGCAATAGTCATATTAATTTCTGTGATAAACGATTCAGTCTGTAAATCACTACTATGTATAATTAATCCGCTTTTGTCCTAATAAATTCGTACTGTAATCAGTAAATTCTGTAACTGATAAGAAATGGTAATAAACTGAAATGTTAGCAATTAACTGAGCAATGATATGGTATGTGGTCATAATTGGATATTGACAAATAAACTGGATACTGGCAAACTAATTGGTAAATATTCAGAATATTAAGGCATAACTTGATTTTATTTATAAACAACCTGAACAACTATATTAATTCATAATTGAGTAGGGGAACTGTTATAAGACACCCTACATGATCACAATTGAGTAGGGGAACTGTTATAAGACACCCTACATGATCATAATAGAGTAGGGAACTGTTATAAGTCAACCTACATGATCATATTGAGTAGGCTAACTGTTATTTAAGACACCCTACATGATCATAATGAGCAGGGGAACTGTTATATAAGACACCCTACATGATCATATTGAGTAGGCTAACTGTTATATAAGACACCCTACATGATCATAATGAGCAGGGGAACTGTTATATAAGACACCCTACATGATCATGCTTGAACAGTTAATCAAGACATCCTATCAACCCTGCATAATAGCACATGGTGTTGAGGTTGTCTCAATCATAAGATTATGTTTCTACCCCTGATTCTGTTACATGAATCTCTTTTATGCTTTACTTAGTCATTTCTGTATATAGTCGTTTATATGGCCACTTCTTTATGTAATTTATAGTATCTTTCTAACCTTGTTTTTGCAGGTTGACTACAGCAGAGGCTAAGGTACTTCCCTAAACCTTCAATCCAAGAACTGAAAACCGTAATTAAAGTATTTTAAGGTAGTTTATAAATAGGGGACATTACATAATGATTCTCATTAAGGTTATATGTGTTCCTGTTCAGAACACATTCAGATCCAATGCATATTTAAATATTTTAAATAAGGCACCATGGATCAATCGGCAAGAATTTTTCAAAGAAAGAATGTTAAGTGATTACTTTTGTACCTCTCCACACCCTCAGGAACATGCTTGATTTTGATGAGAATTCAGTGAATCCTCAATCACGAAAAGGAGTGTATTGAATTCTTTTGCTATTATGGGAGGTCCTACGTGTGTGAAACATGAACATCTAACGAGTTAAGTATCAAAGAAATGCTGCACATTTACACCACATTACCTATCAGAAAAATCAACTCTTGCTGATCATTTGCATAGCTCCAATTATCATATCTATATTGAGGGTGCTAAAATTATCTCTACGAAGAAACCACTGTGTAAAGTGGTGGATTATGGAAGCTCTTGAAATAGAAAAACATGGAGAATAATATCAACGGAGATAATTGTCTTGAGGTGAAAAAGCTTTTGGAATCCTATCATCCTTTTCCGAAAGGGGAATAATGGAGATAGTACTCGAAAGAAATATTCTGTTGTGGATAGGAGCTGAGCCTACTGTGATTTAAGTAAATGTTATGAGGGAAGGATATCATCATTGTTCTTTCTTTACAGGCATAAAAAATTTATCCTGAAGATGTGCCCAGAAAAAAAAATTGAAATTTTGAAATCTGTTGAATTAGCTAGAGTAGTTTAAGCAGACCTTATGGAAATGAATACGAACCATGTAAACATGAACACTTAATGTGAATTTTGGTTGAAGTAAGCGGATCTTTCCTTTCAGTTATGTGAAGTAGATATAGTGGATAAATTACCATTAGCAGATGTGCACCTCAAAAGGAATTCCCTCTGAATAATGTAACTGTATACAAACTTCATAAAGGTGAGTAAATTCAAGGGTAATTGGATCCTTGATTTGCTTTTTAAAAATTGGCATGTTAGAAACTAGAGTCTTTAGAATATATAAAACTCTTAGACAAATAACTAACGTAAACAAGTTAAGTGTACAAAATTAAAACCTAGTGACTGGTTATCTTGAATTTCTGGCAAGATATGAAATACGTTCATGAAACAATCATAATCTACAAAGCAGCACAGCATAGAGAGAGCTCATTATCCTAAAGAATTTAAATCAAACAATAAGAACAATAACAATAACCAAAAACCAAAGGCAATAAGATTGTTATGCCTGCCCTGTGGAAAGAACTACCGTGAGAAGTCCCTCTTAGAAGAGCACATGCATATCCAAAAGAGCAATAGCAACTCTTTATGGGAACAAGTAATGCAATTTGTAGACTCGTTGGATGTTTCTGTGTAAAACTCAAATTCTTGAATGATAATTGTTAAAATTCTCAAGCTTCAGAACAGGAATTGATGATTTGATTTTAGCAGTAACTTTGTTATGCAGGGAAGCCTTTATTTGGGACGCTTATAGCTCTTGTTCACAAAGGAATTCCGGTAAGACACGGGGTTACCATATCTCTTATTTTGCATAGCAGCAAGAGATAGCATATTTTAGTTATCTTTTTTCATCAGGGTGATATATTTTGAAATGTTTTGTTCAATTTCATATTTGATTTAAAATGAATTTTACCTTTACCAAGAAGCCTGTATTTGTTTGAGGTTATTACATTTATGTGGTAAGATTTGGGAGTACTATATCTCTTATTTTCATACAAGCAATCGATAGCATATTTTTAGTCATCTCTTTTCATCATAGCAATATATTTGGAAATGTTTTGTCAAGTAAGCTGCATATTTGGTTTCAAGTAATTTTATCTTGACCAATAAGTTTGTTGAAAGATCCCTGATAGATCTTTGCTGTTAACCTGCTGTAATTTTTTTATTTTTAATTTTGTTTTCCTGTTTATTTAAGTTTTTCTTACAGAACTAGACAGAAGTGCAGAAAGGGTTGTTTGTTTTTGTGTTTTTGATTGTTTAATAGCATAGGAAGGAATAGATAACAGCAAATATGAAGCAATACTGAAATAAATGAGGTATACAGCAAAATTCAGAATTATTGCAAATCGTACCAGGCAGATTTGTCTGAATTACAAAGCCAAACAATGAATCCAATGTATTTCCCAAGCTCTCATACAAATTCAAAGTCAAACTGGAAGATGAAGAATGTTCTCCAACCCCACATACACTGGAAGTGAATACAAGAAATACCCTATACACCACGTGGTGTATTTGCTGCAAATGGCATTCCTCCAGCTGCAATGAACCACGTCTCCACTGGAAAGATGGTAGGCCACGCTGAAACCCTACTGAGAATTGATGCCTTTGTCCTTAATCACCACACACAATGCCTTATAAGTCCGGTGCCAAAGATTGCTGAGGGCTACGTCCCAGCCAATCCTAATCCTGGGGTTTGCGTCCCAGTCTAGAAATCGCTCTCCAGAGCAAATTCATACAAGTTGTCAAATATGCAAAAGATGATGATAGAATGAAGCTCCTATCCCCTTATAACCCCTCTCAATTGCAAATCGAACCCTAATTGTCTCCAAGTGGCATGGTCTAGTGGAAATGTTATAATTTCTTATTTTAAAGTGGTCATGTTACTAGAAAATGACCTTTTTCCTCATAGACAGAAATCCGCTCACTGAATTGCCCTGAGACCAAAGAGAAAGATTTAAAGAATTTCAAGATCTTTCCAACGAGCTATCACACAATAGGGTGCGCATCCAGATGAGGCCAAAAATCCCCTTATTACTCCAAAATGGCTAACAACTTAGCCTTATTTAATTATTAAACGCTAAATTAGGAAATATTAAAAATATAACCCAAATAGCCATAAAATGCCCAACTGACATTACAAACCCTAAAATCATCCTGTCACCTGTCTGTGACTGAAGTCGGAAATCAAGGATTCACTGGTAGTCTCATCCCTAAAATCTAGGGATGCTCCTAAAATTTAGGAAACAAGCCCAATCTCTCTGAAACTGAACCCAAAGAGGCATCTCATGGAGACCCAACCTTGGGCATGATCAAACCTCCTAAAAAGTAGGAACTGCCTCCTAAAAACAAGGAATGTCTCCCAACTGATCAATAACTGCTAGAATACCAAGTCTCCAACACTGAATAACCATACCGGGTCTCTGTCCAACCCTGTCAGCCTACAAGACCCCATAATAAGCTGACTCACATGTCTCTGCTAGACTGTATCTAGTATTTTGTCTTGAAATGTTACAACTTCTATCTATCATGCATGTTGAATTTAGGCATTTGTTGCGTGGTATGATGAAAAAATATAACGAACAAATTATTTACTATTGGCTCATCATGAAGTCTAAACATGATGGATTTGATGAGATAAATCAACAATAATATAAATTATGGAAAAAAAATCCATATATTGTGTAATATAGATAGAATGAGATTTTACTATCTAGTTTATTAAAGAATTTATACATTGGATCATTTCACTGCTGAAAATGTGGACAGGCTCTAATATGACCAAGAATAGGTGATGGAAAGTTCACTCTCTATGTTTGAGGAGATAATTTTGTGTAGGAGATGGCCTTTGGTGCTGAAGTTTGAGGATGGCACTAAGGTTGTTTGATTTGGTGCCCATTGTCAAACTTAGCACCATGTTTATGTTTATTTGGTTATGACCAATTAGATTGGGAATGTAATGTCCCCTTTCGTAAATGCCGTAGTTTTTGCTCTAAAATCACAATCCCAAGTAAAGTAAGGAATGAAATAAAGATATCATACCAATTAAATCTTGAGCGAGACTCCTCAATCATTTTAGATATAAACTCGATCTTTCCTACTAGGATTAGGAACATTATCTCAATCATCATTGTAAATTACATAATGCGCATGTGGGATTCAATGACACTTCCCCTACAACCTATCCTCATCGTGGAGTCCCCCGGAACATCATATAATGTACCTCAAGCTTATTCTTTTCCATCAAGCCCAAGAGCACGGAATGACACCCGCCATTTGGCCTCCTGGCCCCACTCAAGGTTGCTCTACTTGAATGGAACCTTGAGCTACTTGCATCCCTTATATGTGTTCTATTTTACCTTCCATAATGAGCTGTTTGGTCGGATGAAGTGTTAAGGAATCTACTCTATAATTTATTATGCCCACTATTATAACAGCATTGAGAGAAATATATAAATATATATTAACAATAATATGTTAATTACATCCATTCCTACATGGAAGACAAAATAGCAAATCAGCAATATCAGGGTCTATGCATTATGCATCATACCCAATATATTGTAAATATATAAATCTGCCAATTATTCTTATTAAATTTGAAGCTGCTTGCTTCTTCTTGATCACTATTCATCCATGCCTTTTGCAAATGAGGTTTCCTTTTATATCCTCCATATAAAAAGGGTCATACCTTTTCGTAATGAAAGGATACACCTATTTGCAATTGCTGTACTTTTAATAAATCACATCCTTTCACCATTTCCCCCTTGAAAGAATGCAATCTTCCACCCTTAGTTGCTGTCTTAATTCTTAATTTAATTTTAACTAATTGCTTTTTAGGAATTTGTTTAGTCCCTACGGTGAGGTTGGTAAACTCACGGATAAACATAAGTATTCAACACGTACCAACAACACATGTAACAGGAACATTCATGTATATTAAAGCATAAATAACAATTACAGGAAACACAAATATTGCAGAATTATGGTATCTTTATCTCATTCCGAATATGCCAGTACAATGCTAACTTGCCGAGGTTCCATCCATACACTATATAGACCCGATAGTTGGCCAGGCTGCCAACCGTCACAACCTACCAACTACCAACTACCCCACGGGAACCTCTCGGCAACCCATACATAACAAAACATAACACCCCAAACAACTATAAACTAACAAGTGTTATTAGCCCCTAACATCAGCCCTCCCAAAAAGTAGTCTTCTTCCAGACGGCTAGAACAAACAGGAGTTGGAACTACAAAACAAAAGACACTAAGACTTATGAGGGCGAGGAGGTGTCCTTATCGTGGCCGAAGAAGAAGGCTGCCGCCCCGTGTGGAGCTGGAGGTTCTTCTCAGCAGTCAGTTGTTGCTCGCGTGCCTTCTTGACCATGTGTGTAGCCTCCAATAATTTCTTGTCCTTCTGCTCCACCTGCAGAGTCAAGTCAGCCACCTTCGCTGCAAGTGCCTTCGACTCCGCCTCCTGCCTGTTGCAACGAGCGTCATAAGTGGCCACCTTCTCCTCCAACTCAACCCTCAAGTTCTTCTCCACTGTGGCCAACTGCACACGCTGTTCCACCTCCTTCTCCAATCTCTCGACATACGGTTGTTGTTCTTGTTGCTCCATCTTACTTCGTCTCATCTGCAAGTAGACATCTCGAAACAACCCCTCCATGCTGCGCAAGGTGGCTCCCAAGATGCCAACTCCCTCCACCAGTCGCATGTGCTTCCACTCTTGCACCATCTCCGACGTATGACTGTCGGGCCACCCCCGTTGCTTGAAGTGGCGTGCAAACTCCTCACACCTCGAAGCCATGAAGTGCAAGAGCTTCTCAGCGTCAGTTGAGTTGCCGACATCCATCTGTCCAACCAACTGTGCCATACCTCGGGCTATATCCGATATACCTTGTAACTCCCCAAGGAATCGCTGGAGGGAGCCTGCTGGATCTCTAGGGTCTGGCGGTGTGATGTGTAGACCTACAAGTGGTCCTCCAGACCCGCTATCCTCTACATCAATGATTTTCTGGTCATGTCCACTCCCCCCAGTTTCCATGTCCTGCTCCTCTACGAACATCATCTCATCCTAAACTTGATCTGTGATAGGAGCTGCCCTGTGCTGTGTCTCGCCTTGGCCAACTGCCATGTTGTGCGGTGAAGGCGAAGTGGGAAGGTGAGGTGCAAGTGCAAATTGCCTGAGCCACCCGTCCAAGGATGCATCTATATCATCGTCCTGTCCCTCTCCTTATCAACTAGTGCACCCAACTCCTCCTGGCCATCCCCTCCTTCCGTGTTTGCCATCAGTACGTCCACAAACTCATTCCCTCCTGGGGGTGCCGTACTGCTACAGTCACCTCCTCCGTATTAGTACCTGTCTCCTGTACGACTACCTCTTGTACGGGTACCTCTTGGCTCTCATCATTCAGCATGATGTCAGCTTCCTTGGTATGCTGCATGTCCATCGTTGCCACCGTACGGTCCACCACTACTGTGCCGCCCAAGTCTCCACTCGTACGGTCTGCTGGTCCACTAGTATGGTTTGCTGCTGGTACGGCTTGTGGTTCTAGTATGGCCATGCTTATCTGCAGTAGCGACACCTGCATTTGTGCTGGAGGCGCCCCTTCGTCAACTTTCTTGAACAACACTCCTATTGGTCTCACGTCGCCTACCGGGCTAGCCACTGTGAGTGCTCCCTTGGGTACCAGGTGTGCGGAAGGAGGCAATTTGGGGGGTGTAAATTTCACCCAAGTGCTTCTCCACCGAACTCGCAACCCTCCATGCTTCGGTTGCTCTCCTTCCTCCTCCCCTTCCGGTTGCTGTGACTCCGCTTCTTCTTCTTCCTCTCCTCCGACATTGTGCAGTGCCATGCAGAATCCCTTATCCCCACTCTCTTGTTCCTCTGTTCCTCTTCTTCCTCATATGAGTCTTCCATGTCGCTATCTTCTTCCACCTCTACTGCTATGTCCAACTTCCTCCTCTTTGCTGGCTGCATGGCATCTCCAAGGGTGTCCAGGTGAACATAATAGTACATGGAGTGTTTGTTGTGTTCCACCCTACTGCGTGGCTCAAAAGTACCCCACATCTCTGAAGGTACTTGTGTACTTACTGCATCCAGAAACAAGCTAATGGCATGGTGGCACATATAGAATGTTTTATACTCTAAGTTGAGGAAATCATGAATCCTCTCAGATAAGAGCTGCGCCCAATTATAGACCTTACCACACTTGATGCCGTTCATCAGTCCTATCATTCAAATGGCTATGTCAGATGCTCGGTTGGCCCCTGTGAGTTTGCTTTTCACCAAATCCATCAACATCCTCCACTCCCTGTGTACGTACTGCGTCCAGAAACAAGCTAATGGTATGGTGGCACATATAGAATGTTTTATGCTAAGTTGAGGAAATCATGATTCCTCTCAGATAAGAGCTGCGCCCAATTATAGACCTTACCACACTTGATGCCGTTCATTAGTCCTATCATCCAAATGGCTATGTCAGATGCTCGGTTGGCCCCTGTGAGTTTGCTTTTCACCAAATCCATCAACATCCGCCGCTCCCTGGGTGCAATTAAAGCATGCTTCGGTCCTCTACTGTTATTTGCAGACTAAACACTCTTCCACTGTTCTTCCGTCAAATCATCCCTACACACCAACTCCAACAACCATTTCTTTCTCTCCCTGGTGAGCTTCTTGGCCGGTTTTGCTGCAGATGCTCCCTTATCGGGTATACCAAATACCCTCTCGAAGTCCTCAGCTTTGAAAGAAACCCTTACTGTGCAGCCTTGGAACTGAATAATGGAGGCTCTCTTGTGGCCGTTGTATCCGGACACCATAGTACGAAGCACAGGTTCAAAATCCTTAATATTAAACATCGGCATCTGGCATCTGGATGGTGTGGTCCACCTGTGCTTTCTGAAGAGAATCTTTTATCACATGGTCTGAAGGGTTTTCCTCCCACCAAGTACAACATTCACTGTCGGTCACATTCTCAAAAGTCACACTTTCTGTAGTGATTCCTTCCGGGTCCTCTTCCTTGCTTGGATTGACTTTTTTCACATTGGTCTCCTCGTACTTGATAGTTTAATCCCGTTCAAACCGGTGGGCCGGTGTGTCATCCACCCGTGCCACCCCTTCCTGGTACCTATCGTACTTCGGAGGGAATGACAGCTCTCCCATACTGCCACTTGATTCCCCAATTTCGCATATCTGCAACATGTGGCACTCTGGATGGAATACCTCGTAGTCCTCCATTTGCCAATGGAAGAGTCTAGCCAATGAACTAGTTTCATCTTCAGAGCATCCGTCCAGTTCTAGCACTCCTTCCTCGTTGGGTTCCATCCTTCCTTTGCCTCCTTCGGAACCCCACTCCCATCTGTTTGAGTCATCCAAGTTGGAGTCAGACGATGCAAGCTCTTCACTGACGACTTGGTTCCTCAGGTCAATCACATACTTATGGCCCTCACTGTCAATCGAGTGTATTCTTTTTCCAGTTATGATTGGCTTTGGCCATGATTTGCCATCCCCTTCCGAGGAGGGCGTCATACGCTTTCCTTTCTAGTGGAATGACCACAAAGTCTAGAAAGAATTGCTGCGTACCAATCACCACCTTTTGTGCCATGAGAGTTCCGAGGGGTTTGATACTGTGTTGATCCGCATTGACAAGGTGGAATGTTGGTGGCCAGAGGGTAGGCTTGCCAAGACCCCTCCAAGTTTTTTTCGGTAGTACGTTGACACCAGACCCGTCATCCACAATGGTGTTTGTGAGCTTCTGCCCCATTACCTGCATGTCCACCATGGCAGGTTTCCGTCCAATGCTTACTATGAGCAGTATACGGTCTATGGCATCCATACCAGCTTCTGTCACTGGAACCGTACTAGATGGTTCTGTCACCGTTCGGTGTTCTTGGTCGGCAGTGGTGTCACCGACTGCATTTGTCAAGGCCATCCTCAACTACGACATGGTTTGTAGGAGGTCAGATATCTGCACGGGTATAGTGGTTTGTAACATCTGCTTGATGATAGTTTTTTCTGGTCTCGACTGAAGTGGAGTACTGGCAGCCTGGTGCGAGGCCCTCCGCTCTTTTGCCATCACACGTTCAATGTCTGCCCTGGCCTCTCAGAGTCTTTCCTTCTTCGTGCAGGGGTCAGGGTACGTGGCTTTCTTACTTTGCAATCTTGTGATTGCTAGTACATCTCCCTCCGGTTCCTTTACCTCAAGCATATTCACCCCTTTTTGCTTTGGACACTCGGTGTCCTTGTGATTCCCTAGACCGCACCACTTGCACAACAAACTCCCCGTACTGTTTCCACTTTTTGACATTCCCGTGCAAAGTGACCCCATTCGTTGCATTTCCGACATTGGATCATGGGCCGTCCTTTTGCGTTGTACTGAATTTTACTCCTAGGCGTGTTATTGTTGGACCGGTTGTTACCCTGCCGGTTGTTATGACACCCTTCAGGAGAGGTGTTCGAGTTTGTTGCCGGCTTAGGGGTGTTGCTGGCAGTGTGACTTGGCCGGGCTGGGTGAAGAGCACTTGGGTGCTTCGTGCTTTCAGGTTGTATGGGCATTCCTTAATGGAATGTCCCATTACTTGGTAGATGTCACAAAAGGCTTTTCGACGACAGCTCCCCTTGGTGTGCCCTTCTGTCTTACAGTCAGTGCACCATAGTTCATTTCCCTCCTTGCCATTTTCTTTGTCAGCCTTCAGTTGTTTCATTATTCTCATCATATCCCTTCGGAGGGCTTGTACGGTCTTGTTGTGACGTCTTCACACATCGCCCCATTGCAAATGGGGACCCCCACTTTTCGCTTTTTAGAGTAGAAGTTTTGCCTAGTTTCCTAGTGTTTGCCTTTGTTGATGAGAGGGTTTTTTGAATTTTGAATAGGATCAAGTTGCAAACGTTGATATTTTAATGATCCTAAATTTTGTCTAAGTGTTGACCTTTTGAGCGTTAACGTGTTTTTAAACACGCGCATCGGTGATTTTAAAGTGCCAAGGTATTCCCGGACCTTTTGGAGTTGTTTTCTCGCTCCTAGGTATTATTTAAGTTGATTTCGCACTTTATCCTGACATATTTCCTAGCGTTTCGCTCAATTTTTTGGAAAATTTGCTTAAGTCCAGTTTGATTTTGAAGTTTTTAAGCGATTTTGAGTGGTTAAAATGCCAAATTCGTAAGGGAAATCCATATTCCAAGGGTTAGAAGGTCAAATTCCATGCTAGAGGTGCTTTTCCCCTCATATTCCAGACTACCCACCCTTTTCCCCCACTCAAAATCCACACTACACATGGGTTTCCCCTGAAATCCATACTGGTTATGATTTTCCACCACTGTTTATCCATGGCTGGGTCGTTTTTTCCCCTAGAAGCATTAAAATTGGGCGCTGTGTTAGGATTTTTCCAGATTGCCTTCGTTTTTTCACTGGGAGTGCGGACTATAGTGCGGACAACGTTGAGGATGATTCCATACCTATATTGATTTTCCACCAGGCTGTTTTGTGACAAGTCAATGCGGATTTTTGTGCAGACTCTCAGTCCATACCCAAGTCGATTTTCCGTTGAGAGTAATATGATGAATTTTGAGTCCGGATTTTCATCTTGGCTGAGGTCGAAATTCCACCAGGGAGTATTTTTTGCAAATGAAGTGAATTTTTGTGTGGATTCTTTATCCATGCCCAAGTCGATTTGCCCCTAGCCTATTTTATGTGCAAGTTTGATGAAATTTTGTTGGGATTTTTATCCCAACATGGGGCGAATTTGCTCCAAGAGCATTTTAATGATTTTTTATGAGTTTTTATTGGGATTTTTATCCCAACATGGGGCGATTTTCCCCCAAGGGTTAATTTTGGTCTAAATTTTGGAATATTTTAAATAAATTGACCCCAAATTTAATTGTTTTTACAAGTGTTGACGATTATTTAAAAATTAAAAACAATTATTTAATAACTTGCAATGTTTAAAAAAATTAAAAAATATTATTTCCCAGGCAAGTTGATTTTTCCAACACAAGTGTAAAAGTGCAAATGTTTTATCCCACATTGCTTGTGTGATGAAAAGTCTTAAAGAGAGGTGACCGGCATTAAAATATCATTACATTTGCTGAGTGTGATTGCTAAGTTGCTGATTTGGGTGATTTTCTCCAGCTGGGCGATTTTGGTGAAGTGTCTACTTGACACATTTGGAGCTGAAAGTTAGTTTTGTTGTTCATTTTCTGCCTATTCCCAGCTGGGCAATATTTCTTGGCAGCCATTGAAGCAAGTTTTTGAGAGTAATTTTCAGATTTGGGAGGTGGCGCCATCGCTGAAGTTGGACGATTTTATTTGGGAGGCTGATTCCTCCATATCTTGATGAATTTTGGGTGATATTTTTGAGTGTTAAGGTGCTGCCATTATTTTCAGACCTTGCTGGGCGCCATTGCTAGGAGTGATTTGACCTCCATTGTTGGCTGGGAACACATTTTCAGAATTATTTTTCATTGCCCAACTCATCCACACTAAGGCGATTTTGGTTAAGGGCTGTTTGGAGGAGTTTGCAGTGCATTTTCAAGGGCTGCCATTGTTGTTACAGTTTGAAACTCCATAGTTGCAGGTTGTCTTCAGACTGATTTTCATTTCCAGCCACTTGCCAACTTGGAAAATTTTAGTTGGGCGTCATTTCTTATGATTTTTTTGGGCATATGGTGGAGCTTCCATTGCTGATCTAAGTCTGAAACTCCATTTTTAGATTTGTCTTCAAACTTAGATATTTTTTACGAGCCCTTTGTTTGTGCTCAGATTTGACAAACTTCACTTTCGGAAGGTGAAATCCATCAAATAGAGGTGTTTCCTATGATTGTGACAAGTTTAAATGATTGATTTATTGAAGTTGCAAGTTGTCTTTAGACATTGGGCAGCCATTGTTGGACCTTGGAAGGGTGTCTTCAGACTTTAAGAACTAAAAATCAGACTTTTCCACACCCTTTTCCAAGCATTTTCAGAATTGTGGTATACTTATTGGCACTAATTTTGATATTTTTCTGAGTATACCATGTTGTCTTCAGACTGAAACTTCATTTCCAGCCACATAGTTGTGCCTAGATGTGACAATTTCTGAGTTTTGAAGGTCAAAATAATTCAAATGCAAGTATGTGACATGGCTGTGACCACTTCCAGCCATTGATATTCATCATTTTCAGAGTGTCTTCAGACTTTTTGGAGCCATTTTCAGACTTTCAGAGGGTGTATTCAGACTTAAGAATCAGAAAATCAGACTTCAGTACACCATTTTCTGAGTATTTTTAGACATTGGAGGGCGTATTCAGACTCAATCCTCAGAAAATCAGACTTTTATTACAACTTTGATATAAAAAATCAGTCACTTTCTGAGTGTTTTCAGACCTCCAAGTGATATTTTCAGATCCGGGCATTCATTTTTGGGCTCCAAGTACTTGATTTGCTGAGTTTACGTGGGTGTCTTTAGACTTAGCAATTGTGATCAGACTTATCCTAAGTCTGAAAATCAGGTTTTCTTGAGGAGAATTTTCCAGATTTCAATCCGGACCTTCATATTTTCCAAAGTTGGTGTTACAATTTTCTAAGACTACCTATCACATGTTGGGACAAATGTCAGGAACAAAGTCCTGATGGTGTCCGGATTTCCACTCCATGGAATGGTGATCCAGTCAACACAAGATTTTCAAGGACAACGAGTCCGGATAAGGGTTGGATTTCCACTGCAAGGCGGAATTACAAAGGAAGGAAGTTGTCCAGATAGGCATCAAATTTCCACCAAGTGAAGAATGGACAAGGATAATGCGGATGGTTTTGAGGAATGATCAGCCCATATGCGGATGGATTTCCCACCAAGGTTGAAATCAAGTTTATCACATGGGTGTTTGATTCAATGCTTGTTTGTTTTGCAGGACTATTACGAGGAAAGGAAGCACGATAATCAAGGCTTGAGGTGAAGGAGGATGCACGCAATGAGGATAAGGAAGATCAATACTTAAAAGATTGGATGGGGATTTCCGGATAGAGATTCCAGAAGGTCCAGATGAGGACTAGATCAATCATGAAGAAGACTTCACTTTGATGGTGAACAAATGAAGGAAAGCAAGTTCAAGAAATGAACACAAAGGATTTTACATCAAGAAATCCAAAACTACATCAAGGAATTTCAATATAAAAGTGCGTCAAGGAAGGAAATATTTCAGGATTCCAAGATTGGGAAATTTTCCAAACATAAGGAGGGAACAGTTCATGGAATTCCTTAACATAAGGATGGAATGCAAAGTATCATAAAGGATTCCAAACATTGTGAAGATGAAGAATGTACAAGGCAAATTGATTAAGTGTGCAAGGCAAGCTGAGGTGGCATCCTAGTCACCATTTGTTCAATCAAACGGTACCAAGTCAACATTCATTCAAGGAGGGAATAGGTGACACATGGCGCTACATCAAATATTATTTATCTTACCTACCCTCGTTTCTTATTGGCCAATGCAATGGTGGTTGTACAAACCCTAATTAGGGTTTTATCTTGTAATCTTGGCCGTTGATCTTGAATCAATCTGAGCCATTCATTTCTTTTGAGGCTCTATATAAACTTCATTGTCTCTCATTTGTAAGAGAGAGTTTTTGTAGAATTGTTGGTATATGCTGTAGCTATTTGAATCATAATCATTGTTCAATTGTTGGTGATTTTGCTCTTCAAGTGTTGTATTTGCATTCATGGTTCTCAATTTCTCCAAGTTAGATTAGAATTTTAGTTTAGAATTTATTTTCATGTATGTTAGATTGAGTGAAAGATTTGTTGAATATATGTGTGGAATCCTTAATCCATACCACTAGCCTCTTGCCGCTGGTAAGTGTGCCTTGTGTGGTCAACTGGAAATTTAAGTAAGCTTAACTTCAACTATTACGCGTCCCTTGACAAGCATCAACTTGGATGGTGTCAACGTTTGATGGTGATAGCCTAAAAATCTTTAAGTATACCTTAGATGATTGCACTAAGCTTGTGTCAATACCTGTTTGTGAGACCTCGCCTAGTTTGATTCCACTAGATCCATTCATCATTTCCTACATTCCTAGGCTTAGAATAGATTTCCTGAACCCTATTCCTTTTGCCCATTTTTTTAGTAAGAATTAAGTCCGGAGCTTCATTGCCAAATCTTAAGTTATCGACATACCTATCCTGATCCATGATAAGATTGAGCATTCATGTACAACGTAAGTCCCCTTGTAAGTCCCCTTGTGATTCCAACATTATCACATCAAAGCACTGAACTTATCCACATGTCAAGACTTGACATTTCGTAACCTTGGAGTTGTCTCATTTGATCGCGAAGCATAGCATATGAGAGACTTTGTTCAAGAGGATAAGATACCTTGGTATTTTATTTTGTGTTCGCATGTGCATAAAAAACACATCAATAGGTCTTAGACTCCCCGTCGCTGTCTTCATTTGTACTATCACCATCACTCACTCGACGATTCCCTCGGGATGTCTTACTTTCACTTTCAATATCCATCACATGGTTATAAGCTTCCTCGTACGACAGTGGCGGACCACCCTCATTTTTGTCCTGAGGGACGGTGAGAGGCCTTCCACGAACCATCTCTTCTTCAATTCGTCAGCTGGCTGGTTTTCTATTCTATTCAACAACTCCTTCAGCCGCTGGTTGTATGCCGGGACACTCTCGCTCTTCCCTTGTTTCCTGCTATAAATTTCCGCGACGAAGTTTAAATTTTGCCTCGAATTGCTTCTTCAAGTCCTGCCATCTCGTCTTGTGCTGGGCGTCAAGATCTGTATACCAATCAATGGCAATCCCTCAGAGAGTGGCGGGAAATGTCTTCAACCATGAATCCTCATCATCCTCACCATTTGCTTGCCAAATGGTTACACATGTTTTAATGTGGCATACGGGATCCTTAGACCCATCACCCCTAAACCTTGGAAGCTTCTGTTGTCCATGTTTTGCATTGGTTTTGTCTTGGGATTGTTTTGTAGGGGTGCTTGGAAGGAGGTGTGTGTGGTACTATGTACCGCTTGGTAGGTAGTGTGCGCGTACGATGAGGATAGAATGTTCTGCTCTTCATGTACCAGTGCCTGTCCTGCACTCTCGGTCCCACTTGAGCCTTCACCACGTCCGTCCCCTACATCCTCAGCACCGTGATTACTTTCGCCTCTGTACTCCTCCCTCCTTCTCAGAGTTTCAGGTTCTAGACCTCCTATTTTGTTTTCCTCCACCAAGGACAAATTTCCAAAGCGGAACAATGTCGTTTCAAAGATATTGACGATCTCTTCGTGCAGATCCCATACCGCCTCCTCTCCTTGTTCAGAGTACTCCGACAAACTACTTTGCGACTCGGCTTCGGACTCTTCACTCAATGTTGAGTGTGGGGCTTGGTCGGCGAGATCCTCCGCTACGTCTAGAAGTGGCAGGTTCCTGGTGACCTCCTCCAACTCCTTCCACATACACGGTCTTTGTCTCTCTCGACTACAACTCCGACTCACACTCCGACTCCTACTACGTCTCTCCGGACTCCTTGAGTTAGCAACGTCTGTCTTTGTTTGGCCTTAGGGGCATTAATTGCCAGGAGTACGACGTCGGCTCTTATCCCTTTCCTCTTCCTCCCTACGGTTCCGCTCTTCGTACCTTTGCAGTACTTGTTGCCAACGGAGTTCCCGTGCAGTTTCCTCCCTTCGGTCTTGGAGTGCAATCAGATTTCTGGTGAGCAACCTTGGAATGCTCCCGAACAGATCAAAGAGGGGAGTGTTGATGGTGAGTTCACCACGTACCGTGCCTTTAGAGACGACTCTCTCCTGAGACTCCCTTTGCATGTATTGCGTGACCGACATGTCCCACAACTCTACCAAGTCTGCCGACAACTGATCCTCTCATGCCTCTTCCTCGGTTCTTTCTTCGTGTGTGTCACTGCCTATGACAGTCAATTGCTGGTTGAATGGCCGACCCATTAATTCCTTCCGCTTGCAGCCATGGTTATCTCCAGGTTCGTACTGGCAACGACGCCAAAATGTTTAGTCCCTATGGTGAGGTTGGTAAACTCACGGATAAACAAAAGTATTCAACACGTACCAACAACACATGTAACAAGAACATTTATGTATATTAAAGCATAAATAACAATTACAGGAAACACAGATATGGTAGAATTATGGTATCTTTATTTCATTCCGAATATGCTAGTACAATGCTAACTTGTCGAGGTTCCATCCATACACTATATAGACCCGACGGTCAGGCTGCCAACCGTCACAACCTACCAACTACTAACTACCCCACAGGAACCTCTTGGCAACCCATACATAACAAAACATAAACACCCCAAACAACTATAAACTAACAAGTGTTATTAGCCCCTAACAGAATTGCTGCCCATAGTACTCTTAATTTAATATTAATCAAACATATTAATGGATTGCTGCCCTTTGTATTAACTTTGCACAAGTTCAAGGCAGTGAATTTGAGTTTTGTAATACTGTGATTTTCCAGTGAGAGTAATTCTCAAGTCTCATGTGAGAATGCCGTGTTTAATTGTGGGGCATGATAGGGAACTATTGTTCTTAGGCTTATTTTTGGAAAATTTCCTCAATTTTGATACCATACTTGTTGGCTGCTCCAAATGGAACCCAAGTTTAGGGAGGGCCAAAGATGCTAGGTTTGGGCAAACATAGTAGTGGATGCTCACATGCAACTTTCAAATATGCGAGCATCCTTTGGAGAAGGTCAACTTACTATTTAAACTAAAATTAACCTAATACTTGCTAGAAAAGGGGGTGGAAAGAGAGATAAGGGTCCAAAAAGGACATAAGGGTGGAGCCTCTCTACCGGGTGCATATGACATAGCCATAAGAGCAGAAAATATTTTGATTCAGGCTGGGAAGATAGCTCCAAGGCCTCCAATGTCTCTCTTTTCAGAAGCTCCTACTCGCTCCATGAGGTCAAGGCTCTATTGCAAAACTTTAGCAATGAGTTGGTGACACTAAAGAGGCAGCAAGCCCAGCATAGTAGACCTTATCAGGCACAAAATCAGAACTATCAGCAGAATAGGCCACCTTTTCAAGGGCAAAACCAATGGAGCAACGCCAGGGCCTTTGAATAGTGTGAACCCCACAACCGCAAGCAACTCAAAGGCGATAGTTCCAATACAAAATAACCTCGCCCAAGAGCAAGATTGGTGTCAACCATGCAATCAGCCACACAACCAAGGTGCATGCCAAAATGGAGGGTTTGTCCAAATCTTAGTGGTGCATGATGAGCCGACCACTTCTGGCCAGCAATATGACCCAAATTAGCCTAGTGTTGGCACTCAGGCTTACTTACAAGGGGATTCTACCTTTGTCAATTGGCAGGAGGCAAAATTCTGTGGTTTGAACCAAACAAATGGTGAGTCTATGCTGTAGTATACAAGGTCAAAGAAGAGAGCCATGGAGGTTGCCTCACCTTCAACATCAGCCCAAGCTCCAACACCCAATGTAGCCGCCCATGATACAAGCCAAAGTACCATGCAAGGGAGCAATAAGCAGGAAGAGGCCCAAGTCGTCCAAGGAGCAAAAGTAGACCTTGTAGCCTCAAAGGGTCCTCTAAAATCAGCTGGTGTCCCTTTCAACATAGTTGATCAGATGAAGAAGGCCAACTTCAACGTCACTATGTGGGAGGCCCTTTCAATCCCATCTCAAAGGGATTTGCTTAAGGAGGCATTGAAGGATGTCGATCAGTCAGGTAATGAGGCAACACTCAGTGGAAAGGCAGTCTCCACCAGTTTGGTGCAACCCAAGGAGGAGGAAGATTCAAGCAAGATCAACAAGCCTCCCCCTTTCTATCTCTCCTTAATCATAGGAGATAATTTGGTTCACAACTGCATGATAGATTCAGGAGCTAGTAGCTCAGTCATGCCTAAGAAGGTAGCTGATCTTCTTGGCATAGAATACGAACCTGTGACCAAAGGGGTGGTCCAATTAGATGACACTTCTATTAAGACAGTAGGGGTGGTAAAAAAATTGAAGTTAACCTTGCATGCATGCCCTGATTGCACTGTCTTGCAAGACGTATCAATTATTGACCTCCCCGCCTTCTTTGCCATCTGCCTGTCTAGAGACTTCACCGCCAAGATAGGTGGGTACCTGTCTTCTGATTGGTCCCACATGCTATTTCGAACAAGGTATGGTACCAAGGTCACCATAAGGGCAGAGCCCATTGCCCAAAACCTTATTGTGCCCTACACCCCCAGCCCTATAAACATGAATTGCACTTTGCATGAAGAGGGGTAGGAGTGTACTGTCCATGAGCTTGCCACTCTTTTGCAAGAGGTTCCTGATTGCTTGCTGGACGAATGGGCCAATGCTTTTCAGTTTGATCCATTAGTTGAAACTGAAGAGACTGGGCTTGGCACCTATTGTGTCCATGAAGAGGATACTCCTATCCCTAACCTCATCAAGACACAAGGAGACTCAGAGGGGTTATGGAACATTTTTTTTGATGGTTCAAGAAACAAGAATGGTGCAGGTGCCGGTGTGATGCTTGTTTCTCCTAAGCAGGAGAAATATTTATTCTCTTTTAGGCTTCAATTTGGTTGCACCAACAATGTCGCTGAGTATGAAGCCTTGATCCAAGGTCTCCAACTTGCACTAAGTAGAAAGATCAAGTCTTTGCAAGTATTTGGAGATAGTGAGTTGGTTGTTAACCACATCCGAGCCCAAAGTGTAGCAAAAAACAACCTACTCAAATCATACAAACACATGGTTTGGGATTTGATTGAAGGATTCGAGGCCTTCAATATCCAGAGCATTCCTAGAAATCTGAACACACATGCTGATAGGCTTGCAGCGGTTGGTGCTCAATTCGACATACTAGCGCATGTTGCAAGTGAGAAGGAGCAACACATCAGGCTTGTTGTGAGGCCTGCTGTCCCAGACAATTAGGTAAATTGGCAAGTGTTCGAAAGTGATCAGCAGATCGTCAACTTCTTGTAAAATGAAGCAGAGTTTTCTGCTAAAAATCAGCCTATGCTGCAAGACTATTATGGAGATCAAATCATGCAGCTCAACTTCAGCAAGTTGCCTAAAGGTCTAGTTACCTTGGAAGGCATTTTCAACTCGGATGATCAGTTGAAGAAGAAGATGAACTTGGCTGCAAAGAGGGGTGATTACAAGCCAATTGTTGTCGCCAAAGGTAGGTCCTTAAACTTGGGCAAGGTGTGTTCCTCCACTGAGCAAGAGCCCTTTGTTGAGCTTTGCCAAAAATATGATGACATAGTTGCTTGGACTTATGAAGACTTGAAAGGTTTTGACCCTAGCTTAGCCCAGCATACTATAGAGCTAAACTCGGATGCAAAGCCAGTTAGACAAGGAAAGGTCAATAAACCCCAAGATTGAGCCACTAATGAGGAAGGAGTTGACCAAGCTGATAGAAGCCAATATCATCTTCCCTATCAAGCACCCCTCCTGGGTGGCCAACCTTGTCCCTGTAAGGAAGAAGAATGGGGAAATCAGGCTGTGTAGACTATCCCCTTCCCTCTATGGAGCAAATTCTCCAAAAGGTCAGTGGCTCGGAAAGATTTTCATTCTTGGATGGGTATTTAGGCTACAATCAGATCTTGGTCCAAGAATCAGACCAATACAAAACTGCATTTACTACTAAGTGGGGTACCTATGGTTATTGTAAAATGCCCTTTGGGCTAACCAATGTAGGTGCCACATTCCAAAGAGCAATGGACATGGCTTTCAAGGGTGTATTAGCAAAGTTTGTGCTTGTATACCTTGATGACATAACTGTTTATTCGAAGCATGCAGCTGACCATCTTGGTCATCTTGAGCAGGTTTTCATGAAATGCTTGGAGTATGGTGTGTCCTTGAACCCTAGCAAGTGTCTATTTGCTACTGATCAAGGAAGATTGCTAGGACACATCGTATCCAAGGAGGGTTTGACCATTGATCCAGAGCGAGTGGAGGCTATTCTTTCTCTTCCACTCCCCAGTCACAAGAAAGGATTGCAAAGTTTCCTTGGTAGGATCAACTTTGTGAGGAGGTTCATTCCCAACTTTGCCACCATGGTAAAACCCCTCACTTCCATGTTGAAGAAAAAGTTGGCTTTCAGTTGGACCAAGGAGGGAAGGGCCGGTTTCGAAGAGATCAAACAAGCAATTGCTCAGGCCCCTACCCTTGTCAATCGTAATTATGAAAGAGATTTTATCCTCTATACCTTTAGAGGAGAATCCAGTATCTCAGCTGAACGATGGCAATTTGGAGCAACCTATTGCTTTCTTTAGTGAGGGGCTAAAGGACTATGAGCTTAAATATAGCTACGTAGAGAAACAGGTCCTCACTATTGTAAGGGCATTAAAAAAGTTAAGACACGTTGTCCAACAATAGGATCCAACTCTTAGTTCCGCATGCAAGTGTCAAAGATTTCCTTCTAAACAAGGATATCAGTGAGAAGAGGGCTGGGTGGATAACCAAGGTCATGGAATATGACATCAAGATCAAGATCACCAAGCTTGTAAGAGGCAGGGGCCTATGTGAACAACTTGTCTCATCTTCCGAGACTACTTCAGAGGTCGCCTTTGTGTTACAAGAGGATCAACCAACTAGCAACAACACTCAATTTAGTTGGGTAGGTGACATGACCACCTTCTTAATGGAAGGTAGATACCCCCAAGGTCTGGACCTGACCAAAAGAAGACATTTCAGGTTGCAGTCCATTCCCTATGTCTTAGTGAATGGCACTCTTTTCTGAAAAGACTCCAATGGAGTCTTACTAAGATGTATCGAGCAAAACCAAGTCAGCAGATTATTAGAGGAATTTCATGATGGCTCTTCAGGGGGCCACTTCTCTGCAAGGACTACGGCTATCAAAATAATGAGGGCTGGTTATTACTGGCCATCCTTATTCAGTGACTCACATAGATGGGTGAAGAATTGCAAGAAATGTGCTCTCTTCTCTGGGAAGTAAAGATTAGCTGCCCTACCTCTTCATCCCATCCAAGCAGATCAACCGTTTGCCCAATGGGGTTTAGACTTCATTGGCATGATAAACCCACCTTCTAGTGCTGGCCATAAGTGGATCTTGACCGCAATAGATTACTTCACTAGGTGGACAGAGGCAGTTGCATTGAGGGATGCCATTGAGGCCTCAGTGTTGGAATTCCTTGAGGGAATTGTGACAAGATTTGGTGTCCCCTCCACTATCATATCAGACAATGCCAGGTCATTTGTTGGAACCCAAATCAGTTCTTGGGCAGTTAAGCATGGTGTATACTTGAAGACATCATCCAACTATTACCCTTAGGGTAACGACTTAGCTGAATCTTCCAACAAGAACCTCATCAGGATAATTAAAAGGACAATTAAAGACAATCAGAGGGCATGGCACACTAAGTTGAGGACAACCTTATGGGTTGACAGGATCACACCCAAGAGGGCGATTGGTAACTCCCCTTTCATGCTAGTATATGGGAAGGAAGCAAGACTCCCAACTTCCATAGAGTTACCCTCTCTTGAATAAGCACATCGGCTGGAATTGATAGAGAATGATGCCATGATAGTAAGACTAGCTGAGCTGATGGAGATGGAGGAGGTTAAAAGTTAGGCTATGCATACACTTAAGACTCACCAAGAGCAGGTCAAGAAGGTTTTTGACAAAAGGGCTACTAATAGGGTCTTCAAAGACGGAGATCTAGTTCTCAAGTGGGATGCAGACAGAGCCAAAGCTGGGCGACACTCCGAATTTGATGCTATCTGGAGTGGTCCATATGTCATCACTAGTTGCAAGGAGGCCAATGCATTTCATCTCTCCAAGCTTGATGGCGAAGTTCTTCCAATCCCAATGAATGGGATTCATCTCAAGCCCTGCTTCTAAAGAGGGTGTTGATGACTATGTAAATATTAGACTAGAGGTTGTTTTGCTTTCATAAGTGCTTATGCACATGCCGCATTCTCCTTAAGAGGGCGTGCGCTCTAGTTTTCAGTTTTCCTCCAAGTGATGATGGACACATGTTTTGGGTCTTTTCAATGACTCAGTGCCCAATGGATGCTTAAGGCTTCTGGACTTCATGCTTAGCAGGCAAGCTTCCCGCAGAAATTGCCAAAAATGTTGTCATTTTATGACACCCTTGGTCCATCAGTGAGAACCGATCTGAGATATGTTCCATGGACTAGCGCTGCCCCAGTTGATCAAGGAGAAAAGCAATGGAATTATGAATTGTGAAGTGTTGTCTCGTCAGAAGGAAGTTCCTAAGTCTTCAACCCCGGAACTCCGAAACCCACAGGTTCCCAAGTTCCTAGTTCTTCTACCCCGAAACTCTTGAACCCCCCAGGTTCCCAAGTTCCTAAGTCTTCAACCCCGGAACTCCGGAACCCCCAGGTTCCCAAGTCTTCAATCCCGGAACTTTGGAACCCCCTAGTTCCCAAGTTCTTAAGTCTTCAACCTCGGAACTCCGGAACCCCCAGGTTCCCAAGTTCCTAGTTCTTCAACCTCGGAACTCCGGAATCCCGAAGTTCCCAAGTTGCTAAGTCTTCCCAACTTCGGTGACCCAGGTCTCCGAAGTTTCCCCAACTTCGGCGACCCAGGTCTCCGAAGTCTTCCAAATTACTTCTGGCTTGCAACACTTCCGGATGGCGTGATCGACACTCAAAGCTTTAAATGGTCCAACAGCTTTGGTGACTTATGTACCTTCTTTTGTGGAGCCACAGGGGTGCATTTAATGTTTTTGGCAGGATTTCCATCAAGGGAGGTACGAGGCCATGCTTGTTGTGGTGACTTATTTCATGTCTGCATACTTTGACTTTGGAAGGTCAGTCAATCCACCCTTCTCAGAATTGCCTTTTGTGGGTATGGCTAGGTTGCTTGCATGTACAAGTCAAGTGCATGCTCTTCCCTGCACTTCCAGACTAAATTACAGGGGTCATGATCACTCTTGTAACCATTTTTCTATATAAAGGCTGTTAAGCCTCATTTTAAAGGGTTCTCTCCCTGCTAGCTTGAGCTATTCCTTGCTCTCCCACTTCTCTTGTATTTATCTTGCATTTGTGCAACTGTAAGTTTGGCCATTGGCCTTATAATTAATTGAAATCGCCATTCTTGCCTACTTTCAACTTATGTATGCTGTGTATGTTTCCATACCTTCATCATAGGTGTATGTTTTGTGGTTCTTCTCTCATATATCCTGTGTTAAATTTATTTCTGAGTGTGTCTTGTGGGAAACCTTCTCCCCTCTTGGCATTCAGTGAACTCTAACCTTCATACATGCATTGGGTCATACAACTGAAGTTTGTGCATCTCTTGGGTGTTTCAGTTGATTTTTTGTGTTATTTCGGGTAGGGAGAGGAACAATCTCTTCTTGGTGCATCACCTCCTTTTATTTCAAGCATTTCTCTCTTCCCTTTACGTCTGCAATTTGTTAGGATAGGCCTAGGAGTTAGTTTTGAAGTGTTGAGTTGGTTCAACACCTGCACCTGGATTGAGAAAGAAGCCGGCCTTCTCTGGAGATTCAACCCCCTTGCGCAAGGTTCCACACTTCGGGGTTGTTTCCATGTTTCACAAGGTTGCTGAGTTGATAGCTCAGCAAGGGTGCAAGCTTTTGTGATAATAGTTCCATTGGATCACGCCTTATTAAATTGAAGATTACTGGCAGATTGCCACACATGTAATGATTGGCAGTCAGAGGTCAGTGCAACTGCATATGACACCAGGAATCTCTTGGGTAAGGGCTTCTCTTCCCTTATGGCAGAACATAACAACTTTTACTATAACTCACAATAGTGGTAGCTTCCCTCCTACTTATCCCAAAACTACTCAAAGGGCCAAAAGCATTGTCAACATCTTTGTCTCAACTCTGAATGTGTCCTGTACTTGTAGTACCTCCCATACTGCTGTCACTTTTAATTTTAATATTCAATTCAACATGGTCTCTTGTAATGCTTATTTTTGTGCCCACTGTCTAAGAAGAAATGAAGTTATTTTCAACTGCCCTCAAATAGCAGTAATGAATCTCAACGATGAATTGATGCCATACTTCATGGGAACAATAGACCATAAATAGCCCTTATGAGAGCCATTCACAAGGTGAAGGGAAACATCTGACACCTTGAAAGGAAAGTGGGCAACCATGATGTCTAAGTTCCATTATTTGGACTCTGGAGAATGCAGTTTGGAGCTGAATAATATAGAATTTCTGGACCGATATTTTGAAGGGACCAAAGAGCGGAACTTGTCAATGTTGTGAAGGTGGAGTTGTTGGAGTTATTTTCATTCATCAGCTGCCAGATGTATTCTCTGTGTTTCCATATATAATTTGTACACCTGGACAATGCAATCTCCAAGTAATAGAATTTGAACTATTGGTGTAATTCAAAGCATCAATATATTTCAAAACCCAATTTCATGTAACCTGACCTTGTGCGACAATGCATATACAGACAAGAAAAGACCAAAAGATTGCTCTCATATCACCATCCATGTTCTAGGAGCATTCTGGGTGACAAAATATTATATTAGCGAAGTAGGTGGTATTATAAATCAAATTTATTTGTAATATTATTTATGAAATGTCATTAGAGTTGCGTAGGAATGGGAATGAAATTGGATTCCATTTAGTAACAAAAAATGGCACCATTAATTTGCAAGTACAATAGATATGTAGAATTCTAACTCAAAATGGCATTATCTGAGAGTTTTGTATAGTGATCTATGCAGTCTGGAAATAATTATATGATGCAACTCATAAAATAGGAGGGTGAAACCTTCAGGGCTATTATGGTCCTTAGTGGGACGTGATGCTGGGAGTTTAGTGCCATCTAGCAGTGCTCTGTGGTTGCTGCGTTGCTTAGTGGGCTGATGTGTATTGGATTATGTTTTGTGATGGCAGGGGTGACTCTGTTAATAGTTGAAACCTAAAGTTTGAGAGCAGACACATTCAATAATTAAAGCTAAGTTTTCCATTTAAAAAGTCTACATAGAGACTATAATGGCTTTTGGAATGGTGAATATAAAGGGCGAGGGCCATTTAGGGTATATGCATAAAAGGTGAAGCCCTTTCCAGATCTGCACATGAAGACTAAACGTACTGATGTTTGTAATAAACATTCTTACTTCTTCTAATCGGAATTTGTAGAGCATTTTGGTTTGTTGAAGCTTCTTAGGCATCACTACCATTGGTACCAGATTATTTCTTTGTTTTGGGAACTGCAATAAAGGTATGAAGTTTTTGTGTAATATGTGCAGCATAGTTCGCAGATTTGGACATGGAGAGTATTCAGCAAGCCCAAAATGTTCAACTCGGCAACCTAGAAAGTACTAAAACTTAAGAGTTCTTAAAAAGACATATTTTTTTGGCAAAGTTCAATTACAAAATGTATTAAATTAAAAATTGACATCTCAAAAGAGAAAATGCACAGTTTTATAGCCAAAAAAAATTGCAAAAAAACGTGTTTTAACCAGCATTTTACCTGCACAGGCATTTTTACCCATGTTTTTCTCGTGTTTATAAAAATTGCGGGTTAAACTCGTAAAAACTCATGGAGCAAAATATATAGAGTACTCAGCAACTCGGAGAGTACTCACAGAGTTTGCAAACTATATGCAGTACCATGAACACATAAGGGTTTGACCAAGCACAAGAATTTATTTCTGTCTGTTTTAATTTAATAACTTTTTATGCATTCACTCTTTTGCATAATGCATTGACTAGATGGTGGTCATAATAGTGTGATGTCAATTAACATATAGTCAGTCTCCTAGTACTTGTAATTGTAATTCATAATGATCTTATGTGGTAGTATCATGAGGGTGGGGGAGAGAGTTTACTATTGTAGGTGGTAGAAGATGCAGAAAATGTAATTAGTTTGCCTGCATCTTTAATGATGTATGTTTTGGTTTAAGATTTTTTTTGTGTTTATAGCTAACATGTAGAAAAACAATAAGTGCAGTTTTACTAGCAAATTAATTATAACAGAGTTATAGGAAAAAACAAAAGAATTTTTTTCTTACATGTTGCAACAAATACATTGATCTCAAATATGTGTTTCTGTTGGCCTTCAGCCAAGTTTAACATTTATAATCGACTATAGTTATAACCTCTTCTTACATTCACGTGGCTAAGATACAATTCCACTATGATAGAATTTATTGTATTGGGGGGTATTTTATTACCAAGTTGTTTACACAATTGTTTTTCTTCATTTTTTACAAATTTATGACTGTTAAATGTGATGGTGATATAGAAAACAATCAATTCTTGATGCTACTTTCTCTGGTAAATATGGAACGCTCTTGTGCTCCATTATATTACAATAACCCATGAGATAGCAAGTTGTCTATGCCTATGGATTCTGAAACTCCACAAAATTCACCAAATTTTCTCAATGAAGGTAAACTGCTGCCTGTACTACTTTTCCATATCGAGCAACTCATCCAGGTTCCACCTGTTTGCACTCCTGTAAAGCAATATAATACAATAGATAATCATATAAATTATCATTTTTAATTTTGCCATTTATAGGATGAAGACATATTCTTCATGCTCAGCTTCAGAATTACTTTCAATTTTATCACCGTTGGTGCCTGTCAACTTTTTAAAATCCATTGCATTTGCTTGGATAATTCTACTGACCTAACTTTACAATTCAAAATCATATGGCCTGCTTTTCTTATAGCAGTCATATTTCTCCCCTGTTGATTTTATTGTTTTTCAATCTGATTTCTCCCTAGTTGATTTTTTTGTTGTTCAGTCCGATTTCTCCCTTGTCGATTTCGTTGTTGATCATAGTGTTATTGGCTTTACCCTTGCTCTTAATAAAGAGAACACCTTATATTTTTCTTAATACAATCAATTTTCTTGAGCAACTATTTCTAAAATTATAAGTTTTAAATATTGTTAATATGATAGCATTTGCTATTTGTCATATTAGATACTTTAGGTTACTCACATGACTTGAAGTTGTATCCTGTCTAATCATTTTTAACTTAAAAATATTGTTGCTTTAATATTATTTTGTTTTTTTGCATTTGTAGAATAAATGTACAGAAAGATGATAAAATTATTATGAAAATGAGTCAATTTACATAGTATTCCAACTGTGCCATAACTAAGCTATATTTATACAAGATGAGGGTCAGCTCAGTGTAACGCTTTCCTAAATGGTATCAAGGACTTCACTTTTCCTTGCAGGTGACCAGAAGGGAGCTATGAAGTTAGCCAGTTAGCTCTAACAGGTGAAGAACCTTTCAAAGGCTAGGTCATGAGATTTATTAAGGTTGTTAGAAACATTGAGAGAGGTACTATGCATGCAGCTAGTAACTGTTCAATCATTGACATGAAGATATGTTCAGGATGCTTAATGTAATACATGCTTAGAATGGTAATTCTGAATCATCAAAGACCTTTTAGATTCAACATTTGAAGCCAGTCAAAATGAAGAAAGACTCTCTCAAATTAGAAAATCTGTCAATCGATAGCTGTGTAGATGATACAACAGTTTCACTAACCGTCGGATATTAAGTCAGCTGTATGAGCTGATCAAATTTAGATGGGATTTGGCCATGACGTCTGTCATTTAAATAAGGAGGCAGAAAGAAGATGAGGAAACTAAGGTGATTCAGGTAAGAGTTCAGAAGAGAGTGAGGAGAAGTAAAAGAATCTTAGTCAGGCACTTTGACACCACAGAAGAATGGAAGAAGTTTATTTGATAAGGGTTTTGGAAGAAGAGAAACAACCATTCTTTAAAAGAAATAATAATTTAATGAAAGTTGGCAAGGCACTGTAGAATGAAAAATGTAATGATGAAGAGGTTATTTAGAGCAGGTTTCTCAACATCTTGTACCTAAGTAACAACAACATCGTCTACTTGTGGGTCGAAAATGACTTCTTGTTACAAGGTTTGAGCTCAGAAATATGAGCTTCTAGAGCTCCTAATCTCAATTTTCTTGGCAGTTACTAATATCCTTGAGACCAGTGTTCTTGATAGCCTTGAGTTGAACTCTCTAAGTTAATCATTAAACAAGTGCCATTAATATAAACTATGTTTTGTATGTAGAAGGTTTCCTTGATAATAAAGTGTAACACAATAAAAAGAAATAAATTATATTAATGTCCATGAACAACCAAAAACAAATCAAAGGGACTGGAGGCACTGCAGGTACAGTAGCAAGGGATTGGAGCAAAAGGGCCCTAGCTAGGAAACAAAAAGAATGAAAAGGCAAGAATAGCTGAAGATCCGAACTAGTACAATTATTAATAGAAAAGCTGGAGCAGAATCCTGCAAAGCAGTAGAAATAAGAGATTTTATTAAGTAATATAGATGTTTTTTATGAATAAGAGTGAGATAGATGATTATGAATATGTTAAATAAGCTGTCACCTTAGGTAAAAGCTCTAAGTGCACCAACTATCAAGTTTTATATCTTAGCACATGGTTAATATGAATTTTGTTTTTTGTATCATAATAATAAGAGTACTCATATCAATATATAAAAGCAGATGCAAAAGCATCCTCCTAAAGTTCTGCAAAATAAATGTTAGATTGCATTTAGTAGCATTCTGTGCCATTAAAATTGTTTATTTTAAGTTTGGACTGGGGGTTTGCTTGTCTACTATCAATTGCATCTCTTTCAAAGCTGATACTATAAAACTTGAATTCCAGCACCTCATATTATAAATATAATGCTGTACTGTTACAGATTCTTGGAATTATTGATCAGCCTGTTTTACGTGAAAGATGGATTGGGAAGATTGGAGAAAAAAGTACATTCAATGGACAAGAGATTTCAACCCGCTCATGCAATTCTCTGGCTATGGCCTACATGTATGTTAATCTCATTCAGAGATCAATGCACGAATATCACAATCAAGGCATTTCTCACCTTCATGTAATGTATATGTGAAGAGTGGTGGGGTTGGAATATCTTGGTCTCATGTTTGTATATTATCAATTCTTTTTTGGCATTCTATTAAATGTCAAAACTTGAAATGGTTGTTGATCTTTAGGAGATGGTTACATGAAACTCTATTGAATTAATTTTTTTTTCCTTGAATGAGTGATTTCATATTTGCCATTTTGTCGGTAATATCCTTATAGCTGATTTTGAGATATACTTTGTTTGATCATTTTTAAAATTATGTACTTAAAAGAAAAAAATATTATTACAGGAATATGGCATGGTAAATATTGTGTATAGGGGAATTTGGAGTTTACGGGCTTTTTTCTTGGACTATATAAGGATTGTCAAATTATTAATCACCCCTCCTCTATTGTGGGATAAAGAAGGCCATTGTATATATATCGTTTCTACAATTAAGGTCCTTTTTAATTTTTCCATTGCACATATTTTCCCCCCTTTCTCTAGTTTTGTTTATTTTTATCACATGCCCGGTTTCTTTTTCCCTTTTAACTAAGTTACCGGTTCTTCCCCTTTTGGCCTGGGTTCGGGTTCTGGTTCTTGCCCGGTCCTGGTTCTCCCCGGGTTCTCCTTGGGTTCCTCTTGGGCCCTTCCCAAGTGGCCGGGTTCCCTGTGGGTCCTCCGACCCAGCCACCTGGGAAGGACCCGGGTGGAACCCAGGAGGACCCGCGTGAACCCAGGTTCGTGGTTTCCAAAAACCAGGGCCATGGGTCAAAAAGACAATAAAAAAGACTTTTTAAAATAGTTTTTTTATAATAAAACTCTAATTCACCCCTTTATGACTTTTTAAAAAAGACTTGAAACTTGAATATTATCTTTTTTGCAAATTATGAATATGATATTAGACTTTAGTTATTAGTTTACTGATTACATTTGTGATATATGAATATTTATTGGCATTGGCAATTAATAATTATGGATTTATGATTTATCATTTATCATTTATGTATGGAAAGTCACATTGTATATTTTATTTTTGTATGGATTGTATATATTGAACATATATATAATATATGGGTATATATATATAATTAAAAAATATATATATATATATATGTATGGACGAACCTGTACCCGTACCCAAGATTTTTTTTTTGTTGCCGAATCCGTACCCGAACCCGAACCGGAATCCAAACCCGAACCCGAACCGGTAACTTAGCCTTTTAAGGAGCACAATGTATATTGTTGAAACCTATATTGTGGAGCACACCATTGTTTTCCTCAGTGCGACATGCAAGAGACTCTCTATTCGGTCTGATATGTGACAACAATGGTATCATAGATGAATGTGATAAAAGTGAGTGTGTAAATGCACAGACATATAGTGTATGGATATCTTTTAATATCAAGATGGGAGAAATAAGGAAAAGCTGCATGCCCACCAAGAGGGAAACATAATCAAAGAGTAGCTTTTAACAAAGTCATCTGATCAATCATCTCTGATCAACTATCTAATATCAACATTTCACACAACCAAAATCTTTAAATTTTGCGGCTGATCACAGCAGCCAAGTAAAAGAGAGCTAAGATGCTGATGAGTATCAGCAACTGGGCCTTTCAAGGCTCAGCTTGGGTTGTAAACTTTTAATAGGAGCATTGCAGCTTTCTACAGCATCATTAAGAAGAGGAACACCTTCTCCAGGAGCAGCTTCCCATTCAGCAGTTTTTGCAAATTTAAACTTTTTCACCTGGAGTTAATTCTCTTTAGTAACTATTTCAGTAGTCAGGTACATTTTGTAATGTTTAAATTCGCTTCATAGCCTTTAAGGCATTCACATCTAACTGTACCATTACATGTTTTCTTCTTTCCCTATCTAATGCATTTTTCATTGTTAGCCAAGTAATGAGGGTTCTGTTTCCACTAGTTTCATTGAGCAAAGACATGTTTTGTCTACCAGAAGTTCTTAACTTAAAAAATGTTTATATGCCATGCTTTGCATCAGCAATTTTAATGATCAATCTACTTGAGTTTGAGGATTTATGTCAGCAGCAGTTACATTACCTGTATCTCCATCAATAGCACTAGCATATATTTACTTGCTGGCTTCAGATATTACTCTTAGCAAGTATTCATTCCTTCTAAGCAATGACACGTCTAGACAAGGTCCAGTTGCATCAGAACTGAGCATCAAATTTGGGATTTAATATTATTACTATTACCTTATTCAATCACCCAAAACTTCAACTTTGACCCATCTATCTTATGCTTACGCCAAAGAAGATATGAAACCTTATGCCTAGCAATCGAAGTAGATATTATTATCAAATGAAACGACAAACTTACTAAAATTTGTCTCTGAAGAAGACATCACAAATTTCCAGCCACAATCTATGATGTATAAATGCAAAACCTAGATAATTCTGCCTGTAACCAGCTAGGGTGGAATATTTTAACGTTGAAATTGATCTTCTCCAAAGGGTTTTCGTCCTCCAGAGGCCGAAATGAACCAAGTTTGATCCTCGAAACCACAAGGGTTTCAATCAGAAAAATATAGTTAACTTCGTAATACCAAATGGGCTCTCAAACCTCTTTTTGTAACCTTTTTTGGGAACTTTACAAAAAACATAATATAAAATTGCTTTATTAATTAAAGAAGCCTTATGTCTTTGAAGAGTGATTGAACTCATTATTCAATTATTTTTGGCACATAAAATCACTTTATCAACATCCCAATATTTGAAACTTTACATTCTCATTCCAACGAGCTATGACATAAGGTGGCCATTAAAATATTTTATTTAGAATAGCAACCTTAGTAAAATTAATTAACGTCTGACTCAATATTACACTTGAGTTGCAAAAGTGATAAAAAAGTATTAGAATTGAAAACTGATTGCATTCGAGTGATCTCGATGAAGAATAATGAGAATCAAAGCGGACTAGGTAATTCAATATAAATAGATACCCTTTCCAAGAATCTTGGAGAACACAACAAAAACTTTTAATTACATCGAAAAGCGTCATCTGAGTCCTCTAGACAGTTTGAGCTCATAGGTATCAAATAACCCCTCTGATAAGGCTGATGCCCACCCAAAAGCTCAATGCCAAGCATAATGCAAGAGAACTAAAAAGTGGGGACATTATAGTCCTTGCTTCCCAAAGATTGCTTGTCCTCAATATCAACAGACTAATCCAAATTGAAGCCAAATATGATTCCAAGTTCCCAAGGTAACCTAGGAGGTTTGTAGCTCCATCCACTCAAAGCATTGTCCTGCTGGATTGTTCACCACTACGGTGTCAAATTAGATTACAAAGTAAACATAATGGAAGTACATAGATATTATTCATGAAGTAATTCACAAAACATAACAAAATTCACATTATGGCCAGAATGATATATCTCTATTGTATCAGGTAAACTGGATGTACAATAGTAACTATTGCTGGGGTTCCCTTACAACATAGCATAAATACTACTTGACGGTTGGCGGAGATACCGAACGTCGCTAACTGCCCACTAGCTCCTACGGGAACATTACCCGGCCATTAACTAAACAAAACAAGTTTTATTCTTATGTCGGCGAATTACCGCCAACATCAAGCCCCCCAAAAAAGAAGTCATCTTCCAAGTGACAAAACAAAGTGGATTTTATCAATCTAGATACTACTAAGGACGAGGAGGGTGAGAAGACGTCCCTAGAGCAGTGGAGGATGCTAGGAATTACTGGTGAAGGTGCTGAAGCTGGTCCGTACAGAGCTGTAGGGCATGCTCGGCGACCAGCTGGCGCTCTTGGGCTATCTTCACCATATACACTGCCTCCATTAAGTTTTTGTCTTTCTGTTCCACTTGTCCCGTAAGTATTGCCATCCTATCCTCCAATTCCTTCACCTTGGCACTCTGCTCAACCACAAGGGTCTTCTTGTGCGCTACCGCCTCCTCCAGTTCAACTCATAGTTCCTTCTCAACAGCTGCAAGCTTTGCTCGTCGGTCCAGCTCCTTCTAAATGAGTGCCACCTTTGACTTGGCAACTTCTTGTTTTGCCTGAGCCCTATGCATTTGGAAAAAGATTTCTCAGAATGAACTTTCCATGCCTTGGAGTGTGGGCCCAAGTACCCCATGTCCCTGCATGATGTGTGTCTGGCACCAAGTCTCCACCATCTCCTGAGTCTTGGCCGTTGGCTAGCCATGGTGTATGAACTATTGTACAAACTCCTCCTGGCACCCAGTCATAAAATCTAGGAGCTTCTCTTCCTCAGGTACTGCACCTACATCCACCCGTAGGGCCAAGTCTGCAATCCCCCGTGCAATGTCTGCAAATCCATCCAACTTTATCAGCAACCTCCGAATGGACCCCTCAGGATCTTGTGGGTCTGGTCGAGAAACTCAAATGCGAGCGTCTGCATGATTCTACTTGGCTAGCCTCGACTCAACACCAATCATCCCACCTTGTCCTAGCTGGATGCTCGTATCCTCAATATCAATAACCGTGTTTGTATTTTCTTTCTCACTTTCCTCCTTGCTAGGAGGCTGCCCGACTTCTCCAGCCACTTCACCCGCGACCTGAACATCCGCCATTGTACGTGGTGAAGGGGGTGGGGCTGCATGCAGTGCCACATCAAATCTGCCTAGCCAGCTATCTAAGGATGTGTCAACATCCTTCTCTGGTCTCTCGCCTTCTGTCATAACAACCTCTCCCTTGGCCATAGGGATATCTCCTACTACACTCTCGATTGGCTCCTATAACACTCCTCCATCTGCAGGGGTCTCCTGGCGTCCCAATTCCTCGTTCGTAGGGGTCTCCTGGCGTACCTCTCCCTTAGCCATAGGGGGCTCTTGGCATACCACTCCCTCAGTTGTAGGGGTCTCGTGGTGTACGACTCCCTCAGACGTAGGGGTCTCTCCTACTCCCTCTAGTGCAAGTCTGACCTTTATGCATCCATTATTGTAATTCACAGTAATACATAGCAGCAGCTGATGAACACTGTGAATCTCAACTTACTTAGAACCTTCACCCCATGTTCAACACCAAGGAGATATAAGTTTGAGGCAAGAAAGAAAGCAGCTAGAATGGAATATTTTTTCTTATTCGACCCTTCCTAACTCTTATTTGTTGACCATTAACCACCTCAGCTATAGAGACTAAAAATTACCCCAAACTCCTTCAAGCTGCAGTTATTTGATACTCCAATCTAGTGTCCAGGTAAGGATAAAAATATGATTCCAACTCCATACCTTAGAAAGGCCAGCCACATCAACCCAAGGTAACTCACGTGAGCCTTCCTCTAGATGTATTCGCTGCTATAGTGACCACGTTCAGCAATTAACTCTAAACTTAAGCACCAATCCTTTTCACTTGATGGCTTGGGAAGGATTGATAGGAACAGCAATAAATAAATATCGAGCATGATATGCAAGATGTCTAGGAAAGGTGTGACCTCCTCCACTTTATCCCCATGCACAACCATAAATTTTCTCACTGGCTTCAGATATTACTCTTAGCAAGTATTCATTCCCTCCAAGCAATGCCACATCCGGGCAAGGTCCAGTCGCACCAGCATTGAGCATCAAATTTGGGATTCAATATTATTACCATTACGTTATTCATTCACACAAAACTTCAACTTTGACCCAACTATCTTATGCTTACGCCAAAGAAGATATGAAACTTGCTGTCCAGCAATAGAAGTAGATATTATTATGAAATGACATCACAAATTTACTGAAATTTGTCTTCAAAGAACACATCACAAATTTCTAATCACAATCGATTAAGTGCGAACGTCAAACTTGGGATGATTTGGCTTTTAACCAACTATGGTGGAATCTTTTACCACCAAAACTGATCTTCTCCAAAGGGTTTTTGGCCTCTAGAGGCTGAGATGAACCAAGTTCAATCTCTCAAACCACGAGGGTTTCATCAGAGAAAATAGAATAAACTTCACAATACGAGCTCTCAAACCCCTTTTTGTAACCTTTTCCTGTAACTTTATGGAAAACACAATATAAAATCACTTTATTAATTAAATAAGCCTTATGTCCCTGAAAAGTGATTTGATTCATTATTAAATTATTCTTGGCACATAAATTCACTTTATTAGCATTCCAAATATTAAAACTTTCCATTCTCATTCCAACAAGTTATTATACTAAGGTGCCTATTTATGTATTTTTTATGCACTATGCAACACAAAATAAAATACTAAGTATTCTATCCTCTCTTGAACAAAATCCTCCCAAGTGCTAAACTACGTGATCAAATGGGATGACTCCAAGGTTCTGAATGTTAGGTTTTGACGTGCTCTTGGATAGACTTGGTGTTATGATGTGATATTGCTGGAATCACAAGGTCGACTTACATTGAATCTTGAATGCTTGAATGTTGTTGGAACATGGAATTTACTTTACTTGAAAAAAAGGGAAAAAAGGATAAAGGGTTTAGAAAGCTATCTAAGCCTCTGAATGCAAGAATAATGGATGATTTTTGGTGAAACTCAACTAGACTTCGCTTTGCCATGCAAAGCAACAACTTCACAAAGTTTAGTGCGTAAGCGTATGATGTTCAAATCACCACCATAGACATAAATACCATCAAAGCAATGCATATCAATGAAGTAGTAATTGAAGTTAAGCTTTGGTTAAATGAGTTCAATTGACTACACAAGATACTTCACAATCATTGAAATACTAGTAGTATGACTATGAACATAATAATTCCACCATCGATCATTCACAAAGTTCTTTCATCCATCTAGTTATCACCATCTAATATGAAAATAAACGAGAAGTAGAGGCCGTGCAAATTGTTGAGTCAACATATGAAGTTCACCATATCTTCAATGAAATTTACATGCTTCTTGCAACAATGTCTTAACATCAATCTCTTTTTCTCCTACTCTACTCTAGCTATCTTTTACTTTCTACTAATTATCAACTGTTATTCTTTACAAATGAAGAAGTGGAGCCTTATATAGTGCTCTCATTACAATGAATGGCCAAGATCAAATTCACATCAATGGTCGAGATTGAAAGATGGAAACCCTAATTAAGGTTTGTTATGCCCATTACAAATTGTTTAATGCTTGACCAATGATAAAATTACATTGAGTGGGACACATGTCCATTGAATAATTGACCAATAGATGATGAGGGTAGTGTTGTCATTTTATGACACCCTTGGTCCATTAGTGAGAACCGATCAGATATATGTTTCCGTGGACCGGCGCGGCCCCAGTTGATCAGGCAAAGAAGAATCATGAAGTGTGAAGTGTTGCCTTGTCCGAAGGATGTTCCCCCCTTGGTCTTTTCTCCTTCCTCGGAATCCCGGAATCCCGAGGTTCTTTGCCCTTGTCTCTTTCCCTCTTCCTGCTCCAGAACTCTGGAACAATGAGGTTTCGAAGTTCTTTGCCTTAGCCATTTTCTTTCCTTCTCCGGAACTCCCCGGAACCCTGAGGTTCCGTAGTTCCCTTCCTTCCCTTAGCTTTTCTCCAGTTCTCCGGAATCCCAAGGTTCCGAAGTTCCTTCCCCTTTTTGCCTTCTCTCCCTAGTTCTTCCAGAACTTCGGAACCCCGAGGTTCCGAAGTTCCTTGTCCCTTTTTTCCTCCCCTCTTCGGAACTCTAGAACCCCGAGGTTCCCAAGTTCCTAGCCTTCCTTTCCTTCGCCTCTTCTCTTAGGCTTCTCCTTGCCCGGAACTCCAGAACCCCGAGGCTCCAAAGTTCCCCTTCTCTCTTTAGCCTTTCCCTTTCTTCTTTGGAACTTTGGAACCCTGAGGTTCCGAAGTTCCCTTTGCGCAGTTCCCCAGAACTTCGGAACCCCGAGGTCCTGAAGTTCCCTTCCCTTGGCTTTCCCGGAACCTCGGACCCCTCCTTCCCCTTCTTCCTTCTTCTCCCCGGAACTCCGGAACCCCGAGGTTCCGAAGTTCCTTCCCCTTTTGCTTTCTCTTTCTAGTTCCTCCGGAATTCCGGAACCCCGAGGTTCCGAAGATCCTTTCCTTCTCTTCTTCTCTCTATCCAGGAACTCCGGAACCCCGAGGTTCCTAAGTTCCTTGCTCCTTCCCTTGTCTTCCTCACTTCGGGAGTCCGAACTTCCAATGTCTCCGAGCTTCCTTCCGACTGACGACACTTCCGGATGGCGTGATCAGCATTTAAGGCTTTTAATGCTCCGACAGTTTTGGTGACTTGAGCACTTTCTTTTGTGGAGCCACAAGGGTGCATTAAATGTTTTTGGCAGGATTTCCATCAAAGGAGGTACGGGGCCATGCTTGGTGACTTATGTCATGTTTGACTTTGGAAGGTTAGTCAGTCCACCTTCCTCAGAGTTGCCTTTGGTGGTATGGCTAGGTTGCTTGCATGCACAAGCCAAGTGCATGTACTTCCCTGCACTTCTAGACTGACATGCAGTGGTCATGATCACCATTGTAACCCATTTTTTCTATATAAGGCTGTCATGCCTCATTGTAAAGGGTTCTCTCCCTGTTGGCTTGAGCTTTCTTATGCTCTTCTTTTCTCTTGAAGACTTGTAATATTTTTTGCATTTCTGCAATTGTAAGTTTGGCCTTTGGCCTTTGAATAAATTGAAGCTACCATTCTTGCCTTACTTTAACTTATGCATGCTGTGTATGAGTTGTTACCTCCATTATAAGTGTATGTTTGTGGTTTTCTTTCACATGTATGCTGTGTTAGCTTGTTTTTTGAGTGACTTATGGAGATACTTCTCCCCTCTTCACACTTAGCAAATTCTAACCTCCACACACGTATTGGGATCATTCAAACAATTGAAGTTTGTGCATCTCCTGGGCAATTCAATTGATTCCTTGTGTCATTTCGGGTGGGGAGAGGAACAATCTCTTCTTGGTGCATCACCTCCTTCTATTTCCAGCTATTCTCTCTTCCCTTTACCTCCGCAAGTTGTTAGGATAGATTTAGAAATCAGTTTTGAAGTGTTGGAGTTGGTTCAACACTTGCACGCAAATTGAGAAGGAAGCCGGCCTTCTCCGGAGATTCAACTCCCCCTTGCGCAAGGTCCCACACTTCGGGGTTGTTTCCATGTTTCACGAGGTTGCTGAGTTGATAGCTTAGCAAGGGTGCAAGCTTTTGTGATAACAGGTAGTTGCATCGATCTTTGTGCCCACACATGTGGTAGTTATATGCCTCGTTGGATGAGTTAGGTACAATGAACTTGGATGCCGCATCTTAGTATGATACAATTGGATAAATGATGATTGGGCACCATCTCAGCTAGCTGTACACCTTGCAACTTATCACAAGTTGTAGATGATTGATGCATATCTCTTGATACCAAAGTTGCATGCACACAGATACAGATACAAATACGGGTACGGTATCAGATATGGATATGGCTATTTTTGAAGACCCCCAATATGGATATGGCTGGATACGCCATTCATAAATAACACATACACATATATTTAACACTATTTTCTAAGTTATTAGAGGAGATTTTCATTACTTCAAAAGCAAAATGGACACATAGTTGCTACATAAATTATCATAAGTTGATTTAACAATTTACAATATGCAAAAATAATAGTTCCATTGGAAGATAACCCAAAAAATGGGTCACTGAAATAGAAAAACATTTCTTTTGTCTTTCTCATTTGGTGTAGGTTTTGTTTTTACCATTTGTTTTTAAATGCATGAATGAAGTTTTTTAAAATTAAATTGAGGAATATTTATGTCAAATTTTAAAAAATAAATCACACGACATCCAACATGGTTAGAAAATCAAGGTTTTTTGGGCACATGTGGGTACAATATCTGATGTGTATCTAGGCCATATCGGATATGTATTTGTTTGAAATACGGGGATGCGTGCACCCAGGGAGGGACAAAGGAGTTTTCGGCTTCTCTGCTTGATACTCAACATTTCCAAGCATTTGCCGTGATGAATGTGATTAAGTTAGGAGATATTCCTACTTGCCTCATCTTCTAACTTTGATTAACTCTTCAGGAACTGTCTCCTGTCTTGATCACCTTTGCCTCATCTTACTCTGCATGCATGAGGAAATCTCTTGATGTACCGGCATTGATTCTTGGATTTTTGGAGGAAATTCGAGATTGTGAAAGTTTTCTTCTTTTAGCATGTGCACTCTCATGCTGAATCTTGTGCTTCCTTGAACTTGGAACACCTCCTTCCATTCAACGACGCTGTTGAGGGTGTTAATCATTGCTTATGCAAGGGATGAGGTTATGATGCCTCCCTCTAGCAAGGTTACAATGTTTCTTGTCTTTGCTTTGAGCATGCTGATGTTGATGCGTGAGTCCTCCACACCCTAACAAATTTGATGTCGTGAAGCAACTTATCTTGGATACTTAATTAATCTTCCTAATGCTGCAAAGCCTTCTTTGTCATCTCATGTCCTTAGGTTTGAACACCATGAGCTGATCCCTTGCACATCCCTATCTCTTGATGGAGTTCCTTCTTCTTTGATTCCAAAACCTGAAAAGCAAACACACCTTGATCAAGACATAGAAGAGAAAAACTTTGATCTTTAAACCAGAAATGAATTCCCTTTGTTTAATCTTTGGTTTTCACATTTCAAGGTCTGATTCTAAAATCTGATTTGTCATCTTTTCAATCTAAGACTCCACTTTATGTCTGAATTTTATTGACTTTGTCTACTGCTCTGTTTGATAAATCAAATATGGGAAATGATAATATACATGACAACGCATTCCAAACACAACAATAAAATATATCTTTGTTCGCACATGAAATTATTACAGAGGAGAAGACTAGAGATGGTCGGCTAAGGATTACAATAGATCTGCCTATACCGTACTCCCTTCCTTGGCCAAGGATATAATTTTATGCTGACTACATCATCCCCCCCAAAAGACAAAGTTGTCTTCCAGATGACACGTAAACATCAAGTAATATTCAGAAAGATTAATGACAGACAATGACTTGGATTGGACGACCCCAATTTGTAGTGTACTTGCCAAATCAAATGGGGGTTTGGGGGCAGCACCCCCAATGGGGTGAAGGGGCAATGCCCCTCATGGGTAGTTAATCTATTGTATCGCTAGGTGATGGGTCATTCAATAAAGGAGTGTCCACATAATTTGAAGACTAGAAGTACGCAAGTACTCCTCACACAGGGAGAGTCTAGCCCATCGAAACTGTGATGTCCCCTTCTAGCTAGTCATCAGTATCAGGTAGATTAGCCTATCATTTAGACCCTCGTAGGCTAATGAGTGTGGACAGAGGGTCTGTTGAGGCAGATATTTGGTCAACAAAGGTTCACATCTTCTCCAGTATTCGGTATGTTCAGTTTTGACGTTCGTTTGGCTTCATTTGGGCCTTGTTTGCTATACATACTATTTATAGTAAGTCGGAGGTTTATCGAGAAGGACCCTTTCTATTTTTAGCAGAGCATCTGGACATATGGTGATTAGCAATGTTGACCCCCATTTCAGACGGTATAGCAAAATAATGAGTATTTTGGGAGATACTAATATTTAATTGGCCTAAGTGATAATTATTTAATTAAAAGGTTATATTATTAAGTTATAACTCAACTTAATAATTGAGGGTCAAGTCATCATCAAAAAGGGGTCCATTATTACAATTAAGTATGGGGTCCAACATTAATGAAAAATTAAAAGGTTTTCCTAAGTTCGATGCAATATTATTATAAATTGTTATTAAATGGCTTTTTGAGCAAAATCGAACTTCATGAAGAACATAAGGACTTCTCAAGAGGAAATCGATTCATTATGTGATTGCCATTTTACTTGTATGACATTGGAGAGCATTGGGATTTGGAGGAGACAAGGGCTTCTGCAAATTTTAGAGATTTAGACATTGGAGGACGTGCATTCTTCTTTGTCGGAGCTGCCTGAGGTTGTGAAAGACCAGCCGAGGATAGCTTGCAGGGTTGGCTTCAACCATAAGTCATCATTGTACTAATTGGACAAGGGTTTCAAGGTGAATTGAAGGAGTTTATGAGCAGATTAGAGAGCAGATTTTGATCATTAAAATTCAAAGTATTTCTATCCATGGCAGGCCGTACATCAATAGGCACCACAGCCGTACCCTTTTGCACTATTTTTGATTCGATTCAAGGAAGGAGGCTTCTTAAAAATATCATTTTTTGGGCTAAGAAGAATTGGCCAGCATTGGAGAAGATAGCCGTACCTTTTTGGGAGTTTAATCCTTCGTAATTGCACAATAAAGAAGGATCTATCGGTTTTAGGGGTTGCTTTTTAGCACAAAATTGAATCAGCAGTTGTTAATCTCCTCATTCGGGTATGCATGCTTATGTAAAGGTTTCATAATTCAAGGAATAGTGAAGATATTTGATTGCAGCTGTCATTTCCTATAGGAATCTTAGATTATTCAGTTTGTAAGATTATTTTAGTTTATATATATTTTCTTTTTAGGATAAACCCTCGCAAAACACAAAAAAATTACAAAACTTCAAAACCAAAACAAAAAAATGCCAGTATCAGCAGGGTTCTTTACATAAACCACAAAATGTATCACCTGGCAACATTGAAAATCAATGACGGTGAAACCAAATATAATAAGACTCCAAAGGACATCCTATCATACAATGTCGACAATGTAATGAATGGGGACACTTTGCGAGAGACTGCTAGAATAAGAAAGACAACATACAACTATTGTGCAAATGGTGTGGACTCGGGAATCATGAAGACATCGACTGCTTGAAGCAAAAGGGTCTTAATATGCTAGATGTAGAGGAACAAGACGAGGTGGTTTTGCCAATCACAAGAGCACAGACGAAGGAGGCGATGTACTCGAATGCTTGTACGGAGAAGGAACAACTCCAAGAAGCTAGAGCTGAAGTAGAACAAGTGCTGCCGAAGGAATGAGTAACCTCCAATGGAACTGCATGTATGTCATTGTAGGAGTTAGAGAAGAACATAGTTCGACAGGTGCTACAAACAACCATACCCATCAAGGTGGCTGACCTTCAAAATATGTCACAACTGAGAATGGCAATTGCCAACACAATTAGTGATGACATAGTCATCCGGAAACAATGTAAGCCACAAGAGGAGGAACTAACGGGAAAACCACCACTCGAAGGGAATGAGGCCAGTGATCTAATGTTGTTGACAGTGAGCATCGGGAGGAAGTTGACTGTTGTCAAGATGGAAATGATGGGCCAAAAGTTGGCAAACACCATCGTTGACCGGGGCTCATGGGTTAAATGTGTTGTTGGAGGACACTTGGAAATGTCTGGGAAAGCCGACACTTCAGTCGCCAACCTTCCACTTAGTAGGTGCTGACCAACATGGCATCAAGCCATTGGGAACATTAATGGCACAAAAAGTAATGATTGGGACACAACAATTTTTCTTGGACTTTGTAGTCATACTGTTGCAAAAGAAGGCATACAACGCACTCCTTAGAAGGGGATGGTTGATTACAGCCAAGGCAAATCACAATTGGAAGTAGAACACACTCTCCATAGAGAGTCAAGGAAGGAAGTACGCCATCGATCTGAGGAATCTGGTGGAGAGTGAAGAATTGGCATCTTCAGACTCAGAGTCCGAAGACGAAGAGTGGAGTATGAAGGAAGGAAGGAAGTGGATGGAACTGAATGACGAAGGGGTACTAGAATTGGAAGATTGCTTGGAGGATGAAACGAGTTCCTTGAATGGATTATTCCACTGGCAAATGGAGGACTACGAGGTATGTTCGCCAACATGTAATTTTCTTGAAGCTACAACTCTCGGTGATGAGAGTATGAAGAGTAGAATATGTAATGTGGAGTGTACAGATTGTTGTCAAGGAAAATCAACATCATAGGAACTTTACGGGAAAAATTATAAGAAGATCAACTATCATACTCCCAACTTCCTCGTACGATAGTTTTAGGTTGCACCCATATGATAGTTTCATTTTGCACCTGTACGACATTGTGTATGATAGTCTCATCTTGCACCTGTACGAACTCCCTACTATTTTGTACAACGACACTTTGTTTCATTCCACATTGTATGGTGGTGGCATGCAACTATACAGACACGTCCATTGAATTCCGTATGGCTTCATTGGTATTGTTTCCATGTAGCATGGTGTTCATTTCCATACAGAGCAAGTTGTTCCCAAACCCGTAAGACAGATTAGCATCTTGGCTCCTTGGCATCTACACGTATAGCATACACTTGGCATCTGTCTCGTACGGTATAACTATTTCGTACGACATTCATCATGTACAACATTTTTTGTATGACGACTTGAGCTCACACATCAGTCCATACTTTTGTTGTATGACGTACAACTCTCTTCACATCGATCTTTGTCTTCACTGTACGATGTACGGATTGCACGGCTTGAGCTTACACATCAGTTTGTACTTCCTTTGTATGCGCTCTCTTCATAGCAATCTTTGTCTTCACCGTATGGTGTTGCACGATGGAATTCAATTTTGGCGTACGGTTTACAGACCCTCCCAACCCGCAAATGGACCTTGGTAACATCCTTTATTGTACAACGTGCGACAGACCACATGTACGATATTCGTCAACTCTACTGTACGACATCCATACTAGATGCCTTGTATGCTGCTCTTCAACTCTATCGTATGGCGTACGGAAGCACTCAGCAGCATGACCATCAGTTTTGGTGTATGGTTTACGGAGGACAATTTTGGTTTTGTCGTATGGTGTTTGGCAGCCCTGCATCAAGCAGTCTGTAAGAGTAAGGGGTCTGGTACATTGTGTGAGTCACTTGGCAGCAGCACAACGATACCTTGGTAGGAGTGTAGTGTGGTTAGGCCATTGGGTGTGGCAGCTACAACATCATAAGTTCAGTTCTCTAAGGCATCCACAGCTTCTACATCATAATTTTGACATGAAACCTCCATTTTCTGGCTTCATCAACAATGTTTTTGGCATCTTAAAAAATCACAAAAATCATGTGTGCCTTGGAGTTCCATGTGGTTTTGAAGGTCTTAATGTGCGCGATGGAGTTCCGTGGGATTGTAAGAAATTATAAGATATTTGGCAATCTTTTAATATGATTGCAATGGTTAAATTTGAGTTTCATTATTTATAGGTAACTGCAATATCCCTAAAAGGGTTTGTTGAATTGGTAAAGATAAAACATCAAATAACAATCTTTATGACGAGGGACCTCTAGTTGCTCCCATTGGTTTGGCTTACATTGGAGCAGGATCATATTCATTAATCTTGGTTCTCTAATGCATAAGTGCTCTATTTTTATGTAATAGAAATAATTTGTAATTGTCTATCATATCTGAAGAGTAGGCTTCCAGTTGTTTAGATGCTGGTCATTTATGATTTTTTTGAGCCGTGTTTCGTGATTGATATATATGGGGAAGTAAGTTCAAGAGATCAAACACAATCTCTCATCCCTTTGACAATTCTTGTAGTTTTTGCTTTGCTAATGTGCCTTGTATAATGATGAAATCTGAGAATTGGCTGTAGATTCTATATGAATATGTACGGTTTTGAATTTCCATTATTTCTTTTGTTTTCTTGCAGGTATACTACAAGTCCTCATCTATTTAATGGGAAAGCTGAAGAAGCATTTGTACGTGTCAGAAACAAGGTCATAAGCAATGCTTCCCATCTATTATAATGCTGAAACTGTACTTATATCTGCTGATCTTTTCGTTTTTGTTTACTATTTCTTCAGGGCTTAAAGCTACTGTATTCTTATGGTGGTGCTGGTACCTGTTATAGCAACATATGTTTTTTTTGTGCTTACTTTCATTTAGAGAATGTACCTATGCCTTAAAATTATCCTAAACTCAGAGGAAATGTATCTGGTTGGTCAAAGATATCAACACTATTAGGCATGTGGTTATTATTTATTTTTATTCTCCGTTTTCAACAAATCCTATGAGTTTTGGACAGTGGATGTGATGTCCCCATCTTAGTCAAGCGAACCTTTAATCCCCATCTTAGTTAAGCTAACCTTTAATAAGTATATGTTCAGGGGTGGGAGTCCTGAATCTGTAAGTAGTTATAGTTTAGGAATAAAGATTAGAAACTGTGAAGTCTTATAAATAAGACAGTAGTTTTCTTATCCATTAGAACAAAATAAAGGCAAGAAGAATAACAACATCAAATACTTTGATGGACACAAGTATTAGATCAAAGAATCATGCAAGGGAAGAGAAGTGGTAGTCATACCTCCGATTAGAAGAGCTTCAGTGATAGGTCTTGTACACCTACAATAGAATAGTTAGCATCATATCGTAAATAATAAAGACTTGCAAGCATCCAAGGTGTTCGAAGTTGATCTTCCATCAAAAAGGTTTTCAAAAATATTCAACACAGATGTTGAGCATAATGACATCAATCCTTCTTACACATATTATCACAATACTCCCATTACACGCATTGATCAAATAGGATCAACATATGCAATAATAGAATTGGAATCAGTTCAACATTATCATCAAGACAACATGAAGATGGTACACATTGAAATAGCAAAGGATAACCACATGTATATGTCCATGATGTTTCCCCAACAGATTTGTATTGAAGATGATGAAAAGATAACTCAAACTCTGTAATACATCTGACCACAAGACAATAAGCACAATAATCGGATCAAGGACATAACATCAGCATGTTAATTCCGCGTTACCAAGGGACCTCCAGCCCAAGCATCCACATAGCATCAATGATAGATAATTGCAGATTGCCACCCATACCCATCATTCCAAGATGGTCAAAGTATGAAGGGACCAATTGGATTAATACGACAGATAAAAAATATAATAGAATGTTCAATATCGTTCGATTTATCAAGGATACCAATCAAACTAAGGATAAGCATCAAACTCAATCTTGAGGATAGTAAAACAATTATTATTCCTTGATTAATCTCCAATGATTAACAAGATGAAAGGATTCGGTTATGCATAAACAAATATTAAGGAATCACATCATTAATTTGGTTAGAATATGAAAAGACACAATTAAGAGGAGGGAGATGTTGTGACCTTTCAAGCCTTTTAAGGAACCATTGGCGACCTGTTTTTGAATAAATCTCCTTAAACTCTCAGCCATGAATGTTTCGGGGATGGGAATGCGGGGATGGCAGGGGACGTGTTTGCAAGACATCCCCTACATGGCCATTTTTAGGGGATGCCAGGGGACGACGATGTACAAATATGTGTGTGTGAATTTTTCAAAATATATTAATATATTCTAGAAAGAGAGGGAAAGAGAGAGATATGCCAATAACTAATAACAAGAATATCATTTGTAAATAAATCTTGAGGGTAGTAGTACAACAACATAATAAATTTCAATAAAGCAATATAACACTAGTCTCAAACATCAAAAAACCATGGTCTATCAATATCCAAAAGTCTCAAACATGTATCCGGAAGTCTCAAACATCAAAATACAATAGTCTATGAAGCTAAGCCTCATTCGAGCTATCAATATGCAAAGACTTAGGACCATCTGAGTCATCATCATCCTCTAGCAAAAGTGGATCATCCAATGGTAGCTTAACCAATCTTGGTTGTTGGGTTAGTGTTTTGTTTGGTTTTAACTCTTTATGTCATTTTAGGGTTCCTTTGTCGTTTAGAATTGCTTGTGGACCCCCCATAGACCAATGGAAGCAAAGAAAAAAAAACAACTATTTTTTCGGTTTTTGTAAGTTTCGAATCATTCCCAACCGCAAGGGATGACTAGCCTTTTTGGGGATGGGGATACCAAGGGGATGTCCCCTTGCCATCTCAGGGATGGCGAAATGTCCGCAAATGGTTGGGGACGTGTTGATGTGTGTTTTAGGCACATAACATTATAGAATAAAATACCAAAGGTAATTTACCCTCTCTTGAACAAAATCACCTTAGATGCTAAGAATGAGATCAACTAAAATGATGCCAAGGTTTCTACATGTCAGGTCTTGACGAGTGGGTAACTCAATGGTCGATGTGAATTGCTGTGTTCACTTGGGGACTTACACAAATGATTGGATTATCATGAAGATGCGGAATAGGTGTGCTAACAACTTTAGATTTATCAATATGGCTCTGGATTTACTTCTTACTAAAAAAAGGGCAAAAGGAATAGGGTTCAGGAAATCTATTCTAAGCTTAGGAATGTAGGAAATGATGAACAAATCTAGTGGAATCAAACTAGGCAAGGTCTCACAAACAGGTATTGACACAAGCTTAGTGCCAATCGTCTAAGGTATACTTAAAGATTTTCAAGCTATCACCATCAAACGTTGACACCATCCAAGTTGATGCTTGTCAAGGGACGCGTAATAGTTGAAGTTAAGCTTACTTAAATTTCTAGTTGACCACACAAGGTGCACTTACCAGCGGCAAGAAGCTAGTGGTATGGATTAAGGATTCCACACAAATAAATTCAACAAATCTTTCACTCAATCTAACATACATGAAAATAAATTCTAATCTAAAATTCAAATCTAACTTGGAGGAATTGAGAACTATGAATGCAAAGACAACACTTGAAGAGCAAAATCACCAACATTTGAACAATGATTGTGATTTAAATAGCTGCAACATATACCAACAATTCTAAAAAAACTCTCCCTTACAAATGAGAGACAAGGAGGCATATATAGTCTCTTACAAAATGGATGGCCAAGATTGATCCAAGATCAACGACCGAGATCATGCCAACAAAACCCTAGAATTGCTCTAATTAGGGTTTACATAAAAATGGTGCCACTGACATATGGCCCAATAAAAAGATACCTAGTCATCAAATAGGGAATCTTCTAGAAGATTCCTCCCTGCATCTCTCTCTCTCTCTCCTAGCATACTCCAAGAATCTAGCCAATATTGAATCTAACTCCATGGAAATGCTAGGCAAGGTATCCTGCTGTAAATCATTCACGTCCAGTGTTCTCCCAATCTGGCATGAGCTTCTGCGAACTATGAACATGAATCAACAAAGAGACCAAGTTGTCTATCTGATTCTTCTTCAAAGAGTCTAACTGGCAAAAATACATAAATTTCATCTTGTCTCTTAATTCGGCTAAGTGTAAACCACTAGCATCACTAACATCAACACCCAATAATTCGTCAATTGAGGCAAGGATCTTCATCGTCCTGAATCAATCCTTCCATCTCCATACAACTCGACTGGGTGTTCTCATAAGTTGATCTCTTCACGGCTAATGAACAATACCAGCCACGGAAATCGTATCTGTCTCCACTGTGCACAATGTTCTCGCTAACCAAGGTGGAATTAGGAATCTTCTTCAAAACCTGGAGGCGTGGAATAGTCTTCTCTTGAATAGGCCGGAATTCTTCCCAAACTCCCTCCAAATACTGGATTCTAAATGTGAGCCCTGTTGTCCTATCATACGCATGCACAAACTGAGTAAGGAAATCATCTGCCTGCTTTCTTAAATTCTCAATCCACTTTTCCACATCCGAGAGTGTATCTCTTGCTGCCTCATAGTGTGAATGCATTCCATGGTCAATTGCAATAGGGGACATAAGGGTGGGATGTTCATGCCTTATCCCTGCAATATACTCTCTAAGTCTGATATTCTCTTCTCTGTACCTTTCTTTCTTCGCAATCTCTCTGTCTAACCTTGCATCGATTGCCTTGAGGTTTTCACCAACCTCCTGAAATTCTTGCTTTCTGGATGTACAACCAGGGCAACTGAAGTGATCTGGAAATCCATATGAGTAGCAATGTCCGCTATCACACCTGCAATAGGAACAACAATCTGCCCAATCGGCATTCCTGTCTCATCTCTAGCTATGTGCGACAAAATCTCCGCTCTCTTGGGTTCTTTCTCCTCAACACTCCTAGCTAGGTAATCATCAATGTCGTCAATAGGCTGTACTTCTATCATTTGTTACTTTTCTCCATACTTCTCATCAGCCATTCAGGAATAGCGGCCATCTCCATACCACCATCGAGATACATTTCTCGATCAAGTCCTCTCAATGCCGAGATAACATCATCATCATCAGGATTAGTCCTGGTCCAATCGTATACCTCATTTCTCAAACTAACTTCCAAAAGGACAGTAGGGGATCCGGGCTGATCATCATTCTCATTCGGAGGTGCAGATGTTGCTGTGGCATGTAACTCTTGAATATTCCCTGGTAGTATCACTGTGTTGGAACATTGCCGAGTCTCCTTGTTCTGCTCTGTTACTTCGAATACTTTGATTGAAGAGACACTGAGAGGTGGTGAAGGAATGATAGTCTTTTGTTTCTTCTTTACCTCCTCAATCTTCTTCCCTCTGGCTTTGATTTCTCCTGGCGTGTTCTGTAATGTCCCCTTCTCAGGCGTAATGTTTCAGTTGACCGATGGCCTATTTCGGAGACCCGTTGGCTACTCAATGGGTGAAATTAGGGTTTCCAATTTTGGAGTTTGTTGTTGCTCGTGAATTAGAGTTTGGATCGCGGATTCTTTTTGGGTTTTCAAAGGGCTTCGCAGTGGTATGTCCGGCTTTGTGTTCCGAGCACTTTTTGGAATTTACTATTTTTAGTAAATTCTATTTCTTGCAGTGGTCCTGATTATTTCGACACAGTTGGTTCTCTTCTTCAGTTGGTTCAGTTGGCTTTTTCACTTTTGGCCTTGGGATGTTTTTGGAGAGATAAGTTCATTTCATTTAAATAATGTTATGTTTTAATGTTATACTTTAAAGTTGACCCCTTGGCCTAGCTTCATCACTTCAAGTTGTTTTAAAAGGTGGTCTTCAAGGGTGGACGCATCATGGAAGGGATTTAATATTTCCTAAGGTCTAAAATCTTGCTTATGAAGTGCCAACTTTATGAAGAGAAGTGAAATAAAATAAAGGTTAATTAAGCTTTTAAAAGTGGCGCCATCTCTTGGAGGAAAATTCAAATGTGAAATTAGGGTGCACTTTATAGAAGCCTCTAAAGATCCCTTGTTAATCTTATAAATGGAGGCCTCTTCCCTTCATTTGGCATCTTATGTCTATTGTAATGTTACTCTGCTGGAATGGTATTGGGGTTGCTTCGAGAAATGAATGCCTCCTAGCCTTGGCATTGCTTCTTGCTCGAAAGATAGCAACTAGTGGTGATTTAGTGTAGTTGTGAGAGTTTGTAGTGGGGATTGCATTGTAGCTTGAGTTGTGCTTGAAGTTCAGTTATTTGCATTTCATTTCATTTTCGGGAGTCGCAGTTAGCAGGGCAGATTTGTAGTTTCACTCATATATTTCAAAATAAAAACATATTCATTCTGGGTATTGCATATTTCCTCTTGTTTTGGCTGGGCGCTCCCTTGTGCAAATTTGTAGATTCTAATATGAAGTGTTTTATGTTATAGAGAAGAATCGCCATTCCTGCCTGGCGTCACTGCTGAGAATTGCCTTGGGGTTCGTGATAAATAATCTGTTGGGTTAATGTCTGATTTCTTGGTATTGGTTGGGTCGCTTCCTTCATAGGAAGCCATTGCTTTTGGTTTTGGTTCATTCGGACTAGTATTGAGAGAGTAATGAGCATTTTAGTGATTCCATGTGTTTTTGATTAAGCATTTCACGTGCAGGTCTGTCATAAATCAGAATATTAAGATTGATCCTTGAGTAGAATTTCTTGGACTTATCATTTTTGTTAAGCCCGGGAGAGCCTTCTATATTGTTACAACATTGTATGGTCTTAATCCTATGATCTTGGCAAGCATTTACTATCATATTGTAAGCTGAACAGTAGTACTGGCAGCATTTCTTCTCATTTTCATTTCACTCTTGATTTACATTTAATTCCATTTCTAAGTTCTTAGCATCTCCGCCATATGGTAGCTCCATTCCCACCCTGGGTTTGAAAGCACATGCTTGGTGTCGAGTTTTCCTTTCAGCAATTGTAATTGTAAAGATCCTCTGACCATATGTTAGTCCATCTTGGGCACATTCTTGGTTAGAGTTGCTTTCAGCATGCACCAAGATCCTCTGACCATATGTTAGTCCATCTTGGGCACATCCTTGGTTAGAGTTATTTTCAGAATGCTTTAAGACCCTCTAACCATATGGTCACGCCTTGCCCAACCCGGGATCCTGGTGTACATTCTTGGTTAGAGTTGTTTTCTGCATCGTTTTGGTTTAAGTGCTAACCCTAATGGATGTGTGTTGCATTACTCTTTGTAATTGAAAAATTGAAAAAAATTGGTCTGGGATATTTCAGTGGTATCAGAGCCTCACATCCTGCCATCCTGTGAAACAAACCTTTCATGAGTGAGAGAGAAAGAAGATAATTAGCAAGGGAAGATAAGAAGGCTGCAAGTCAGTTTCAGTTTCAGTGGTATTAGGTTCTTGAAGGTCAGACAACATCAGAGGTTTTGAGGGCTCATTGGGAGTCTTCTCTGGAAACAGAAATGGGGGACAGTGAAAGGCCAGTGGGTGGTACTGAGAGGTTTACAAGCAGTCGGGATGAAAGTGGAAAAGGAAGGGAAAGAACACGAAGTCCGGGAAGGAGGTTCGAGAGGAAGATGGATGCCTTATTGGATATGGTATCTCTCATGATGGGGAAAATGGGTCAGAGTTCTAATTCACAGAACAATCAAGGGCACACTGGAGAACATAGCGGCTCCAACCAACATAGTGAACATGCTGCTCCGCATACCTCAAATAGAACAAATATTTCTTCCAGGCCTTTTAAACCCACCTTCTTGGCACCAGTAAACCCTCAACCGGATCCGGGAGAGAATTTATCATTTGTAGAACAGTTGAGACTTGATCGTGCTGAGTATGAGTCTCTTCCTGATGAAATCAAGTTAGACATGTCTTACAATGATTTCGTGGACCATAAAAGGAAGAATGAAGGACATGGGAGACATCGTGAACATAGGGAAGCAACAGTACAGAGGGATTTGCATCAAGCAATCAACAAGGTTATGCTTCCACATTTTGACAGGAGTGACAGTAGTTCAGCTAGAGCTTGGATACAGAAGTTAGACAACTATCTAGTTCTTAGACCCATGACAGAAAAGGAGGCAATCAAGTTTGCTACACTACATTTAGATGGGGTAGCACACGAATGGTGGTACCATGGTCTAGTCACCTTGGGGCATCAGTCGATCACTACCTATGATGAGTTCACCGATAGGCTCATAGAGAGATTCGAGAAAAAGGAACCAGAAGTGCATTTCAGAGAATTGGCACAACTTAGACAACATGGCACAGTCGATGCTTACATAGCTTAATTTCAAAGGCTTTCAGTAATGGTCACAGGAATCACCGAGAGGCAGTTGGTGATCCTATTCAGTTAAGGGCTTATGGGACCACTCAAGGGTTGAATTAAAGCTTTCGATCCACCCTCCTTACAAGAGGCAATGAAAAAAGCAAGAAATATGGAGTGGGCTGCTCCTAAGGCAAAAATTCAATCCAAGCCATTATTTCACAAAAAGGATAAAGGAAAGGGACCTCACCATAAGGAGTTCAAACATCATAACACTCATGTCACAAGGCTGGATCCAGAGACACTTAACGAACCTTGAAGAAAGGGGTTATGTTTCCGGTGTAGAGGAAAATGGTCCCAAGATCATATTTGCCCAAAGGGAGTCAAAATTCATCAAATTGAATACTATTCAGCTGGAGAAAGCGATTCTGATTCTTCAAACCAGCAATCAGATTGTGATGATAGCGAAGTGGAAAGAGTTCTCGAAGAATCTGAAGGTGAAAAAGGAAGTGGGGGTACCTTGGCTCAACTTTTGAGCTTTCAAAAAAATGAATCCTTCAAGGTTCGAGGGATGATTAAGGGGCAGCGAATAGTTGCTTTGATTGATACTGGAGCAACGCATAACTTCATTGATGGAGTGTTGGTGGCAAAGAAAGGGCTGCAAACAGAAGATTTTGAAGGCTTCAAGGTTATGGTTGTGTTGACGTGTATTTTATACACAATCATACACAGAATAAAATACCAATAGGCATCTTATCCTCTCTTGAGAAAATAGTCTCTAACTGCTGAAGATTCGCGTAAAGGATCAGTTAGGTAGACTCCAAGGTTCTTTTAGTAGGGTCTCTACGTGTGGACAAGCTTTTAGTGGTATGATGTGATTTGCTGTTTCCTCCAAGGGGTCTTACGCATTCTAAAGCTCGAAGATTTTACTAAACTAAAAGGAACTTTCAAACAATAGCAAAAAGATAGGGTTTAAAGAGGTCTAATCTAGCCTAACCCTATGAATGACTTAGTATGGACCAGATTTGGCAAGACTCAACCAACTTCAATTTTGCCATAAGATAACAACTCAATTGAAATTAGTGCGATCTTCTAAGGTAATATAATGGTGTTCAATGCATCAAAGATCAAGGACACTACTACGAAGGTACATATCCAAGACACAATGATAATTGAAGATTAATGACTCAAAGTGTTCTCCAGTCGACCACACAAGGCGTTCTTACAATCAGCAAGAAGCTAGTGGTTTGGATTACGAATCCTACCAAATATCAAATCTCACACTTAGTCTTTCAAATTAACAAACTACTTCGATTGAGCACGATTCAAGTATATCAAACAACCATGAAGATAACTCAAGAAATTTGCAACAAAACACCATAACTTCAATATTTTATTGATTTCCAAGTCATCATGTACAACAATTGCTTGAATTTCTCTCTTCAAGACTCAATCTTGCTACAAAATAAAATTGCTTCTAACTCAAATCAACTATTGACTATTGCTCTATTCCTCTATTATCTATTATCTATTACTCAATGAAATGAAAAATGGGGGTATATATAGCATCCCCAGTTACAATGAAAGGTCCAGATTGAAAGTAAATCAACGGACAAGATCATGACACCTAAACCCTAATTAGGGTTTGTTACAAATGACCTTCTTTTTACTGAACAATATTAAATACATAGCCAAATATTAAATTCTGCACAAAAACCTAGGAGGTATCAACCAATGAGAAATAAGATGTCATGTCATCTGTAACAACCTTTCATCTAGAATCTTATTCCCTTTCCAATTCTCTTTCTTAGCATATGCAATGAGTTTTGTCACGATTCCTTCGATTTCTGTGATTGGAATCTCGGGAAGATTCTTGATACTCTCTTCTAAGTGGATGACCTGATCGAATGCATCTAGAAGAGCTGCGTCCCAAGTAGGTTCAAGTTCCTTCGTTCTATCAATCAGGAGCATGGTGGCAAACATCTGATCATACTGCTCATCTGTAACATCTGCGTCCTTGCGAAAGATGATCTTGATTCTATCCTCAAATTCCTGCATATCCACATCCGTCTCGACCTCGATCCTTCTGCCAAGAATGGTACGAAGTACCTCAAATACTCTGTCCTGGATCGGATTGATCACCTCCTCAACTTGACCACATCTAACACTGATGTCCTCGAAGAGAACACTCTTTATATGGAGTAAGGTTGACCACTGAAATAAACTGTGAGAATCACCTTCCAAGATCCTCTCCTGCGCTAAAATTCTTCTGGATGTATGTCTTATTACTTTGAAGACAGGGATGATAACGTCCTTGGTATGGGCAAATGCAGCTACTGTTACCATCAATCTGTGGATTATCTCAAGAACTTGGATAGCCTGATGAATAATCTTCGTCATCCTTGTAACAAACTCTATGGCCACTGTATGAGATCTATCCATCCAACTACATGTACGCTGGACCAGGTTCCTGAATCTTTCTGCTTCATTGATTGATTGAAGGGGCAATGCCTGCACTGGTGATCTAACTGGATCCTGACGTCCCAAAGGTTCATTGATGTGACTGAAATATGTCCTCCATGCACCGACCTCTCTCTCAAGCTTTCTGTTCTTTTCCACTTCTTCTCTAAGCTTGTCCTTCAATGCCTCAAATGTGTTGGTGGCATCATCTAAAGTCTGCTCTGCTGTGGATGGTCCTAACTCAATAGTCTGTATATCATAATCCTCTGCTAGGATCTCACCCTCATATTTATCTGCTGCCGGTGTAGCTATTTGCAATTTCCTAGATCCAGTCTCATCTCGAATCATCTTGGAGATCTTGGTAGCCTTCTTCTTCTCTGTTACTTCATGTGAACGTCCAACAAGGCTCTCTAAATCAATTGCATTGTCCTCGTCTTCAACTACGATCACCTTAGTCAATCTTTCCTTCAACCAATCTGGGATATTCGATCTTGTCTCTTGAACTTGAATTTCTTTATGTACTATTTCTTCTTGTCTGGGAGGAGATGTTATTTCATTATCTTCTTCTAAATCATAGTCTTGGAGAGATCCATCTGATGAAACATGCTGTGCCTGTCCTTCCTCCTGCCTGTCATTCTGTACCATCGACCCCATGGACTCTTCCACTCGAATTGTTCTATCCTCTGGTCTGGAAGAAGTACCTTGTGTTTGATCTTTGTTGGCACCTTGCTTTTTCTTGGAAGGCTCTTTCTTTTCTGATCTTTCCTTTCTCTTCGAACCTCTCGGATGGAGAATGCCCTCACTGGCACATCGAAGGTTACCTTCACCTGAATTCCTAGGATTAGGATTGCCTTCACTCACACTTGCTCCACCTTCGGCTGGTTTCTCTTCCAAAGTAAAAGACATAGCTATGCCTTGTTCTCTCAACTTCTGATGCTGAACGTCTACCCATCTGCGAGTACAAGACAAGACTGGTGCCATCAAAGCATCTAAATCCACGACCTCCGCTCATTCCAATCCAACCTTATTGTTTTGCTTTCTCTATCATAGGAAGACTGGATGTGCCTGCCATTGTCCTGAGCTTGGTCGGCCACTCTGTAAATCCTGCATTTCCTGATGAAATCCAAAGGCAATCTAGAATGTATCTTTCGTTTCACTTCAAGATCATCTAGGAGGTTCATCATAAAATCTTCAATTTGGTGCTCATGTTTAAATCTTCTACCAACCGTCTCCTCTAAATGTCCATGTGGATCAAAACTATTTCTCCAAGCAAAAGATGAAAAAGAATACAAGGCTAACTCCTTCTCTGCGTCATCCATGGCTAAGACATTAGGACATAGGTACTTGGACTCCATTCTGATGTCTGTGTCTGAATGCCTTCACATATGCTGCCAACTGCCTTGTTACCTCAAGTAACACAATTCTGTCTGTCGGATACCTCGGCAACATGTATGGAGGTAAAGGACATCCATGCACTCTAATGTAAGTGAACTTGGGAAACTGAATGAACCAAGCACCGTACCTCTTTATGAATTCCTGGGCGTCCTGAGATAGCCTGTTGTGAATTCCACCTTGCAACGTCCTTGTGATGTTCATCGTGAAAGTATCATTAACTAACTTGTAGTTTTTCCCTGGCGGATGGTGCAAGTAGGCATAGGATTCACAAGCTCTGACCTCACCGGGTCCTCTTCCAATCATTCCTCTGTGAGGTAGTCCTGCGTACTCAACACTCCTGATCAAAGCATAGATGACGTATGAACTCATGTGGAAGGACTTAGTAGCCCTGAGTCTCCTCAACTGTACGTCTAAGCAATGGCTAATCATCCTAGCCCAATGTATCGCACCCTTTCCTTGAACAATCACCTGGATGAAGTAAAACATCCACTTCTCAAAATAGAAGGCATGAGGTGCTCCTGTAACTCGATTGAGCATAGTAATCAAATCTCTGTACTCCTCCTGGAAATCAATCCGGTGCGGTGTGTTCGGTACCTTGCTTAGACGGGGACGGCTCTTGAGTAGCCAGTTCTTGTTGATTATGCTTAGGCAAGCATCTGGATCATCATCGTACACTGATCTGGCTCCTTCAATACTCTTATATATCATGTCCCTGTGCTCTGGAAGATGGAAAGCTTCACTTATAGCTTCCTCTGAAAGGTACGCGAAAGTGTTTCCCTCATTGGACACAATTGTCCTGGACTGTGGATTGTAGTGACGGGCACACTCGATCATCAACTCGTGGCACTGAATAGCTGGAGGAAAACCGGCCGCCTTAATGATGCCACTCTCTATTATTCTCCGGGCGACAGGTGATGGCTTGCCGATGTAAGGGACCTCTCGAAACTTCTTCGTGCTAAAGTTCCCCAAGTTTGTATCTCCAATGTTGCTCCACTTCGACACAATCTTGGTCTCCACTTCTTCGGTCTTCTGATCTTCTTTCATGAGAGCTGAGCGGCTGGTGGATGCTCCCGCCTTCGGGGTCGCCATACCTACACAACATTTCATTATAAGGACTAGATTTTGCAATAAATAACGTTGATTAGAGAGATAAAGTTTTTAGGAAACCTCATGATAAGTCTCTAGAGTTATCATTTCCTAAAAACAAAAGATTGAGCAATGAAATTCAAAATTCAAAACTTCGAAACTTAAAATATGACGATCAACAAATAAAACAATAAAATCAAATCGCCATACCTCAATAGAGAGCTAACTCTAGAATGCAAAAAGAGAAAATTCGCCTAGGCAAAATTGATGTATAAATGATCTTCAAAGTTATCTCCTCAAAAGATCAACTTCGCCACCTTTGTCTTCAATGTGATCTTCAAGTTCACCTTTGGTGTGGTCTTCAACTCTTAGCAAATTCGCTCAAATGAAGGTCTTTAAATATCGCACCACCCTTGATTGCTTACGCCACCTTGGATTTGAATGGAATTCGCACCCCACACTTCGCACTTCCTTCCTTCTCCTTAATTCGCATGTAGAGTGATAAAAATAATGATGTGAAAACAATAGTTTTCACCCTCCATATATAGCGCTTGCACCTATCCATGCCCTTAGGCCGACTTGGAGATAAAACAATTTCTTAAAATGATTTTTTAATTAAAGAGCAAGGCCGACCTCCATATATGAGCGCTCAAATTCGATTTTTTATTAATTAATTAATGATTAATTAAATGCCTTTCGTTTTAATTTATAAATTTCGATTTTTTTTATAAAGGCAAAATAATTAATAAATGATAAACGCCATATTAAATGCTAATTTAAATAGGGTTTTCAATTTTATCGAACTTAGCATTTAAGGAAAATTTGAAATGTTTATTTGGCGCCAAAATTATGAAAATGAAAGGGACGTACCTCATCGCCCTGGTCCCTTGGAGAGGGACAGGAGCGATCCATGATTTTGTCATGTTCTCAACGTTCATCTCCTTCCTTTCCACGTTCAATATCGATCATTTTGATGGGTCCTTCGAATTTGATTGCCTTGCATGTGCGCATAAGTGCCTTTGGGTGTTCATCGCCCTGGTCCTTGTCCAAAGGATAGGAGCGATCTCCATGTTTTCACGTAGACCTCGCATTTTTGATCTTCGATCCTTCATTGTAGAGCGAATAACATCTTTGTTCGTTCTTTCTACGCTCGTTCCATTTGTTTGCATGTGGTGTTTGGGTATTTAGAGGGATCATCGCCCTTGTCCCTTGGAGAGGGACAGGAGCGATCCATGTCTTTCTCCATAATCTTAGCAACTTTAAACTTCAATCTTCGTTGTGATGTCTTCCAAACGCCGTCCTTTACCTTGTTCATCTTCGCCTTGCCTTGACTGTGAAGGATTATGAGTGCTTTTGATGGGATCGCCTTGGTCCTTGTTCAAAAGGACAGGAGCGATGTGAGCATTTTAGCATGTTTGACGATGTTTGGACGTTCAAGACTCTTGCATGTGATCTTCAAACGATGTCTCGAACCTTGTATGATCTTGTGGAGTATTTGACTTGGCATGAACTCGAAACAAAACGAAGAGTCCAAGGCAAATCGCCCTGGTCCCTTGGAGAGGGACAGGAGCGATATGGTCCCTATGTACATCTTGGTGATCATTTTACGTTCAAAATCTTTGTGTATTAACTTCAAAAGGCACCATGGACCCTCTAAGACCTTGCAAACCCTTGATCTTGACTTAGATCGATTTCAAACTTAAGTAAAAGGCAATATAACCATTGTATCGCCCTGGTCCCTTGGAGAGGGACAGGAGCGATCCATCTCTTGTGGCCTTCATTTCATTTTGTCAGGTTCCAAATTTATATTCAACGGATTCGTCATGCTCTACTCCATTCATCCATGCCTTGATATCGTCTGCAATTTGGCAAGAAAATCAATTATAACAAAAATCGCTCTGGTCCCTTCCTGAGGGACAGGAGCGAACTGGGCATTTTGGGACCCTTGTGGACGTTTAAAAATCTTCAATTTGTATTCAATGAGTTCATCTCACGCTCTTCCTTGCCTTTGGACGTAAACTTGTCTTGATTTTTGCCTGGATTTTGCCCAATGAAGGACATCGCTCTGGTCCCTGGGAGAGGGACGGGAGCTATAAGGTACTTCGCCCTGGTCCCTTCCTGAGGGACAGGAGCGAACTTTGCATTCTGGACCATTCTCCTTTGTGTTAGCACTTCAAATTATATTCATTTGGTAAAGCATCCTCCTTTGGACCCCTTCAAATCATCAAGTCGTCGAAATTTGACAAGGACAAGGCAAAATTTGGTTTGTAGCTCCGGTCCTTCACTGAGGGACAGGAGCGATTTTCCTCCTGGAGGCGTTTCGGTGCTCATGAAAATCTTCAATTTATATTCAATGGAAAGATTTCGCCGTTCTCCATCACTTCCAATTTGAAATTCGTCTTGACTCTGCAGGAATAGTGAGATATTTGAAAATGAGCTCCCGTCCTTCACTGAGGGACAGGAGCGATTTTGCTCCTACAGGCCAAAATAACATGATTTTTCACATTTTAACACTTCACAAGGCAAAAACAAATCATTTCCAATGCCCAGGATCAAAAATCAAAAAGGTCAAAATTTAGTCAAAATATTCAATCGGACAAAAATTTCACATTTCACTCCAACACTTAGACAAATTTAAGCTCTGCATCAACATTCCAATTGAAAATTAGACCATTCTGGCGAACTCATTGCATTCAAAATTTGCATCCTAGAAAAGGAAGCTCAAAAAAGCCCTCAAAACGACTGGATTTTGGCCTGAAAAGACAAAAATAAAAACCCTAAGGCTTGACCCGAAATCCAGACAATTGACTGACTAACAAAATCCTAAAAACGAAGGCGAAAAACGAGGGAAAAACGAGCAAAAAGAGGGGGTCCCCAGTTGCGATGGGGCGATGTGTGAAATGGTCACAACATCTGGCGACACCACTGAGAAATGTTGCAAAACATTTGGGAATCAATCCTTCTAAAAGAAAACTCAGAAAACCTCTCTCAACAAAACGAGGAGTTAAGAAACATTTACAAGAAGAGACCATCATATTGAGACAAAGTATCAAGTCCACAGTTACCCATGTGTGTGCAAATGCGTTAATTCCCCTCAACAAGACAATCATGGTCTTCAGGTTCCCCTGTGATAAGCTACGTAGTTCGTCTAAACTCCAAAAGCATCCTGGATAGAGCCTCGCTGCCAGTCAGACGTCCATAGTCCCGACGAGGTTATCGCCGCAAGCTCACGAACATTGCTCCATTGCCAGTCAGGCGTCTATAGCCCCGATGGAGTTACTCGTAAATTCCCTTTAGCCAATTTTGATATTTCTTTTTAGCTCATCTCTTTTCTTTTGATTTTTCTCATTTTTTTCATCTTTTCTTTTGATATTGCTTTTCAGTTCCGTCAATTCTTTGGCTCGTGAGTAGTGAAAACTCGCTAGGGTTTGAGGATTGCGGTGGCGCTGAAGCTAGACTTTAGATTTTTCACTGATCACAGCTTCGCCTGTAAACCATAATGACTCGGAGATTATAAATGTGTGAAAATATAATAACTGAAGGACAAAATACGTGAGCTCAAATAAGCTAATCTACTTCAATGCAAATACGTCCTGACTCAAAGCTTCATTAAAAGAAACTCCCTTTGTTGTTCCAAAAGACTTCATGATTTTCCAAATACGACCAACAACCTAGCAGGAAGTCAGAGCGTTACATAACAAAATCACCCAATGCCAAATGGATACCCCTCAGGACAAAACAACTAACCTAAAACAAAAACAAAACACCTAAACTAAGAACGAAAACAAAAGGCAAACCAAAGCGAGAAAAACAAACAAACGGAAAACAACGAAAGCAAACTAAACTAACTATGTACAAGGGAAGGCCTTGGGCATTTTAGGATTGGAAATAATGTTTGAGATATCTCCCATTGACAGGCAACGGGATGTCCTCTCCTGTTAAAGTCTGCAACCTAAATGCATTTTCTCCCAATATCTCTGAAATTTGATAAGGGCCCTTCCAGAGCTTATCAAACTTATCACGTTCTCCTCTTTTCTCATGTGCTTTGTCCCAATACAGGACGAGGTCTGAAATTCGGAACGCCTTGACTCTTGCTTGTCGATCAAACCATCTCTTCACCACTCCTTGGTGTTTAGCAAAGTTCTCTAGTGCTTGATCTCTCTTTTCTTCCAAATTCATTAACTGCGTCAATCTGGCCTGGACTGCATCAGTATCTTCCATGTACTCCTGAATGAATCTCAAGGTCGGAATCCTGAGTTGCATGGGGAAGACTGGGTCTTGGCCATAAACCAAAAAATAAGGCGAAATGCCTAATGCGTTCTTCGTTCTGATTCTGTTTGCCCATAAAGCAAATCTTAACTGGGTATGCCATTCTCTTGGACTTCTCTCTAATAATTTCTTGATGACGCTGAGCAAATTTTTGTTTGTGGATTCTGCTAACCCATTACCCTGAGGATAATAATTTGATGAAAACTTGAGGGTTATTCCGTACTCAAAAGCCCAATTTGAGAATCTCAATGATGTGAACGCCGATCCATTGTCGCAAACCAACGCATAAGGGCATCCAAACCTTGTGATTATGTTCTCCTCTAGAAACTTGATTACAACTTTAGTAGAACAAACCTTAAGTGCTTGTGCCTCTGACCATCTGGTACAATAATCTGTAGCTGTAATGATGTACTTGTGTTGTGCTGAGGATGCGGGGTTGATGACACCAATAAAGTCCATTCCCCATTTAGCAAATGGTCTGGCTTCAATCACTGGATTCAGTGGCATGGCAGGATTTCTTTCTCTAAAAGCTGCGACTTGGCATGTGTGGCAGGTCTTAATGTGATTGAATGTATCTTTGAAAAGCGTAGGCCAGTAATATCCTGCTCTTAGAATCTGGTGTGCTGTGGCGAGGTTGGCTCCATGTCCGGTTCTAAACTTGGAATGGAAATGTTCAATTATCTGCTTTGCTTCGTCTTTGTCAACACATCTCAGGTATACTCCTTCATAGTTTTTGCGATATAAAACGGATCCTTGAAGCATGTAATGTTGACACTTTAATCTTAATGCTCTCTTTTGTGTAGGTGTCATATGAGCAGGACATCTGTGATTAAGCAAGTATGTCACAATATCTTTGTACCATTCATCATGTGTGACATCCTCTAATTCATAAATTTGTTGAACTAATCCTGGCCCATCAATTGCCAATGTCTGCGCCAAGGCTTGCCCTCGGACAAGTTTCATGGGTTGTATTTCAATATCAAACTCTTGGATAATGGCGACCCACTTTCCTCTTCTCTCTCCTAGTTCATTTTGCATGAGAAGAGTCTTGACGGCTGCATCGGGCACTATTGCATAAATTTTGGCTCTCAAAAGGTAATGTCTGAATTTCTTCACTGCCTTAACTAGGGCATATGCTTGCTTTTCAACATTCGGATATCTCAGTTCTGCATCCTTCAACGGAGTGCTCATGAAAGCAATTGGGTTTTCGTCCCTCTCTTCACTTCTTTGGGTGAGAATGGCGGTACAAGTGTAATCGGAGGCGAAAGAATATAAATAGAAAGGCCTGAGATAATCTGGACTGATCAACACTGGTGCTTCTGAAATTGCAGTCTTTATTTCTTCAAATGCCCTTTTGGCTTGTGGAGTCCATTCAACCTTTGCATCTTTCTTTAACATTTCATTCAATGGTCTGACAATCTCGGCAAATCCAGTAATGAACTTTCGAACGAAGTTGATCTTGCCGAAAAATGACTTGAGCTCTTTCTTGCTTGTTGGCAAATTGATAGTAGATATGGCCTTCACTCTTTCAGGATCGATAGATATTCCTTTCTCTGAAATGACATGTCCTAAAAGCTTTCCTTCTGTGACTCCAAATATGCATTTCTTTGGATTGAGGGAGACACCGTATCTTCTGCATCTTTGGAAGACTGTTCTCAAGTCGTCCACATGATCTTCTCTCTGTCTGGAGAAAACTGTGATATCATCCATATATATAATAATGCATTTACCAATTAAATCTCTGAAGGCGATATCCATAGCTCTCTGGAATGTGGCCCCGGCATTTATGAGTCCAAAAGGCATTCTTTTATAGGCAAACGTTCCCCATTTGGTAGTGAAAGCAGTCTTCAGTCGATCCTCAGGTTCGACTAGGACTTGATTGTATCCTGAATATCCATCTAAAAAGGACATCATCTGTGATCCATTGACGATCTGCAATACTTCATCTAATGATGGGAGCGGATAATTATCTTTCTTTGACGCTCTGTTGAGATTTCTAAAATCAACACACAATCTGATCTCTCCATTTTTCTTTCTAACAGGTACCAGGTTGGCGACCCACGTCGAATGTCTTACTGGGAAGATGATCTTAGCTGTGAGTAACTTCTTCACTTCTTGGTATATCAGTGGTTCCAACAAAGGATTAACTGGTCTTTGTCTTTGCCTGAATGGCTTGCTTCCTGGTTTCAACGGGATTGTGTGAGTGATAATTGCAGTGTTGTAGGTCTTGAGATCTTCATAGCTCCATGCGATGACATCTGGGAAGTCCCTCATGTTTTTCAGGATTCCATCTCTTTCAGTCGCTGTGCAGGACTTTCCAATGAAGACATTTTTAACTTGTGTCTCATCACCTAGATTGATTGCATCACACATATTGCCTTCTACATTGTGATTTTTCTTTTCTTTCAACTTGTCAGGATCAAAAATCCTTTCCAATTCTACCATTCCTTTTGGAATAGTGTTTGTCTTTAAATTCAAGACACCTTCAGCGTCAAACTCTGCTTCACCTACCTCTTCTTCATCTATGATCTGTGTTAAGAAGACGTCCGTGTTGGTTAGGAAGTCCAGAATATGCTTGTCGTCTTCGAACACTTGGAAATTGGTAATGTTATCTGGGACTGAAGGAACTGATACTAATTCGACTGTAAACTTCTTCAATCCTTCCATTGCTAATGGAATCAATGAGCTTGCGGCCTGTGCAAGTGAATTGGCCACTTGATTCTGATGTCTATAAATTGAATTGATATTGAAAGCATCAAAACTTTCAATTAGATCCCAGACTCGATTCCTGTACTTGGTTAATCTTTTGTCATGGCAAACATATTGCTTCCTGATTTGCCTTATTGCAATTTCTGAGTCCCCATATACTTGCAGTATCTTCGCCCCCTTTTGGATGGCTAACAGTAATCCATGAACCAAAGATTCATATTCTGCTACGTTGTTGGTGCAAGGGAACTGCAATCTGTGAGCGACAAGGTATGTTTCTCCTTTTGGACTAATCAATTCATAACCAGCTCCAGATCCTTGTTTGGATTTAGATCCGTCGAATCTTAATGTCCATATTTGATTTTCTTGATTTTCTATTTCTGGACTTTTTTGACTTTCAGATGATGTATCCGATAAGACTTCGTTTTCTGTAGAGCTCTCATCTTCTGAATCTTGAATTTCTTCTATAAGTAGTGTCTGTGGGACTCTTTTGTTTACTTGCTCCAATGCGGTCTGGCATAAAGCACAAGATAATTCTGAGTGGACGGCATTGTGAATTCTACACCAATTCGGAAGAATCAAATCTCGGACGGAGGTTAGGTTGCCAAGTTGCACACTTTGCTGGATGTTTCTTTGTACGAACCCTCTGAAGTTTTCAAACATGCCTTCGTCCTCTTGATCGGATCCTTGATCACTTTCAATGACGATCTCTGTTGATTCCATGATTTCTTGTTGGGTATCTTCATCTTGCATATCTTGTATCATCAAGACTTCTTCCACTTTGGGTTTGTACGTTCCTAGGTCGGATTCTAAAAATAGGACTTCATTGCCTTCCCCATATTCAGTTATCATCAACCTCAACCTTGGGGTGCTATCAATCTTAATCTGGTTCGGGACTCCTCTCCATGGTAGCCACATGTGTGCGAAATCGGTCGATACATATCCATTCAATTTTCGGGACCAATCTCGACTTAGGAGCATTCCATATGAATCTGGAATATCCACTACTGATATATCTATGAAATTCTGGACTCTTGGATCCGCAGCCAATTGCATGTGAATGTTGTTCAATTCTCCCATGACTGGAACTTCTGTCTTGTCAAGCTGAGTGACCTTCCTCTTAGTAGGAGCGGGAGTTATTCCAAGTCTTTGACAAACAACCAGGGGCATGACATTGCTTGAGGCTCCGGAATCATAAAGGCAATTGTGTAATAATTTTCCAAATATCCTAACTGATAACAGGAATGGTGCCGGTTCGTCCTTTCCTTGCGAAGGGACTGAAGTTTCCTCACTTAATTCTTGATGTTTGACTTGATTAATCTTTGAATGATCATCCTTTGCTGGGCTCTCCTCTTTCGAGTAACTGGCTTTGCTTGTAGATTTTCCTTTTTTAACCACATCTTTCTTGATTGCGACTTCCTTTTCTGGAAGAACCAAGTTAGTGGTGAGGTTCTCTTTGACTGTAGGCTGAGCTTTCCTGGTCTCACCCCTTTTTAGTAATACTTTTCCTTCCAACATATCTTCCTTTTTAGCTGGGAAAGTTATAGTTTGAACCATGCACTCATTTTGTTCGGATTGTTCTTGGGAGTCGGCTTCCTCTTGAGTCACATTGATAGTGGCTTGAACATTTGACCTTGTTGTACTAGGTTCGCTCAAACTATTGATCACTGCATCTTTGATTTCTGATACTTTGAGCAACTCGTAGAGTGGTAGACTTACTTTGACTTTCTTGAGTTCATCCAACACAAAGGCGGCCAATCTTTTCATTTCATTTCCTGCGGGAGGTGTAATATTTCTTTGTCTGTATTCTTGAGTGTTTTGCGGATACTCTGGAACGTTACTAGCTTGGGGATCCGGCGGAGTTGAGAAATTGTTTGGAGGGATTGACGTTGTTAAAGGTTCAGGATTCCTCTGATTCCCATGATAAACTCTTTGGTTCACTCCTCCTGATGATTGATGAAACACTTCCTTTATTCCCTCTACTAGGACACTGTCGTTCAATGGTGGGAAGTAGTATTCTGAATCCTCTACAGGTCCATTTGCAGATGCTGGCGGAAACTGGGATCCTGGTGGTACCATCGGTCCATTAGCCGATTCTGGAGGAAATCTTCCATTTCGCACTTGACTAATTTCTTCTTGTGAATATCTGCAGGTTTCAACGATCATGGCTTGACCATATTGCGTGGTTGGAACAATTTCATATCCTGTGGTGGGAGGATTTTCAGGTGGATTAGTGGTACGCATCTCCTGTTGAAAAATGTCGGCTGCAATTTTGAATTCAGGACACTGCAACTCAGAATGTTGGTTTGTGTTGTGGAGTCTGCACCAACTGGACAAGGCTGCTTCGGCTAAAAACACTTTGCTTGAAGAGGGGTTCTCTTGACTTTGCGAATTTGGCGGATTGTCCAAAGGCGTCACCACATTTCCATTGTTCGGAGCTGTATTCCATGGTCTTCTCTGGAAACCTTGATTGTTATTTCCTTGATAATTGTTTCTAAATCCTTGATTATTATTCCCTTGGAAATTTTGGTTGTGATTGATTCTTTGCATGCTTTGGAGTTGATTATTCTGGTTCCTTAGGTGAGTGACCTTAGTTGATAGCTTCTTGACTTGTTCGATCAACTCTTTCATTTCATCTTTTTCTTCTTGTGTCCTTGACGAATTTGTGGCATTTTGCAGGTACACAGGTTGTGCGGGTGGAGCTTGAGAAATTGGGATTCCTGGGTGAAGGACCAACTGATTTGCCGGTTGTACGCTTGGATATGTCGCTTGTGGGATTGGGTTCATGACTGGAGTTTGGTTGGCCAAGGCCGTGCCAACTGCCTGCATCTGGTTAGGTGCTACGACAGGTCCCATGTGTAACAGTGGTCCGGTGATATTTTGACCCATGTGCTTACTCACTTCGATGGCCTTTGCATAGGCCGCATTTAGATCATTCGGAGTTGGATGCGTCCTTACGAACATAGCTGTGAGATGGTCTAAAGCACCATAGTAAATCTCCCTTGGATCTGCAATAAGATAAGGAGGACGTAGCATTGTGTATGCTCGGTGAAATCTGCTGTTGAAGGAAGTAATAGGTTCATGCTCTCTCCTTCGAACTTCAACAAATTGTCTGTACAACTCTGCTGGTGTAGTTGGGATGCCAAATTTAGCAATGAATGCGTCTTTCATCGCGTCCCAAGTCCTGATGGACCCTGTAGGCAAGTGAATAAACCAAAAGTATGCCTCTTCTCCCAATGAGTAAGGAAAAAGCCTACATGCCACATCTCCATATTCAATTTGTCTGTTACGAAGAAGGTCCTCGAACATCTTGATGTGATCTTCTGCCGTGCGATGGAAATCACTAACATTGAACTTGGAACAAAAGTGTCCCTGGGAGAGGGACGGGAGCTATAAGGTACTTCGCCCTGGTCCCTTCCTGAGGGACAGGAGCGAACTTTGCATTCTGGACCATTCTCCTTTGTGTTAGCACTTCAAATTATATTCATTTGGTAAAGCATCCTCCTTTGGACCCCTTCAAATCATCAAGTCGTCGAAATTTGACAAGGACAAGGCAAAATTTGGTTTGTAGCTCCGGTCCTTCACTGAGGGACAGGAGCGATTTTCCTCCTGGAGGCGTTTCGGTGCTCATGAAAATCTTCAATTTATATTCAATGGAAAGATTTCGCCATTCTCCATCACTTCCAATTTGAAATTCGTCTTGACTCTGCAGGAATAGTGAGATATTTGAAAATGAGCTCCCGTCCTTCACTGAGGGACAGGAGCGATTTTGCTCCTACAGGCCAAAATAACATGATTTTTCACATTTTAACACTTCACAAGGCAAAAACAAATCATTTCCAATGCCCAGGATCAAAAATCAAAAAGGTCAAAATTTAGTCAAAATATTCAATCGGACAAAAATTTCACATTTCACTCCAACACTTAGACAAATTTAAGCTCTGCATCAACATTCCAATTGAAAATTAGACCATTCTGGCGAACTCATTGCATTCAAAATTTGCATCCTAGAAAAGGAAGCTCAAAAAAGCCCTCAAAACGACTGGATTTTGGCCTGAAAAGACAAAAATAAAAACCCTAAGGCTTGACCCGAAATCCAGACAACTGACTGACTAACAAAATCCTAAAAACGAAGGCGAAAAACGAGGGAAAAATGAGCAAAAAGAGGAGGTCCCCAGTTGCGATGGGGCGATGTGTGAAATGGTCACAACAGGTTGCTGATGGGTTTCACATTTCTTGCACCAAGAAGATCCCAAATATGTCTATGCAAGTGGGCAACTATGAAGTCAAGGATGACTTCTACGTAGTCAACATTGGAGATACCGATGCCGTCCTAGGCATTCAATGGCTGCGTTCACTTGGAGAGATCTCCCTAAATCTGCAAACCATGGAGCTCAAGTTTCAATCCGATGGGAAGAAGGTGGTGTTAAGAGGAATGTCTAACGGTGGACCTCGGATCGTGTCATTCAAGTGAATGGCAAAGTTGATTCGGCATGATCAAGTTGAGTGGGCTGCATAATGTATGATTCTCCCAGCTAGTCCTGTTGAAACAAAGAGGGACTACCCTCCTGATATCCAGTCCTTACTCACCAGGAAGAGTAAAGTGTTTGCTGATTTACCTCCTGGGCCACCTCTCGAACGAGGCTCGGAGCATGTCATAGAGCTCAAGGAAGGGGCTAAACCAGTTATCACAACTCCATATCGGTACCCTAAGAAGCAAAAGGATGAGATTGAGAAAAATATTAAGGAACTCTTGGAGATGGGCTTCATTCGTCCAAGTAAGAGTCCTTTCACTTCAGGAGTTGTTCTTATGAAGAAGGAGGATGGTACCATTCGCATGTGTGTGGATTATTGTGCTTTGAATCAAAGCACCATCAAAAATAGATACCCCATTCCAAGGATAGATGAGCTCATAGATGAGCTACATGGAGCCAAGTTCTTCTCAAAGATTGATCTGAGGTTGGGCTACTACCAAATTCGGATGAGAGGGTCTGATGTTGAGAAGACAACATTTAGATGTCACTATGGTCACTTCGAGTTTTTAGTCATGCCATTTGGGTTGACTAATGCTCCTGCTACCTTCCAGTCTTGTATGAACAGAGTCTTTCAGAAGCAGTTGAGGAACTTCGTGTTAATCTTTTTTGGTGACATTCTGATCTACAACAGGACATGGGAAGAACACCTCAAGCACGTAGAGGAAGTGCTTAGCATCCTTGAATCAAAAAGTCCGTTTGCCAAAGAATCCAAATGTGAATTTGGAATGAAGGAGCTACTTTACCTTGGTCACATAATCAGCGTTGATGGAGTGAAGGTTGATCCTGAAAAGATCAAGGCAATAGTTGATTGGCCACCCCCAGAAAACTTGACTCATTTGAAAGGGTTCTTGGGTCTTTGTGGTTTTTACAGAAGATTTGTGAAGGGCTATTCACAGAACGCTGCTCCTCTTACTGACCTCACGAAAAAGGGAGCTTTTTGTTGGACAGAAAAGGCTCAAACTGCTTTTGATAAGTTTAAGAAGATCATGAGCTCTTGTCCGGTTTTGGCAATTCAAGATTTCTCCAAGCCCTTCGAGCTACAGTGTGATGCATCTAGAGAAGGTGTTGGGGCTGTTTTGATGCAAGACAAGCATCCCATTGTGTTTGAGAGCAGAAAATTAAGAGGTGTTGAAAGGACCTACTCCATCTATGACAAGGAAATGCTTGCAATCATGCATGCATTAGCTAAGTTAAGACAATATTTGGTGGGGAGCAAATTTGTGGTCAAGACTGATCACAATAGTTTCAAGCACTTCATGCATCTGAAGGATTTGAATGAGAGGCAACAAAAGTGGGTGAGTAAGCTTCAAGCTTATGATTTTGACATCGAGTATGTCAAAGGGAAAAACAATATTGTGGCTGATGCTCTATCTAGGAGACCTCATCTGAGTTCATTATGTGAGCTCACTGCTGATTGGAAGGACATGTTGCTCGCTGATTATGCCAAAAATCAGTTGGTAATCAGCATCATTGAAGGTACTTTTCATGATGAAAGGTACAAGGTGGTTGACTGGCTGATTCTAAGCTCAGAAAGAAGATTTTGATGACATTCCACTTGCTGGTCATCAAGGTTTCTTCAAGACATATAGGCAAATTTAGGAAAGATTGTCTTGGAAAGGGCTGAAAGGGAAAGTTCAACGCTACATCCAGGAATGTCCTACTTGTCAAATGAACAAGAATGAGCACACTCTACCTGTTGGTCTGCTGTAACCTCTTCCCATTCCCAACCAAAAATGGGAAAGCATATCAATGGACTTCATCACTGGGTTGCCAAAGGCCCAAGGCAAAGATTGTATCTATGTTGTAGTGGACAGATTGACAAAGTTTGCTCACTTCTTTGCCATCACGTGCTCTTTTTCAGCAGCTCAAGTTGCATATTTGTTTTTTCATGAGGTGTTTAGATTGCATGGGTTGCCGAAAAACATTGTGAGTGATAGGGACAGCAAGTTCCTAAGCACCTTTTGGCAAGAAGTCTTCAGGATGAGTTTTATGGTGCTTACTCCAAGCACTAGTTATCACCCCCAAACCGATGGACAAACAGAGATAGTGAACAAGTGGTTGGAAGGCTATTTGAGAAACTATGTTTTGGAGCAGCAAAGAGCATGGGTGAAATGGCTCCACATAGGCGAGTATCGTTACAATTCTTCCTTTCACATGTCAATAAGGATGTCTCCCTTCATGGCTCTCTATGGTTATGAGGCTCCTAGCTTTGCTGATTTGGTGTTTGGTGATAGCAAAGCCTCTCAAGCCAAGGATTTGTTGCAGCAAAGTCAAGACATCTTGAAATCTTTGAAGAACAACTTGCAGATTGCTCAGAATCAGCAGAAGATGTATGCTGATCAACGATGCGTTGAGCGCTCTTTTGAGGTTGGAGATATGGTTTATCTTCGACTACAGCGATACAGACAGTCTACTCTCAAGAAGAGTGGAGCTGAGAAGCTCAAGCCTCGTTTCTATGGGCCATTCCAAGTCATCAGAAAGGTTGGAGCAGTAGCTTATGAGTTGGAGCTACCTTCGAGTAGTAAAGTGCACAATGTCTTCCACGTGTCTCGCCTCAAGAAGGCACTTGGACATAATGTTATTGCTTCTTCACAATTACCACCTTTGGACGAAGAAGGGCAGTTGATTTTGATTTCGGAGGAGATTATTGATTCCAGAGAGCGTTCTTGGAGAAGAAGGACAATCAAGGAATACTTGGTGAGGTGGAAGAATTTGCCCTTGCAGGATGCAACTTGGGAGAATGAGGAGATTTTGCAGCATCCAAACTTGCAATTGCTTGAGGACAAGCAATCTTGGGGAGGGCGGACTGTAATGTCCCCTTCTCAGGCGTAATGTTTCAGTTGACCGATGGCCTATTTCGGAGACTCGTAGGCTACTCAATGGGTGAAATTAGGGTTTCCAATTTTGGAGTTTGTTGTTGCTCGTGAATTAGAGTTTGGATCGCGGATTCTTTTTGGGTTTTCAAAGGGCTTCATAGTGGTATGTCCGGCTTTGCGTTCCGAGCACTTTTTGGAATTTACTATTTTTAGTAAATTCTATTTTTGGCAGTGGTCCTGATTATTTCGACACAGTTGGTTCTCTTCTTCAGTTGGTTCAGTTGGCTTCGTCACTTTTGGCCTTGGGATGTTTTTGGAGAGATAAGTTCATTTCATTTAAATAATGTTATGTTTTAATGTTATATTTTAAAGTTGACCCCTTGGCCTAGCTTCATCACTTCAAGTTGTTTTAAAAGGTGGTCTTCAAGGGTGGACGCATCATGGAAGGGATTTAATATTTCCTAAGGTCTAAAATCTTGCTTATGAAAAAGGTTGCCAACTTTATGAAGAGAAGTGAATTAAAATAAAGGTTAATTAAGCTTTTAAAAGTGGCACCATCTCTTGGAGGAAAATTCAAATGTGAAATTAGGGTGCACTTTCTAGAAGCCTCTAGAGATCCCTTGTTAAGCTTATAAATGGAGGCCTCTTCCCTTCATTTGGCATCTTATGTCTATTGTAATGTTACTCTGCCGGAATGGTATTGGGGTTGCTTCGAGAAATGAATGCCTCCTAGCCTTGGCATTGCTTCTTGCTTGAAAGATAGCAACTAGTGGTGATTTAGTGTAGTTGTGAGAGTTTGTAGTGGGGATTGCATTGTAGCTTGAGTTGTGCTTGAAGTTCAGTTATTTGCATTTCATTTCATTTTCGGGAGTCGCAGTTAGCAGGGCAGATTTGTAGTTTCACTCATATATTTCAAAATAAAAACATATTCATTCTGGGTATTGCATATTTCCTCTTGTTTTGGTTGGGCGCTCCTTTGTGCAAATTTGCAGATTCTAATATGAAGTGTTTTATTTTATAGAGAAGAATCGCCATTCTTGCCTGGCGTCACTTCTGAGAATTGCCTTGGGGTTCGTGATAAATAATCTGTTGGGTTAATGTCTGATTTCTTGGTATTGGTTGGGTCGCTTCTTTCATAGGAAGCCATTGCTTTTGGTTTTGGGTCATTCGGACTAGTATTGAGAGAGTAATGAGCATTTTAGTGATTCCATGTGTTGCTGATTAAGCATTTCACGTGCAGGTCTGTCATAAATCAGAATATTAAGATTGATCCTTGAGTAGAATTTCTTGGACTTATCATTTTTGTTAAGCCCAGGAGAGCCTTCTATATTGTTACAGCATTGTATGGTCTTAATCCTATGATCTTGGCAAGCATTTACTATCATATTGTAAGCTGAACAGTAGTACTGGCAGCATTTCTTCTCATTTTCATTTCACGCTTGTTATTTACATTTAATTCCATTTCTAAGTTCTTAGCATCTCCGCCATATGGTAGCTCCATTCCCACCCTGGGTTTGAAAGCACATGCTTGGTGTCGAGTTTTCCTTTTAGCAATTGTAATTGTAAAGATCCTCTGACCATATGTTAGTCCATCCTGGGCACATTCTTGGTTAGAGTTGCTTTCAGCATGCACCAAGATCCTTTGACCATATGTTAGTCCATCTTGGGCACATCCTTGGTTAGAGTTATTTTCAGAATGCTTTAAGACCCTCTGACCATATGCTCATGCCTTGCCCAACCCGGGATCCTGGTGTACATTCTTGGTTAGAGTTGTTTTCTGCATCGTTTTGGTTTAAGTGCTAACCCTAATGGATGTGTGTTGCATTACTCTTTGTAATTGAAAAATTGAAAAAAATTGGTCTGGGATATTTCATGTTCTTCCTTCTCTTGGGAGCTTGACTCTCTTCGTTTGCATAAATCTTGACATCACTGATAGTCCTTTGATCATCCTCAAAAGTAGACTCTTCCGGCTTCATCCTTTCATAAGTGAAGGGAACACCCATATCAACTAACTTATTCATCTGTATATCTATCGATGCACGGGAGAAACTCAAGACCTCTCTCATCAAAACATTTAGGTCAATCTTTTCTGACTCTGACCAATTAGGCAATAGGATTGCCTTGTTCATTTCACTCTCATACTGTGAATGCGTATGATCTCTGTTTTCTAACACTTGATCAGGAATGAGAAAAATTCCACACTTCCTCATGAAATCCACTGACATTCTGGACCGCATTCTTCTCTTCACTGCTTGCTCGTCCATTAGGTTGGCCCAATAATCTTCTATGTCAACTTTGTGAATGAACTTCTCTCCCCTAATCCTTCCTACTTTCTTATCTGGATCAAATCTTTCTCTTTTCTTATATGTAGCAAATCGATAGAATGCAAGCTCCTCACTCGCAGTGCTGGCGGCTATGGCAGACTGGCAAACCTCTGACGTCTTCCCAACTGAAATAGAGAATGTCATGCCTGTCCTATGCTTCTCTCTTTGAATGACATCGAACTCTAGAAGCTGTCTCACCACTTCCAAGAAGATCATTCTGTCGGTTGGATACCTAGGAAGTCTGTAGGGTTCGGATTGAAACCCATGAATCCTAAGGTATGTGAAAGTGGGAAACTGAATATACCACGATCCTTATTTCTCCATTAACTTTGTTGCCTTCTTGGACAATCTTGTGTTGATTCCGCCTTGCAGCATCCGTGTGATGTACATAGTGAATGCATCATTCACTCTCTTATAGTTTTCAATTCTATACATGCTCAGCTGGGGGTAGCATTCACGACTCTTGAATTGTCCTTGCCCATTCCCGACTTCACCGTTGCATATCAGTCCTTTGTATGAAACAAACCGTGCAAGCAGGTATACTAGGTTGGAAGTCATGGCAAATGAGTTGGACCGCTCTACATTCCTCAGCCGAAAGTCCAGATTGTCACTTATAATCTTAGACCAATTTACCAATGTCCCTCGAAGACAATCCTGAATGAAATAGAACATCCATCCATCAATATTGCTCCTTGCGGCATCCCCATCACTCTGTTGAGTAGGAATATTAAGTCGCTATACTCCTTTTTGAAGTCTACGCGCATGAGTGTCTTGGGAGCCTTGGAATGCTGAGATCTAGGCTCAATCATCCACTCTTTGTTTATCATATTCTTGCATGCACCCATCTTCTTCGTGTATCTTTCTGTATTTTCATCCTTGGGCACATCCTTCATGTCTGTTCCGCGTGGAACTCCAAACACCTCAGCAATAACATCCTCAGCAAGGTAGGCAATAACAACACCCTTAGGAGTTTTGATCATTCGCGTGAGCGGATCATAACATTGTGCACACTCTAGGATAAGCTCACTGCACTGTATGGACTGTGGAAATCCAGCGGCTTGAAAAATACCACTATTCATAATGTTCGCATATGCTGGGGAAGGAACTTGATTTCCGACTTCGACCATCCGTTGTCGCATCTGGTCCAAGTCTAGGAAATGCATGTTTGTATCTGTGATCTCTTTCCATCTGGATGAAATTTTGAGCTTTGGATAGAATCCAGTCTCTAGCATCTTTAGTAGTTCTTTCCTTTCCTTAAATCCGAACTTCAACATCACACTTGTACGAAGCTTGAAGTTAAACTAAGGAAAATAAATAATGTTCTTGATAAAATTCCTGACTTTTTAAAGATTTTAGCTAATTAGAGGATGAAGTCAGGAAAATAATCCATACTCTTGGTAGATTTTGACAATTAGATTCAAAGTGTGACAACGCTAGGGCATGGAAACCCTCTATAAAATTCATTAATACCTCCTTATGCTTAGAAATTATGCAAACTGAAATGCAAAGGAGTATACCGGATCAACGATGACTAAGGAAAGGTGTGAAAGGTTGTGTTTTCACACAAGGTATGTCTGAGGACACCTTTCGCAGTCAACAATGGAGGTCTAAAAATCTGAAGACAACTTGCAACTAATAAATTAACTTCAAAAAACATGTTGCAATCCTTCAAAAATATGCACAAACTCGATAAAAATCAGTCTTGATGATGAAAAATTGAAAATAATTAATTTTGGAAACATAGTTATGGCTGGTAAAAGATAAATTTCTGAGGACAAGCAGCCATTAACACAGTTGCAGACCTTAAGACAGCCTTCTAATGGTCTGAAAATGATTCCAAAATGCCTCCAAATGTCCTCCAAATGTTCTCCAAATGTAAATCGCTAAAGTTGCAGTTGGCTGGGCAATAAAAGTTAAGTCTGAAAATTGAATGTACAGCCAACAATGGAGGTCTAAATCTGAAGCAAACTCAGATCTGAAGCAAATGACAACAAGTAGAGAGGCAAAGGCGGCATCAAGCATGCATGGAATTCACCAAAGTAAGCTCCAAGCACTTGCAAAATAAAAATCAAACTTTCCCAGCTATAGCGTCATTTCTGAAAATTCTGAAAATGTCTTCAATGTAGCTCAAATTTGCAACAATGGAGGTCTGGAACAGCAAGCAACAATGGAGGAAAAAATCGCCAAAGTCACCAAACACCAAAAATCGCCATCTTTTACCAAAAATAGCCAAACTTGGAAAATCGAAATTTTTTGGAAATGGTCTTCAATGGCAGCAATGGGGTGGATTGCCAAGTTGGAAGAAATGGAGGAGGAAAGAATCCTCAACCCAACACTTCACTTCAGCACTTTGCCAAAATTCACCAATAAGAGAGAAAAATCGCCTTTCATGGAGACACTTGGCAGATTTAAATAATAAAATATTGCTGGAGACTCCTCTCTTATACTTGCTTTTGCCTCTCACTTTCACCACGCAAGCAATGTGGGATAAAACCCTTGCTTATATACTTGTTTAGTAAAAACTAACTTGCTTCTAGAAGGGTAAAAACATTAAATGCTTATTGCAAGTTATTTAATTTTGTTTTTAAAATTTTAAATAATCATTAATCATCATTTGAAAACAATCAAAATGGGGCTCACTTATTAAATATTTCAATTTTAAGTCAAAATTGAGCCTCCAGGGGAAAATCGATTTGGGTAGGGATTAAAAAATCCCATTAAAAATCATTTAAAACGTCAAAAATTCCCCACAAGGGAAAATCGATCTTAGCTTGGATAAAAATCCGTGCAAAATTTCATCAAAATTCATACAAAACAGGCCAAGGGAAAATCGATGGGGGCATGGACAAGGAATCCACACTCCAATTTCACTTCATTTGCAAAAAACACTCCCTGGTGGAAAATCGACCTCAGTCGGGATGAAAATCCGGACTTAAAACTCATCAAATTGCTCTTAGTGGAAAATCGACTTGGGTATGGACTGAAAGTCTGCACAAAAATGTGCACTAACTTGTCACAAAGTAGCCTGGTGGAAAATCGATCCAGGCATGGAATTATCCTTAACATTGTCTGTACTATAGTCCGCACTACAGTCTGCACTCCTGGTGGAAAATCGATGGCAGTCTGGAAAAATCTTGACACTTAGCCAAATTTTAGCACTTCAAGGGGAAAACCAACCCAGGCATGGATAAACAGTGGTGGAAAATCATAGCCAGTATGGATTTCAAGGGAAACCCATGTGTAGTGTGGATTTTGAGTGGGGGAAAAGCGTGGGTAGTTTGGAATATGAGGGGAAAAGCACCTCTAGCATGAAATTTGACCTTCTAACCCTTGGAATATGGATTTCCCTTAGGAATTTGGCATTTTAACCACTCAAAATCACTTAGAAACTTCAAAATTTGACTGGACTTAGGCAAATTTTCCAAAAAGCTGAGCAAAACGCTAGGAAATTATCGGGATAAAGTGCGAAATCAATTTAATAATACCTTAGGAGCGAGAAAACAACTCCAAAAGGTCTGGGAATACCTTGGCACTTTAAAATCACCAACGCGCATGTTTAAAAACATGTTAATGCTCTAAAGGTCAACACTTAGACAAAATTTAGGATCATTAAAATATCAACATTTACAACTTGATCCTATAACTTCAAAAACCCTAAACGGCACTAGGCATGATCAAAACTCCGAGACTCGAGCACAGGAAACACAAAATTGCCCACTAAGCAGCCAAAACCCTAACCTAACAACGCAGGAAGCCGGAAAAGAGGGGGTCCCTGTTAGCAATGGGGCGATGTGTGAAAAGGTCACAACATGACGTTTCCCGGGATTTTCGTTCAAGTAGGGACAGCAAGGGGATATCCCCTTGGCGTCCTCTCATCCCAAAAACAACAAGAGACGGGGACACTAGTTTTTGGATTAGGGGATGCGTCCTTGTGTGACATAGCTTTATACTTGATAGATTTCATGGCTGATATCAATTCTTGACTGCCTCAAGACTTGATCACGTAGCTTATTTTTTGGGCTTTCTATTCCACCAAATTTGCAAACCTCTTTTTGTACTATTTCTTGGCTACATTGTAATTAGTAATTTTGTTTTGGATCCTTTTTATGACACTCAAATGTTTTTGTAATTTCCCCTTCTTAGCCAACGTTAGCCAATCAGGGTTGGTCTATCATCAAGTCCTCGTAGACTAACAAGATGGATAGAGGACCCATGTTGGGTTGATTCGCTTAGGGTTCAAACAACATAATTGAGTGGATTAGGAGGTATCATAGCATTATTTTATGATATTGCAAAAAGGTTAAGTTAAATTAAATAATAGACATCAAAAGGGAACTTTATGATACAAGTCACCTAATATCTTAGAGTGAGAGTATGGACGCCTTAGGAGAGAGAAAGTGGAGTTACTGCATTTTGAGGTAATTTGTAATATTGCTAATGATATTAGAAGGTGACTCTATAAGGTAGATTTATAAAGTTATGAAAATGGCTTTATATAAAGTTACTTTCCTTGGACACCATTCCAAGTGTGAAAAATAAATTGAATAAATGATTCAATAATCGGATAATTACATTGAACGATATACACACGTATATATAGAGGTTACAAGACGATGTTCTATAATTAGAACATAACGTTAAAGTAAAAGATTAAAGAGCTAAAAGCTAAATTAAGCTTTAAAAGCTAATTAACTAAAAAGAAAAAGCTAGATGCTAAATAAAGCTTAAAAGCTAATTAACTAAAAAGCTAAATGCTAAATAAAGCTTAAAAGCTAATTAACTAAAAAGCTAACTGACCATTAAACAAGGAACTAAATATAGGTGACTAAAATATAATTAAATATTATAATACCCTCTCTTAATGGTCATTCTATCTACTAACTACCCTACAGAAGACACTGCAGGTCTTTTGATCACAAATGAAAAGAACACTCTGCTGTGGTGGAGACCCTCCCTGGATCTGAAAAGTGTTAATGACCAAGAATATCAGAATCCATCCAACTTGACGTTGGGTAACCAAACTGAAACCTGAAACCATGATTTTGAGGAAAAATCAGCAAACCCTCCAAAACTGAAGATACAAATCATCATTTTTGTGGAAAAAAATGGTAAAAACCCTTGAAACGACTTTTGTGGAAAAAATCGAACAAAACCCTGAAACTTTGCATGGCAAGACCCAAAACACCACGTGGTAAGACACCAAACATCACGTGGTAAAACATCAGACATCATGCAAGAAAACACCAAACAACATCACGTGGTAAAATACCAAACATCATGTGGTAAAACAACAAACCTCATGCGGCAAAATAGTAGACATCAGGTGGTAAAACAACACTCCTTGATTTTTGAAGAAAAATCAAGCAAAACCCTCCCATGATTTATGTGGAGAAAAATCAGAAAACCCACGCAAGCTTTGCAGATGACAGATAATAATTTTTAAGGAAAAAATTCTAAACCTTACGAACAATTTTTGAGGAAAAAAAATGTGAGAACCCTGGGACCTGTAGGACGAGGTCTGGCCTAAATCAATTTGATCAAGGCAACGATATTCAGATATGGTGAACATGCACTGTTTCCAGGTGTTGTGGCAGTTGTTGAACTTTTGACTGTGTTCCAACATGATGTTGGTCAAAGATGCCATCACGAAAGTGGAAGTTGAATGAGGTCAACCTAGTGAAAGCATGAGACAAACAAATCTGATTCAAAAATCAGAATAGAAGTAGCTGCACAAAAAATCTGAAACCCTGGAGGAGAATTCTGACACGAATTCCAAGGCGTGAATTTCGAGGTTTGGAAGAAACCCAGAAATTAAAAAATTTCTGCAAACTTAAAAAAGCATAAATGGTGCCCAAAACATACAGCAAAAATCCCAACGTCCATAGAAATAGCGGAAATTGTGAATTGTTTTTAAATTCCAAGGCAAATTTGCTGGCACAAAATTTGAGGTGCGGAAAATGAGGCACCCAAAAAAATTTGAGAGCAACCCAGAAAAACTCTTGAAAAATCCACCAAGAATCTGAAATCAAAATGCAGAGTCGATGGTTCAAAAATCGAGGCACGGAAAATGATGCACCCAAAAAATCTGACGACGACCCAGTTGAGGTCCTGAAAAACCCACCAAGAATCTGCAACTAGAATAAAATTTCGATTTGAACGGAAGGGTCAAAACCCTAGTCGAAAATTACAGAAACCTTAGGAAAATTTTCAATCTGCAAAAAAAACCTCCAGGTTGCAGGCCTGAAAATCTCCAAAACTCTAAAATAAACATGAACTGGTGCCCAACATAGAAATTCGCCCACAAACCAAAAACCCTCAAAAAGCCTCCTAAAAAGCAAAATCGTATTTTTTTATTATTAAAAAACAATAAAAAAATCTGGAAAATATTCCAGAAAGAAGGGCATGAATTTTTATTAAAAAATTTGCCAAACTTTAAAGAATCCCATAGACCCACTCTGATACCATGAAAAATAAATTGAGTAAATGATTTAATAATCGGATAATTACATTGAACGATATACACACGTATATATAGAGGTTACAAGAATGACATTCTAAAATTAGAACATAACGTTAAAGTAAAAGATTAAAGAGCTAAAAGCTAAATTAAGCTTTAAAAACTAATTAACCAAAAAGAAAAAGCTAAATGCTTAATAAAGCTTAAAAGCTAATTAACTAAAAAGCTAAATGCTAAATAAAGCTTAAAAGCTAATTAACTAAAAAGCTAAATGACTATTAAACAAGGAACTAAATATAGGTGACTAAAATATAATTAAATATTCTAATAAAGTGGAGTTGGAAATAATAAAAAAAATAGGTGACTTAAGTGGGTGCCCTTTGAGGAGAAAGAAAAAGATATTAATGAGACATTTGAAATTAAATAAAACTCAAATGAAAATCATAAAGTGGGCAGAAAAACGAACCTAATGAGGGTGAAGGATAGAAGAGGCTATAAAGGCAACTTGAGCCATTGTTAGGTTATGTTATGTTGGTTATTATTTCACTCTTGCCTCTTGAGAGGAGCTTAGCTGAACCCTAGGGTTTGCAGCAGCTTGTGAGGATGAAACCCTTCTTAAGTCGTCACACCTGCAGTTGTGGACGATCATCTTAGGGTGTTTAGGGAGATTCTACTTCAGGGATCTTATTGGTGGATCAAATGAAAATCAGTTTTGAAGACATTTTGCTGGTCGTGGCTGAGCAAGGTGCTTTCTTGTGAGGCTGACCCCCTTTTTGGCTTGTTTGGAGCAAGGAGAAGTCACTTCCTTTGTATTTCAGCATTTGATTTGCAAGATTCATTTAATACCAACAGTTTTCGTTAGTTTACATTAGTTTTTTTGAAGACCCAAGAGCATTTGATTTGGATTTCTGAGTGTGCAGCCTGCTTGTCAAGCTGCAACATTCTTGGTAACATTTGGGAGTTGAAGAAGACTTGTCTATTGCCGATCAGTGCTAATCTATTCAACTTCTTCATGTTCAATAGATTGGAGTAGGTATTTAGTGATTTTAGAGGGTTAGAAGGTTATTGATTAAGGCAAAAACAGGTTTTGAAGTGATCGGAAACTCTTTACGATTAGATTTTGAATGGATATGGAACCCTCAACCAGAATGTTGTCATAATAAAAGGAACATGAAAGAACCAGACAACCATGGGAAATTATGGTTCCCATAGCCATATACATGAGTTTTAAAAATAAGCTCCCACAACCTAAAACAAAAGCTGCAAGAAGAACAACCAATAGCCAGCCTAAAACCAACTCCCAACCAAGAACCATCAAGATTTACATTTAGAGCTACTGTTGTGGGAGCGAAGAGTCCTGTCAAAAGGGGGCTTAAAGAACTTAACTTTCTTACCCTTAACAGAAATCCAGCCCTCTTCCACTTGCACTGCCTTCCCATGCCAAACCAGCGAAAGACCACCATTTTCCTGAGAATGAATGCTTACAGAAAGAGTCTCCACCGTCTTAGAGATATCGTCAGTTTTCCTCCCTACAGGCATGCCATTGTCAGAAAAACCACCAGATTTGACATTCGGAACGCTATCACCAGAAATTGCAGCCTGAGGCCCATTCCCTTTCTCTTTAGGGGTTTCAACATGATAATCTTGCACAGCTTCAGCAACCTCACCATTTGTGACATCCGGAGAGGATGCCCCAAGACCCTTTAAATCCATCGCAACCAACTGAGAAAAAATTCTATGTTGCTCAGATTTCTTCTCAACCATATAATGTTGTTCAAAAGCACCTTTCCACCACGTAGCCGTCATTGCCTTTTTCTCAAATCCACATTGTGCAGCTGCATGACCTGTTTTAAAACATTTTCTAGACGGGAAGGGTATCCCTTCATAGTCCAAAGATTGAACCCAACAACCCTTAGAAGATTTGAGTATTATCTCAGCAGGTAGCCCTTTTGAAACATTCATTTCAACCAGAATGGAGGCAAAGGTGGAGTGAAAAATATTAGATGATTCATCATCCACCATCAAAAACTCTCCAAGGGCTTCACCCACTTCCTCTAAAAGAGGATCAGCCCATAAATGAAGGGGGAGATTAGGAAGCCGAACCCAAATCGGGATCTTGTTAAACGTTTCAGAAGAAGGGTTGAAATTAGAGTGCCAAGGTTTAATCATCAACAAAAATTTGCCCTCCCAGCTAAAATAATGCTGACATAAGATTTTATTTCTGTCCTGAGCATTCTCAAACTTTGCAATAAAAAACCCTTTAGCCATGGGGAAAATATGAACTTTACCAGTAATGAGAGGCTCCCAATGTTTTGAGATCCAGGTATGCAGTTGAGGGAGGCTAGGCCAAAAACCCCTAAACCGACACATCACACCTTGTGTGGATAAAACGGAAACATTGGAATCAATTTCCTCTTTCGTCTCCGCTTTTAACTTAATGGAAATGGCATTTGCAACGAGAATGAACCCACCATCAAACGACCATCTCCCTTGCCGTGACCTTGGAACCTCACTAGTCCACCACTGCCCGACAAAAGCAGCCGCACTAGAACCATTGGCGGCATACGGCAAAACCCCTTTCACGGTAGACAGCTGCGTTTCCTCGCTGGCAAACTGTTCTCCTTTCTCCTTCTTGTCTAGGATGCTGCACGCCTTGCGGACTACCAGCGACCTGAGTCACAGGCTTCCCCGGTTGATCTCCCTGCCCAAAGCTCTTGCCTAAACTCCCCATTCAAATTTATGACAGCACCAAATCTGATTCACATCAGGTCGTACAACTCCTATCAAGACGTGATGATACTAGGTCCAGTCGTCTAGATTTTGAGGGCTCTTTTTGGACTTCTTGAGCGCCTAAATCAGACCTCCATGTTGAGAGGAATTTATAGGTGGAACGGGCAGTTTTGAGAGAGCTGCAAATGATTTTCTGAGTGACCTATGTGGCTGCCAACTTGGTATTTTCTGACTATTCTATGTGAGTGCTAGCTTGGTGATTCTGACCAACAAGACAGCTGTTTGGAGCTTTCCTTCATCAAGTTTCAGATGCCCTCGTTAGCCATGTTTCAATCTGAATTTGTAAGACCTATTTCTAAACTAGGTCATTCTCTTTTGCAGCAAATTTTGTAACTCTGAAACTATAAAGAAATCTGGAAATTAAGTTCTCATGTTTCATAGTTTTTTATGTTATTTTTAGAATTGTCATTTATTGCAACAACATAGTTGTTTACTATTATTGAAAGGAAATAAAAGAGCAAGGAAAGGAAAATTAATCCAAGAAAGTTTATGATGAAGTAATTGTTACCAAGAGAAAAGCAATAAACATGGAACATCACCCAAATGTGAAGAAGGAGGCACAAGAACTTTTGAAAGGGGAAAAGCAAAGAAAAACCCCTTGTGATATTATGAATGAGGCAATGCCTAAAAATGAGAGAGAGAGAGAGAGAGAGAGCAAGAAGCTCTTTACAATATTGTCATTAAGAAGAAATGAGAGAGGAGGCATCTCTTAAATAGAGATGAGGAGAGGAGTTACAAAGTAACTCCCAAATCTATGAATGCCACCATTCATAAAATGTGTGTGCCATGTGTCCACATCCTCTTATGGAGGAAATCTAATATTCTTTAATAAAGGAAAATAAAAGAAATGACTTGTCCTCACACATGTACTAGAGGACAAATTACATGTAGGAATTCCAAAGGAATATCCTAAACTAAATAAAAATAAACCTAAGCTAAGTAAAGATTAAATATTCTAACACCCCCCCTTAAGCTTTACTTGGGGAGCTTACATCAAACCCTTCAATGGGTTGTAATCCAAGATTTTTACAATGAAATTGGAACTTTTCTTTACAAAGTGGCTTGGTCAAAATATCTGCAACTTGGTCTTCCCCCTTGCAATAGAGGAGTGACACTTGCTTGTCTTCAATTTGTTCTCTAATAAAGTGGTGTTGGAGAGCAATGTGTTTTGTCCTTGCATGGAAAACTGGATTTTTAGCCAAGGCAATGGCACTTTGGTTGTCACAATACAATGGAGTTGGTTCATGTTGAGGTAGACCCAAATCTTCAAGTAGTCTTCTAAGCCACAAGACTTCTTTGGAAGCATTAGTGCTTGGATCAATGATATAACATACGCCCCTATAAAAGTTAATCTTATAATCTTGACAAAGTTTAGGAACTGAAATCAAATTTGATTTTAATTCAGGAACATAAAGAACATCATGTAATTTCCCATTAGGAACATTCACATCACCAATAGCTTCAACTTTACAACTATGATTATTAGCTAATTGAACAGGAATATTAGAAGTATCGGGATGCAAAGATTCAAAACATTCTTTATGAGAAGTAACATGTTGAGATGCACCAGAATCAATAATCCACTCAAGTGGTTGAGAAACATTATAAGTACATGTAAATGCATGACGAGATGAATTACCATTATTATTATTACCCTTCTTATAATGAGGTTTATGTTGATTATTTTGATTATTTTGATTCATGGGCTTTTTACCATTTTGTTTCTTAAAACAATTATTAGTAATATGTCCATCTTTCCCACAATATGTGCAATGGGGTCTTGTTTGAGAATTATTCCTTTGATTATTGTGATTATTATTATGATTATTATTATGAGAATTATTATGAGAATTATTATGATAGGATTTAGAATGAGATTGATAATTAGGAGATTTGTGATTATTATTATGATTATTATTATGATTATGATTATGTTTATTATTATTGGATCTAAAATTATTATTATGATTTTGATTTTTAGACATAAAAGCATGTTCACTACTTTTAAGAGTACCAAATTGAATTAATTTAGCTTCCTCTTGACGCAATAAATTACGAAAAATATCATATGTTAATTGAGTAGCTAAGCTAGGAATAGCAAGTTGAGCATGAATATTCGTAATAAATTGTTGAAATTGACGAGGAAGACATTTTTTAAGAATAAGATGAATTAAACGTAAATCAGCTAGAGTAACTCCTAAACCAGTTAATTGACTATTAACAGAATCAAACTTTAATAAGAATTCATCCATAGTTTTAAAATCCGTATACCTTAGATCTTCAAGTTGATCTTGAAGTTGAATTTTTCGGGATTCATTTGAGCTATCATAAGTTGTTTTTAAAATTTCCCAAGCTTCATGCGCTTTTGTACAATTTCCAATTAAAACATACAAATTAGGAACCATTGAAATACCAATTAAACCAAGTGCTTCCTCATTTTGAGCCTTCCATCTATCTAGGTCGGCTTGAGGAGCAGATGTAGCGGGTTCAAATGTTTTATCAGTTGCAACATCCAAAAGGTGTTTGAAACGAAAAATAAACGAGATATGTGTTTTCCAAGAATGATAATTGGAACTATTTAATTTAATTTCTGGAATTAATGTAGACATGATAGCAAAATAATAGTTTGAAAAAAAATTACCCCTTTGATTAAAAAAAATAAAAATTAACCTCCTTGATTTAAAAATGAACCAGATTTGAGTAAGAATTATAACAAAATTTATGTAAAAAAAAATGTTATATTCAAATCTTAAATAACAAATTTTTAAACAAAAAAAATATTTATCAAAGAAAAAAATTATATTTTAATAAGAAATTGAAATTGATTTTTTTTTGGTTTTTTTTTTTTTAAATTTGATTTAAACAATTGTAAGTCTTAATAACAAAATAAAACTATTGTATTTTAAAAACTTTATTAAAAAAAACTTTATTCAAAAAAACTTTAATTTATTTTAAATGTAAAAAAACTTGATAACTAATTTTTTTAACGTTATTAATCTTTATATATAGACTATTTAAACCTTTTTTTAAAAGAACTAACACAAGTTTAATAAAATTTAATATTAAACTAAACTTGATATAAATAAAATAAGTTTTTTAAAAAAACTTTTAAACTTGTCAGATGACTGCAGAGACGTTAAATGACAAAAAAATTATGAAGCAAGCAGGTAATAATGATTTGCAGGGAATACACAGACGTTCTGGAAAGACTTACAGAGAAGCAACGTTACAAACATGCAAGTGCATTCATTCACATCTATTCTTTCTGGTTATCATTTCCAAGTTTTTGTTTATATCCATCTCATTTGCGTCCAATGGAAATGGCAGCTTCCGTGAGGAAATGGGTATTTGATAACAAGCTCACAACAGTGGGGACACTGTGGGGTTCAACTTTGGCAGCTTCCTTTGCTTATAACTGTGCAAGGCCCTCAATGAAAACGAGCCTCAGACTCATACATGCTAGAATACACGCACAGGGCATTACTCTGGCTGCGTTATCTGCTGCAGCTCTTCTGCATTTGTACGAGCAGAATGTTGAGGAGAAAAAATTGAAGTAAATAGGAGAATTAAGGACGCCTACTTTGGATTCAGCGGTGGGTGCCCTAAAATTGGGTGGTAAATATGACAGGGAGCTCGAGATTGCAAGGAGAGAAGATTTTCAAGACCAAATGTGCACAGTGTCATACAGTTGACAAGGGTGCTGGTCACAAGCAAGGGCCAAATCTTAACGGGCTAAGAAGAACGTTGAAACAACACAATGACCAGAAAAGATAATATGCGGTAAACCAAAATGCAAATGAACAGAAAAAATAATGTTGAACGATTTCCAGGAATAGATCAAAGCAATGTTGTGTTTAATTTAACTGTTATCTGCAGTGATAAAATCAAATTTCTTATGATATGCAAGGTTTCGATTTATATGTGTGAATGTGTTATATTGCTCAGGTTCATGAGCACAGAAAACATCTAGTTCATAGTGAGGGTTTTTTTTATATTAATTGACTGTTCATGAACCTATATGCCCTTAAAAAAATTGTATCGTATTAAGGTAACTGTTGTGACCATTTCACACATTGCCCCATTTGAAATGGGGACCCCCTTTTTTTTTTTGCTCGTTTTTCGCTCGCTTTTCGCTTCGTTTTAGGGTTTTGTTAGTTTGTCAATTGTCTGGATTTAGGGTCAAGCCTTAGGGTTTTAATTACCGTCTTTTCAGGCCAGAATCCAGTCAATTTTGAGGGCTTTTTGAGCCTCCTTTTGTAGGATGCAAATTTTGAATGAAATGAATTCGCCAAAATGGTCTATTTTCAATTGGCATTTTGAGTGCAGAGTCTTAAATTTGTCTAAGTGTTGATGGTGAAAATGTGAATTTTATCCAATTGAGGAATTTTGACCAAATTTTGAGTTTTTTGATTTTTGATCCTGGGCATTGGAAATGATTTGTTTTTGCCTTATGAAGTGATTAAATTTGTGAAATCTTGATATTTTGGCCTGTAGGAGCAAAATCGCTCCTGTCCCTCAGTGAAGGACCGGAGCTCGTTTTCAAAAATCTTACTGTCCCTGCAGGATCAAGATGATTTTTCGAGTGGAAGTGGTAAAGGGAGGCGTGATCTTCCCGTTGAATATAATTTGAAGAATTTCATGAGCACGGAAATGCCCCAGGAGTGAAAATCGCTCCTGTCCCTCAATGAAGGACCGAAGCTTAAAATTAAATATTGTTTTGTCCTTGCCGGATTTTAACGACTTGATGATTTGAAGAAGTCCAAGGAGAGATGTTTTATCAAATGAATATAACTTTAAATGCCGTTATGAAGGAGAATGAACTAAAATGCCAAAATCGCTCCTGTCCCTCAGTCAGGGACCAGGGCGAAAACCATTGTAGCTCCCGTCCCTCTCCAAGGGACCAGAGCGAAGTTCTTCATAAGATATATTCTGGGCAAAGATCAAGCAAGTTTTATGTTTGAAGGCAAGAAAGGAGGTGAGTCGAATCCGTTGAAGATAATTTTTGAAGGTGATAAAGTGAAATGAAGCCTACAGGACCAAGATCGCTCCTGTCCCTCTCCAAGGGACCAGGGCGATACAATGATAATGTTGCCTTTTCTTCAAGTCCAAGGCACTCCAAGTACCGGATACATGGTGGCAAGAGCATTTCGAAGCATCCCAATAAAGAACGAAGTATCCAAAGTTGCCAATATTGAAGGAATCACACCAAGACACCTAGTTCGCTCCTGTCCCTCAGGCAGGGACCAGAGTGAAATTCTCATAAAGGCCTAGATTTCAAAAGTTAAACAAGTATCAAATGATCAAGAAGGATTGAAGGACTTCATTTTACCCAATGAAGGCAGTGGCAAGTTGAAGAGGGCAAGCATGAACCCAGGACCTTGAAGTTCGCTCCTGTCCCTCTCCAAGGGACCAGAGCGATATCTATTATATTTGCCAAATCTTTCCAAAATCACGTTAAGTCAAGGTTTTGCAAGGTCGCACAGGGTCAAAGGTATCTTTTGAAGATGATATACAAAGGTTCCAAACGTCAAAATGCTATCAATTAAGCCAAGGAACTTATATCGCTCTTGTCCTTTGGACAAAGACCAAAGCGATTTTCATTAAAACACTCATGCTCCTTCAAAATCAAAACAATGCAAAGATAGGCAAGATCAAGGACGCCATTTGGAAGGTAATGAACGAAGAACAAAGGTTAAAAGTTTGCAAATTTGAGCCAGGACACAAGGATCGCTCCTGTCCCTCTCCAAGGGACCAGGGCGATATTCCTCTAAACATCAAAGTGCCTTGTAGAATTCAAGTGAAACGAGAGTGGAATGGAAGAATAACATTGTTTGTCCCTCACAATGAAGATTGAAGTTCGAAGTTACAAAGATAAACGAGAAAACACTAGATCGCTCCTGTCCCTCTCCAAGGGACTAGGGCGATATTTGTTAAGTCACTTATTATCCTTTGAAGATCACGTCAAAGCAAAGTTGCACAAGGTTTAAAACATCATTTGGAAGGCGATACAAGGGAGGTGAACGTTAAGATGTTACCAATTTAAGCTTGAAATGGAGAAAACACATGGATCGCTCCTGTCCCTTTCCAAGGGACCAGGGCGATATCATATAAAGGGCACTTGTTCACGCAAGCAAGACACTCAAGCTCGAAGGGCCCAACGAAAGTGGCAAATTCAACGTGGAGACGGAGACTTTGAACGTCAAAAATGCAAGAATCAAGACCAAGATGATGGATCGCTCCTGTCCCTCAGTCAGGGACCAGGGCGATGAGGTTTGCATTTTTTCATCTTTAAATTTTGGCGCTCAAGCACATTTTTGAATTTATTTAAATGCTAAAAAATTCGATAAGTTTGAAAATTTAATTAAAAATGGCATTTAAAATTTGCGCTTGATATTAATTAATTAATTGTTTTTTGCCTTGTAAAAAAAGATCGAATTTATTAATTTAATAATAAAGGCATTTGATAATTAATTATTAATCAATTAGAAAATTAAATGGAGCGCTTGGATTTGGTTTATTTTATCAAGGTCGGCCATTATTATTTATTTAAAAATCATTTTAAATTGCCTTATTAATTACCAAGTCAGCCCAAGTGAATGGGTGGTATGAGCGCTTATAAAGGGAGGTGAGAATTGTCATTTTCACATCATCATTTATCATCTCTTACATACGATCTTGAAGGAGAAGTGCGAGTTGTAGTTAGAAGTGCGAATTTATATTCAAAGGTGGTGCGAATTTCATCAAAGGAAGACGTAAACATCAATCAAAGGTGGTGCGAACCTAAAGCTTCATTTTGTGCAAGCTTGTCCAAGGCATTGGAGATCACATCAAGGACATATCAAAGGTGGCGAAGTTCCTAATTTGAAGAAGAGATCACGTTGAAGATTATCTAACATCAATTTTGCCTAGGCGATTTTATTCATTTTGCATTCTAGAGTTAATTCTCTAGTGAGGTATGGCGATGTGGTTTTATTGTTTTAATTTTAGATCGTCATAGCTTAAATTTTGAATTTTGAATTTTGAATTCCAACTAGCTCGATCGTTTTTTAGGAAATGATAACTCAAAGACTTATCATGAAGTTTCCTAAAAATAATCTAATCTATGTTATGCATTGCAAGATCTAGTTTCTCATTATGAAATGTTGTGTAGGTATGGCGACCTCGAAGGCGGGAGCATCCACCAGTCGTTCAGCTCTCATGAAGGAAGATCAAAAGACCGAAGAAGTGGAGACCAAGATCGTGTCGAAGTGGAACAACATTGGAGATACTAACTTGGGTAACTTCAGCACGAAGAAGTTTCGAGAGGTCCCCTACATTGGCAAGCCATCACCTGTCGCCCGAAGAATAATCGAGAGTGGCATCATTAAGGCGGCCGGCTTTCCTCCAGCTGTTCGGTGTCATGAGTTGATGATCGAGTGTGCTCGTCATTATGATCCTCAGTCCAGAACGATCGTGTCCAATGAGGGAAACACTTTGGCGTATCTTTCAGAGGAAGCTATAAGTGAAGCTTTCCATCTTCCAGAGCACAGAGACATGATATACAAGAGCATAGAAGGAGCCAGGTCAATGTATGAAGATGATCCAGATGCTTGCCTAAGCATCATTAACAAGAACTGGTTACTCAAGAGTCGTCCTCGCCTGAGCAAAGTACCAAACACACCACACAGGATTGATTTCCAGGAAGAGTACAGAGATTTGATTACAATGCTCAATCGAGTCACAGGAGCCCCTCAGGCCTTCTACTTTGAGAAGTGGATGTTCTACTTCATCCAGGTGATAGTTCAGGGTAAAGGAACAATTCATTGGGCTAGAATGATTAGCCATTGCTTGGACGTACAGTTGAGGAGACTCAAGGCTACCAAGTCCTTCCACATGAGTTCATACGTCATCTATGCATTGATCAGGAGTTTTGAATACGCAGGACTACCTCATAGAGGAGTGATTGGAAGAGGCCCCGGCGAGGTCAGAGCTTGTGATTCCTATGCCTACTTGCATCATCCGCCAGGAAGCAACTACAAGTTAGTTAATGATACCTTCACGATGAACATCACAAGGACATTGCAAGGTGGGATTCACAACAGATTATCTCAGGATGCACAAGAATTGGTGAAGAGGTACGGTGCCTGGTTTATCCAATTTCCGAAGTTTACTTATATCAGAGTTCATGGATGTCCTTTACCTCCATACATGTTGCCGAGATATCCGACAGACAGAATTGTGTTACTTGAAGTAACAAGACAGTTGGCAGCATATGCGAAGGCATTCAGACACAGACATGGGAATGGAGTTCCAGTACCTATCATTTTGGGCAATTCAGTTGAGGTATGTCCTAATGCTTTAGCTATGGATGACGCAGAGAAGGAGTTAGCCTTGTATTCTTTTTCATCTTTTGCTTTGAGAGAAAGCTTTGATCCACATGGACATTTAGAGGAGACAGTCGACAGGAAGTTTAAGCATGAGTACCAAATTGAAGATTTTATGATGAATCTCTTAGATGATCTTGAAGTGAAATGAAAAATGCATTCTAGATTGCCTTTAGATTTCATCAGGAAATGCAGCATTTACAGAGTGGCCGACCAAGCACAGGACAGTGGCAGACATATCCAGTCATCCTATGATCGAGAAAGTAAAACAATAAGGTTGGATTGGAATGAGCCTGAGGTCGTGGATCTAGATACTTTGATGGCTCCAGTTTTGTCTTGTACTCGCAGATGGGTTGACGTACACCATCAGAAGTTGAGAGAGCAAGGCATAGCTATGACTTTCACTTTGGAAGAGAAACCAGCCGAAGGTGGAGCTAGTGTGAGTGAAGGCAATCCTAATCCTAGAAATTCAGGTGAAGGTAACCTTCGATGTGCCAGTGAGGGCAATCTCCATCCAAGAGGTTCAAAGAGGAAAGAGAGACCTGGAAAGGGGGAATCTTCCAAGAAGAAACAAGAGGCCAACCGAGATCGTTCATCCGGCACATCTTCTCGACAGGAGAAAAGGACACTTCAAGTGGAAGAATCCATGGAGTCGATGGTACAGAACGACAGGCAGGAAGAAGGACAGGCACCGCAAGGGTCACCAGATGGATCTCTCCAAGATTATGAGCTAGATGAAGATAGAGAAGACAACGAAATAACATCTCCTCCCAGAGAAGAAGAAATAGTGCATAAAGAAATACAAGTTCAAGAAACAAGATCAGCTATCCCAGATTGGTTGAAGGAAAGATTAACCAAGGTGATCGTAGTAGAGGACGAAGACAATGCAATTGATTTAGAGAGCCTTGTTGGACGCTCACACGAAGTAACAGAAAAGAGGAAAGCTACCAAGATGTCCAAGATGATTCGAGATGAGACTGGATCCAGAAAACTGCAGATAGCTACACCGGCAGTAGACAAATATGAAGGTGAGATCCTAGCAGAGGAATATGATATACAGACATTTGAGCTAGGACCATCCACAGCAGAGCAGACATTGGATGATGCCACCGATTCATTTGAAGCATTGAAAGACAAGCTTAGAGAAGAAATGGAGAAGAATAGAAAGCTTGAGAGAGAGGTCGGTGCATGGAGGACATATTTCAGTCATCTCAATGAGCTTCTGGGACGTCAGGATCCAGCTAGATCACCAGTGCAGGCACTTCCACTTCAATCAATCAATGAGGCAGAAAGATTCAGGAATATGGTCCAGCGTACAAGTACTTGGATGGATAAATCTCATACAGTTGCCATAGAGTTTGTAACAAGGATGATGAAGATTATTCATCAGGCTATCCAGGTTCTTGAGATAATCCACAATTTGATGATAACAGTAGCCGCATTTGCCCATACCAAAGATGTTATCATTCCTGTCTTGAAAGTAATTAGACACACATCAAGGAGGGTCTTAGCACAAGAAAAGATCATGGATGGAGGACCTCACAGTTTGCTTCAGTGGTCAACCTTACTCCATATGAAGAGTGTTCTCTTCGAGGACATCAATACTAAATGTAGCCAAGTTGAGGAGGTGATCAATCCTATCCAGGACAAAGTATTTGAGGTACTTCGTACCATTCTTGGCAGGAGGATCAAGGTCGAGACAGATGTGGATATGCAGGAATTAGAGGATAGAATTAAGGTCATCTTTTGCAAGGACGCAAATGTTACAGATGAGCAATATGATCAGATGTTTGCCACCATGCTCCTGATTGAAAGAACAAAGGAACTTGAATCTTCATGGGACGCAGCTCTTTTGGATGCATTCGATCAAGTCATCCATTTGGAAGAAAGTATGAAGAATCTTCCCGAGATTCCAATTGCAGAGATTGAAGGAATAGTATCAAGATTCATTGCATATGCTAAAAAAGAGAATTGGAAAGGGAATAAGATTCTAGATGAGAGGTTGTTATAGATGACATGGCATCTTATTTGTCATTGGTTTATGTCTCCTAGGTTTTTGTGCCAAATTTAATATTTGGCTATGCATTTAATATTGTTCAGTAAAAAGGAGGCCATTTGTAACAAACCCTAATTAGGGTTTAGGTGTCATGATCTTGACCATTGATCTACTTTCAATCTGGACCTTTCATTGTAATTGAGGATGCTATTTATACCCTCATTTTTCATTTCATTTGTAATAATTAGATATCAGAGAGTTTGTTGTATTAGAGAGATTAGAGTTAGAAGCAATTTTATTTTTGTAGCAAGATTGAGTTTTGAGGAAAGGAATTCAAGCAATTGTTGTACATGATGACTTGGAAATCAATGAAATATTGAAGTTATGGTGTTTTGTTGCAATTTTCTTGGTTATCTTCATGGTTGTTCAATTTACTTGAATCATGCTCAATCAAAGTAGTGTGTTAATTTGAAGGACAAAGTGTGAGACTTGATCTTTGGTAGGATTCGTAATCCAAACCACTAGCTTCTTGCTGATTTTAGGAACGCCTTGTGTGGTCGACTGGAGAATATCTGAATCACTTAACCTTCAATCATCATTGTATCTTGGATATGTACCTTCGTGGTAGTGTCTTTGATCTTTGATGCGTTGAAAATCATTTTGTTACCTTAGAAGATCGCATCAATTTCAATTGAGTTGTTATTTTATGGCGAAATTGAAGTTGGTAGAATCTTGCCAAGTCTTGTCCACATGAAGTCATTCTTAGGGTTAGACTAGATTAGACTCCTTGCAAAACCCTATCCTTTTGTTATTTTTTGAAAAGCTTCTTAGTTTAGTAAAATTTCAGGCTTTCGGAGCGTAAGACCCCTTGAGGATACAGCAAATCACATCATACCACTGGTGCTTATCCACACGTAGAGACCCTACTAACCAGAACATTGGAGTCATCCTAACTGATCCTTCATGCGAATCTTCAGCAGTTAGAGACTTTTTTCAAGAGAGGATAAGATGCCTTAAGGTATTTTATTCTGTGTATGATGGTGTACAAAATACACGTCAACAGTAACTAACTTAAAAAAATTTTCTTTCAGAATACAAAACTTTGACAAATAGAACAAGGACTGTTTTTTTTTTTTTAATAATAACTTTGCAGACAAGCATTCGAGTTGTCACAATAAATACATGCCAAAAAAACAGAACTTGTGCAGGGGTAAACAATTTTTGGTGTTGATTATCAATACGCTGCAAATTCCAGCAGTGAATGCAAACTTAACCCACACAAGAATGTAAGCCAAGCTTACCTAGAATTGTAAACAGGACTTATAGACGCACTCAAGAGCTACTGAAAACGAAATGGTTTCTAGATACACAAAAAATGTAAGATTTATTATGTAAAGTAAACCAGGCTGAAATAAGCACAAACGAAGATTGAAATAGATCAATAGATATTAAAAAAAGAGTTAGTATTCTGAGAAAGAGTTTAGAAACTGAGAAAATTTGATAACAAAACCCTGCAAGGAAGCTTAAATTTCTTTTTTTTTAATCAAAAAAAGCTTGCAAGTAAACAAAATGTGAGAACCTGCAATATGAATCAGAGAAACAACTTTATAATGAAACTGTTTTGGCGGCAAGCCTTCCAAAACAAATGAATACGAAATCTAAAGTATGCAGGAAAGGAAGTTAGCACCGGAGTTTTGGCGGCAAGCCTTCCAAAACTTTAAAAATAATTAAATTTAAACTAGAAAGAAGGAACTTTGGCGGCAAGCCTTCGAAAGCCCTTTTTTTTAATAAAAACTAACTAGAATAGGAGATTAAACCTGCAGGCAAACTTGTTAACAGGTTTGAAAAAAAAGTTAAAATTTGAAACCAAAACCTGCACAATAGAAAATATTAGAAAAGAACTTCTTCTCCTCTCAAGAATGCCTCCAACAAGGTGAACTCCACAGAATGGTAACCTTCATCAATGTCAACTTAAAACAAGGATTAGAAACCTGCTCTGATACCATGAAAGGAAATAAAAGAGCAAGGAAAGGAAAATTAATCCAAGAAAGTTTATGATGAAGTAATTGTTACCAAGAGAAAAGCAATAAACATGGAGCATCACCCAAATGTGAAGAAGGAGGCACAAGAACTTTTGAAAGGGGAAAAGCAAAGAAAAACCCCTTGTGATATTATGAATGAGGCAATGCCTAAAAATGTGAGAGAGAGAGAGAGAGCAAGAAGCTCTTTACAATATTGTCATTAGGAAGAAATGAGAGAGGAGGCATCTCTTAAATAGAGATGAGGAGAGGAGTTACAAAGTAACTCCCAAATCTATGAATGCCACCATTCATAAAATGTGTGTGCCATGTGTCCACATCCTCTTATGGAGGAAATCTAATATTCCTTAATAAAGGAAAATAAAAGAAATGACTTGTCCTCACACATGTACTAGAGGACAAATTACATGTAGGAATTCCAAAGGAATATCCTAAACTAAATAAAAATAAACCTAAGCTAAGTAAAGATTAAATATTCTAACAATTATCAATCCAAAAAGCATTGCAAACAGAAAACACCAAACCCTTCTGCAACTTCTCTCGAGTTCTGAAAGATAAAATCAATCAAACAAATAATAATATAGGGAACAAGCAAGAGGTTGTCAGTTCTACAGCTGTTCAGTGTTTTAGATTAGGGTGGGACACTAAAGTTTCTAGGTCATCTTGTCAAAGTAGCTCCTATATCTTTAGCACATTCTCTCTTTGACTATCTTGTTCTCTTTCAGTAGATTTTCTTTCAAAGTTGATATAAGGGGGACCAAAATCATTTGTGGATTAATCATTAAGTGGTTGTGTTGATGTGTCTTTTGTACACGACCAAACACAGAATAAAATACCTAAAGGTACCTTATCCTCTCTTGAACAAAGTTTCCCAACTGCTGAAGATCTCGCCGAAGGATCAGTCGGAGTAACTCCAAGGTTCTGATATGTAGGTTCTCTACGTGTGGATAAGCTCTTTGCGGTATGATGTGATTTTGCTGGAATCACAAGGGGACTTACATTTGACTGCCTGAGCATCTGATTTGCTGGAATCACAAGTCCTATTTACTAACTGGAAGATAAAGAAATGGCAAAAGATACAAGGTTCAAGAAGTCTACTCTATGACCTAGAATGTGAGAAGATGGATGAATGACTAGGTGGAATCCTACTGGACTGTGTCTCACCATCAGGTTGAACAATTCAACACCAACTCAGTGCGATCTTCTAAGGGATGTTTCAAATATGTCCAAATCGTACACCATCAGATACTGATCACCATTCAAGATAATGCGTGAACAATAGAGGTGCTATGACCCGGAATTAAGCTCGTTCTATGCCAGTTGACCACGCAAGGCGCTCTTACCGTCAGCAAAAGGCTAGTGGTTTGGACTAGGTGGATTCCATGCGAGTGCATTCAATAACTTCTTTCATTCAATTTAATTATTTATCATCTAAAATGAAGATTCAACAAGAGACCATGCATATTGCAAAGAAACAACACACTTCACCATAACTTCAATGAAAATGGAGTTTATTTACAATCAATGGCAACAATTTCTTGCCTTGCCCTCCTAATCTACTCTAATTGCTATTCTATCAGTTGACTATTCACTATTTCTAACTATTCACCCACTATTAACTATTAACCTTTACAAATGAGGAGTTAGGGCTTTATATAGAGAGCCCTTTACAAATTGACGACTCTGATTCACTTAGAACCAATGGCTAGGATTGCAAGATAGAAACCCTAATTAGGGTTTGTTACAACAAACTTCCTTAGCCAATTAGAAAATTACATTCCAAGGGCGAGGACCAATAAGAAGCAGGGGTAGTGTTGTGACCATTTCACACATCGCCCCATTAAAATGGGGACCCCCTCTTTTTGCTCGGTTTTGCCTGTTCTTCTCTTTGCTTTTAGGGTTTTGAAATGTGAGTGAGTCGTCTGGACTAGGGCTAAGCCTTAGGGTTTCCTTTTTTGATATTTTCAAGCCGAAGTCCAGTCAAATTTTGGAAGATTATTGAGCATCCTCGCGTGGATTGCAATTTTGAAATAAGATGAGTCTGTCTAGGTCCAGTCAGGATTTTAAAAGCAAGTTCAAATTTTACCTAAGTGTTAATGATGGAATTGTGCAATCTTGTCCGGGTGGATTTGGACCAAATTTTGGAAAGTTTGATAATTGACCCCTGGCCTTGGAGATGATCTAATTATGCCTTGTGAAGTGACTGAAAGCCTAAATTCTTGATATTTTGGCCTATAGAGGTAAAATCGCTCCTGTCCCTCTCCCAGGGACCAGGGCGAAATTGGTATTTTATGCATCTTGGTTATTGACTTGTTTCATTTGTCTTGTGCAGGGTCGCCAAGGGATGCAGTAGAACGCAAATTGAAGATCTTGAAGATTTTTGAGACTCAAAATGGCAAATTTTTAAGGTTTAAGGCCAAATCGCTCTTGTCCCTCTCTCAGGGACCAGGGCGAAATGGTTTACTTAGGGCATTTTGGGCCTTAGTTGATCAAACTGGAGCATCAAGAACGCAATAAGGGATGAAATCAACATAATGGAGCACCCAGACTTAGTCGTTTGCAATGAAAAGTTGAACATTTGACCTTAAGGACAAAAATCGCTCCTGTCCCTCACTGAAGGACCGGAGCTTGTTTCTCAACGTTGCACTATCCTTGTAGGGCCAAGACAATTTTTGGATCGGAAGAGATCAAGGAGGGCATGTTTTGTCCATTGAATATAATTTGAAGTAATTTGCAAACAAGGAAATATGCTAAGATGACAAAATCGCTCCTGTCCCTCACTGAAGGACCGGAGCTTGAACTCCAAGTTTGCCTTATTCTTGCAAGATTAAATGATTTCACGATTTGGAAGAGATCAATTAGAGTACGTTTTTCCCATTGAATATAACTTGGATGGACCACGAAGGAGAAAATCGACCCAAGAGTCAAGTTCGCTCCTGTCCCTCTGTCAGGGACCAAGGCGAATTTTCAAGATAGCTCCTGTCCCTCTCCAAGGGACCAGAGCGATTTTCTTAAAGGACAAGTTTTGGACCAAGGAAAGGTGAATTTCAAGTTTGACATGAAGGAAGGAAGGCGTGATCACCCCGTTGAAGATGATTTTGAAAGTTGGCGAAACACAAATAAGCTTACAAATGCAAAATCGCTCCTGTCCCTCTCCAAGGGACCAGGGCGAAACCTTGGTTATCTAGCCTCTCCCTCCGAATTTGGTTTAGTCCAAGTCAAGACACGAAGTCAAAATGATGTTTGGAATGCTTTAAAGAAGAACAAAGTTGCAAAGACCACGAGAACTTGATGGAATTGCCCAAGGCGGTCCTGTCCCTCTCCCAGGGACTAGAGCGAAATCCTCAATTTTGCCTTATTGCCTAGCATTTTGGAGTACTACTATCGTTTGCAAGACTCAAGAAGGAATAAGAAACAATGTTTTTCGCTTTGAAGGCAATTGGAAGTTGATATGATCAAAGGTTCGCACAAAGGACAAAATGGCGCTCCTGTCCTTCAGTCAAGGACCAAAGCGATTTCAATAAAGTCAACTGTTCCCTTCAAAAACTACGACAAGGCAAGGTCATGCAAGATCCCAAATGTCTTTAGGAAGATGATAAACAAGGAATTGAGCCCAAGACTTGACAAATTTTGGCTAGAATGTAAAGTTCGCTCCTGTCCCTCAGTCAATGACCAGGGCGAAAATCTCCAAAATATCAAGTTTGCTTTACAAAGGACAAGATTGGCATGCGTAGAACAAACAAGGATGATCATTGCCTACCTTGCAAGTTGATTTGATGATTTAAAAAACAAGGACCAAGGAGTTAAAGTAAAAATCGCTCCTGTCCCTCACCAAGGGACCAGGGCGAAAATGGTTTAAAAAGGCATTCATTCAAAAAATTGAATAGATCAAACTCCAAGCTACGAATAAAGACGCCATTTTGGACGTAAAGGAAGTGACTTTGAACGTGAAAATCAATCCAAAATGCATGAGCGCTCCTGTCCCTCTCCCAGGGACCAGAGCGATATTGATTGATGTCCCAAATTCCTCCCATGTTTTGGCGCCAATAAATTTTGAAGTACATTAAATGCTAAATTCGATAAAAACTTTGAAATATTTAATTAAATTGGCATTTAAAAATAGCGCATAAGGCATTTAATAATTAATTTGGCCTTTTAAAAAAATCGAAATTATTAATTACAAAGGCATTTAAATTAATTAATTATTAAATTAAATAAAAAGGGAGAGCGCTTGGGGTTATATTTTTATATTTTTACAAAAGTCGGCCTCCTTTTTATTTAAATTTTGTTTATTATTTGCCTTATTTCCAAAACTCGGCCTATGTGAGAATAAGGAGATGAGCGCCTATATAAGAAGGGTACTTTGAAGCATTTTAAACCATCATTCAATCATTGTTTCATGCGATTTTGGAGAAGCAATAAAGGGAGCGAAATTTCCATCCAAGGTGGAGTGCGAACTATTTTGTGGTTAGAGGTGGAGCGAATTTTCCTTCAAGACGTTGAAGACCCCAAGGGTGGTGGAGTTAATAAAGGAGGCGCATTTGCTAGGAGAAGCTCACGTTGAAGACTTCAATCTTCATTTTGCCTAGGCGAATTTCCTAATTTTGCATCTTTTTAGAGTTAGTTCTCAAGAAAGGTATGGCAAGATCTCCCTTGTCCAAATTTTGAATTTTGAATCGTCCTAGCCTCAATTTTGAATTTTGAATTTTGAATCTTGAATTCCAAAATTGCATCGTTATATTTAGGAAATGATAATTTAAGGATTTATCATGAAGTTTCCTAAATTTAAATTTTAATCTATGTTTCTATAATGCAAATCCATTACTCATTATGAAATGTTGTGTAGGTGTCACGATGGCGACCCCGAAGGCAGGAGCATCCACTAGTCGTCCAGCCCTCATGAAGGAAGATCAAAAGAACGATGAATTGGAGACCAAGATCGTGTCGAAGTGGAGTAACATTGGAGATACCAACCAGGGAAACTTCAGTACGAAGAAGTTTCGAGAAGTCCCTTACATTGGCAAGCCATCACCTGTCGCAAGGAGAATAATTGAAAGTGGCATTATCAAGGCAGCCGGCTTCCCTCCAGCAATCCAGTGCCATGAGTTGATGATCGAGTGTGCTCGCCATTATGATCCACAGTCCAGATCGATCGTGTCCAAGGAAGGAAATACTTTGGCTTACCTTTCAGAGGAGGCTATCAGTGAAGCTCTTCACCTGCCAGAACATAAAGATATGATTTATAAAAGCTTAGAAGGAGCCAGGTCCATGTACGAAGATGATCCAGACACTTGCTTGAGCATCATCAACAAGAATTGGTTACTCAAGAGTTGTCCTCGCCTGAGCAAGATTCCGAATACACCACATAGGATCGACTTCCAGGAAGAGTACAGAGATTTGATAACATTACTCAACCGAGTTACAGGGGCTCCTCAAGCCTTCTATTTTGAGAAGTGGATGTTCTACTTCATCCAGGTGATAGTTCAAGGAAAAGGAACAATTCATTGGGCTAGAATGATTAGCCATTGCTTGGACGTGCAGTTAAGAAGACTGAAGGCTACCAAGTCTTTCTACATGAGTTCATACATCATATATGCCTTGATCAGGAGTTTTGAATATGCAGGACTGCCTCACAGAGGAGTGATCGGAAGAGGGCCCGGGGAAGTCAGAGTTTGTGATTCCTATGTTCATTTGCATCATCCGCCAGGAAGTGACTACAAGTTAGTCAATGATACCTTCACGATGAACATCACCAGGACATTGCAAGGCGGGATTCACAATCGGCTATCTCAAGATGCACAAGAACTTGTAAAGAGGTATGGTGCTTGGTTCATCCAATTTCAGAAGTTTACATATATTAGAGTTCATGGATGTCCTTCACCTCCCTACATGTTGTCGAGATATCCGACAGACAGAATAGTGTTACTTGAGGTAACTAGACAGTTGGTAGCTTATGCGAAGGCATTCAGACACAGGCATGGAAATGGAGTTCCTGTGCCTATCATACTAGGAAATTCAGTTGAGGTATGTCCTAATGCTCTAGCCATGGATGATGCAGAAAAGGAGTTAGCTTTATATTCATTTTCATTCTTTGCCTTGAGAGAGAGTTTTGATCCTTATGGGTATATAGAGGAGACAGTCGGAAGGAAATACAGACATGAGTTTCAGATAGAGGACTTTATGATGAATCTCTCAGATGATCTTGAAGTAAAAAGAAAGATGCATTCCAGATTGCCTCTAGACTTCATCAGGAAATGCAAAATTTATAGAGTGGCCGACCAAGCTCAGGACAGTGGCAGACATCTCCAATCATTTTATGAACGAGAAAGCAAAGCAGTAAGGCTAGATTGGAATGAACCTGAAATTTTGGATCTAGATGCCTTGATGGCTCCGGTTTTGTCTTGTACTCGTAGATGGGTTGATGTGCAACATCAAAAGTTGAGAGAGCAGGGCATATCTATGACTTTTACTTTGGAGGAAAGGCCAGGAGAAGGAGGAGCAAGCGTAAGTGAAGGCAATCCTCATCCTAGAGGATCGAAGAGAAAGGAGAGACCTGAGAAAAGAGAATCCTCCAAGAAGAAGCAAGAGGCCAATAGAGATCGTTCATCCGGCACATCTTCTCGACAAGAGAAGAGGACACTTGAAATGGAGGAATCTATGGAATCAATGGTGCAGAACGATAAACAGGAAGAAGGACAGGCACCTCAACGTTCATCAAGCCAAGTCAATGAGCTACATGAAGACAAGAACGATGACGAAGTGACATCTCCTCCCAGAGAGGAAGAAACATTGCCTAAGGAGATACAGGTTAGAGAAACAAGATCTGCCATTCCAGATTGGTTAAAAGAGAGACTAACAAGGGTGATTGTGATTGAGGACGAAGATAATGTGATTGATTTAGAGAGCCTTGTTGGAAATTCTCAGGAAGTGACAGAAAAGAGGAAAGCCACTAAGATGTCCAAGATGATCAGAGATGAGACAGGATCCAGGAAATTACAGATAGCTACACCAGCAGTGGACAAGTATGAAGGTGAAATCCTTGCAGAAGAGTATGATGTAGAGACATTTGAGCTTGGTCCACTCACAGCCGAGCAGACGTTGGATGATGCCACTGATTCATTTGAGGCACTTAAGGACAAGCTTAGAGAAGAAATGGAAAAGAATAGAAAGCTTGAGCGAGAGGTCAGTGCTTGGAGAGGCTACTTTAGCCATCTCAATCAGCCTTTGAGGCATCAGGATCCGGCAGTATCTCCTGCGCAGGCACTTCCCTTTGAATCAGTTGGTGAGGCAGAGAGAGTCAGGAGTTTGGTTCAGCTTATGAGCTCTTGGATTGACAAATCCCATACAGTTGCTATTGAATTTGCAACAAGGATGATGCAGACCATTCATCGAGCTATTCAGGTTCTTGAGATCATCCACAACCTAGTGATAACTGTAGCTGCTTTTGCTCATACTAAGGATGTTATCATTCCTGTCCTGCAAGTAATCAGACAAACATCAAGGAAGGTCCTAGCGCAAGAAAAGATAATGGATGGAGGACCTCATAGTTTACTCCAATGGTCAACTTTACTCCAGATGAAGGAAGTTCTTTTTGAGGACATCAGTAACAAATGCAATCAAGTTGAAGAGATCATCCATCTGATCCAGGACAAAGTGTTTGAAGTATTATGTACTATTCTTGGCAGGACGATTGCAGTTGAGACAGATGTGGATTTGCAAGAATTAGAAGAAAGAGTCAAGGTCATCTTTTGCAAAGATGAGAATGTTATTACAGATGAACAACGAGATCAGATGTTTGCTACCATGCTCCTTATTGAGAAAATCAAGGAACTTGAACCTGGATGGGACGCTGCTCTTCTCAAGGCTTTCGATCAGGTCATCCACTTGGAGGAACGAATGAGGAATCTTCCCGAGATTCCAATTGCTGAGATCGAAGGAATCGTGTCTAGATTCATTGCATATGCTAAGAAAGAGCATTGGAAAGGGAATAAGATTCTAGAAGAAAGGTTGTTATAGATGATGTGGCACCTTAATTTTCATTGGTCTATGTCTCCTAGGTTTTTGTTCCAAATTTAATATTTGGCTATGCATTTAATATTGTTCAATAAAAAGGGGATTATTTGTAATAAACCCTAATTAGGGTTTAGGTGTCATAATCTTGGCCATTGATCTTCTTTTGATCTGGACCGTTCATTGTAATTGAGGATGCTATTTATACCCTCATTCATTTTCATTTTGAGATAGATAGATATAGAATTAAGAGAGAGCAATAAGAAATAGTTAGAGTTTTTGAGAAGCAAGTTATTTTGTAGCAAGATTGAGCTTTGAAGAAGGAATTTCAAACAATTGTTGTTTATGATGGCTTTGAGATCAATAAAATATTGAAGTTATGGTGTTTTATTGCAATTCTTGTGGTTATCTTCATGGTTGTTTACTCTCTTGAATCATTCTCAGTCAAAGTAGTATTTAAGTTTGAAGGACTAAGTGTTGGGCTTGATCTCTGGTGAGATTCACATTCCAAACCACTAGCTTCTTACTGATTGTAGGAACGCCTTGTGTGGTCAACTGGAAAGACTTGAATTACTTAAACCTTCAATCGTCATTGAGCTTTGGATATGTGCCTTCGTGGTAGTGTTCATGATCCTTGATGAATTGAAAGATCATTTGTTACCTTAGAAGATCGCATCAATTTCAGTTGAGTTGTTATTTCATGGCAATATTGAAGTTGGTAGAATCTTACCAAGTCCTGCCCGCATTAAGTCATTCTTAGGATTAGATTAGAGTTTATCTCTTGCAAACCCTGCCCTTTTGATCTTTTTTGGAATTCATTAGTATTAGGAAATCTTGTTCTTGCAATTCGGATACGTAAGTCCCCTTGATGAAACAGCAATCACAATGACCACTGGTGCTTATCCACACGTAGAGACCCTACATAAAAGAACATTGGAGTCACCCTGATTGATCCTTTTTGCGACATCTTTAGCAATCAGAGACTTTATTCAAGAGAGGATAAGGTACCCTTGGGTATTTTATTCTGTGTATGATTGTGTACAAAATACACATCAACAGGTAGGTACATCGAAGTTTGTGCCGCCTCCAATGAGTCAGGTACATTGAATCTGGACATGCTGAGGTGGACCAATCTGATCGGAGGAATGATGACTAGGATGCCACCTTGCCTAATGCTTGTGACTTGGTTGATCCTCCTCTGTCCTTGATGTGGTTTGATGAATGATGTACTTCCTTTGTTTGACTAGGCTTCCTTATTGTCAAGTCTTTCTTCTCCGGTAGCACACTTTCGCCTGGAAGTGTTGGCAAAGCCCTTTCTTTGTCGTCTTGTGAAAGAATGAAGTCTTAAGGCTAACTTGAACTCTTTGAACACTCCTAGTCTTCCAATGCTTCAAAGCACCTTGAGTCTTCCCTTTTGCCTGTGGAACGTCCTTGATGACGATGAACTGGAAGAGGTCGTCCTTGTCCTAGCCTGGTCTTCTTCTATCTGCAAAATAAACCAAAAGATGATTAAGGATACATAATAAATTCATTTAACATAGCATTTTCTACCTTAAATCATTAATGAGAAGACATCAAAATGGAGTTCGCTTGAAATCCTTCCCAGAGACGGGCCCCATAAAATTTCGCCCTAGACCCTAGCCAAGGACAGGACCTATTTGGGATTGTTGCCTTGGACCCTTTGGAAGGGTTAGGAGCGAAATTCTTGTTTAAGCTCAAATTCCATCATTTTATTGGTTCAAAATGCCTCCAAGACAAGCATATGCTATCTTTCTCTTGTCCAAAGCCTAGGAATCCATGTCTTGACCTTCATCATGAGCAAGTTAGGTAAAATTGAGAATTTTGCCTTGGACCCTTAGGAAGGGTCAGGAGTGAATTTCTTCCCTTAGCTCAAAATACTCACTTCTTTCACTCACAATCCCCTCTAAGGCATGCTTGTGGCAATCTTTAAGCCCAATCTACCTTGATCACGGTCTTGGCCTAGCACAAATTTGGAAGAAAAAGGAGATTTTTGTGAGTTTCGCCATGGACCCTCTGGAAGGGTCAGGAGCGAATTTCTAGTTTTAGGCTTGATATTACACTTTTCCTTTACCTCAAATCATCTTGCAAGGCAAGAATACCTCACTCCACCTTCAACCATGCCACAAGAATCAATGTTTTGGCTTCACCCAAGGAGAAAATGGTGGATTTGAAGAATTTCGCTCTAGACCCTTTGGAAGGGTCAGGAGCGGAATTCATGTTTTGCTTGTTTTCCCTCACTCAACTCCATTCCTCTCACTTTGCCTCTCACCTCTGGATCTATCTCTCAACTTGCTTGACAACATTTACTTGGCTCAAAAATGGCTAAAAGGAGGATTTCGCTAAAAAAACATGGCCAGGGACAGGACCTATAAGGGATTTCGCCCTGGATCCTCTGGAAGGGTCAGGAGCAAAATCCTTGTCCAAGCTTAGAATCTTCATTTTTGGAGGCAACAATCCATTCAAGGGCAATCCTAGGGGCATCCCCAACTTCTCCCACCTTGGTCTAGGCTTAGCTTGGCATAAAAATGAAAGGAAAAGGGTGTTTTAAGGAATTTCGCTTTGGACCCTTTGGAAGGGTCAGGAGCGAATTTCTTATTTTTAGCTTATTCCTTCATTCCTCTCACTTCAATTCATCTTCAAAGGCAAGGTCACGCCACCTCACACCCATCCAAGCCATAACAACCAAAGACTTAACTTGCTTTGAAGGGAAAATAGGTGATTTTAAGAATTTCACTCTAGACCCTTCAGAAGGGTTAGGAGCGAAATTCATATTTTTGCTCAATTCCTTCAAGTTTGAAGATCACCAACAAGTCAAAGTCATGCCTAAAGACATCTCCCATCTTAATTTACCCTAGCCCATACTCGACTTAGCATAAAATTGAGAGAAAAGAGTGGTTTTGTGAAATTTCGCCCTGGACCCTCTGGAAGGGTCAGGAACGAAATTTGAACTCTAGGCTTGACTCTTCATCTTTTCAACTCCAATCTTCTTTGAAAGGTAAAAATACACCACTCTTCGCCCAAGGAACAAGGTTTGGGGCCTAAACATGGAAGCGAAAGAGGTTTATGAAGAATTTCGCTCTGGACCCTTTGGAAGGGTCAGGAGCGAAATTCTTGTTCTAGGCAAAATCTTCATCTTTCAATGTGTCCAACTACTTCTCAAGGCAAGAACATACCAATCTACCCTCCAACATGCCTTGGACACTAAGAACTTGGCCAAATGAGGAAGAAAATGAGGTTCATGGAGATTTTCACTCTGGACCCTTTGGAAGGGTCAGGAGCAAAAATCATGTTCTAGGCTTGATTCTTCATTTCTCCAACTCCAAACCACCTCAAAAGGCAAAGACATGTTATCTTACTTCCATCCATGCCATAAAGACCAAGGACTTGACCTCCTCTAAGGGGAAAAAAAGGTGTTCGCAAGAATTTCGCTCTGGACCCTCTGGAAGGGTTAGGAGCGAACTTCTTGATCTTGGACAAAATCTTCACATTTTGATGCTTCCATTCACTTCCTAAGGCAAGAACATGTCAAAACCTTCTCATTATGCCTTAGAAACTAAAATCTTGGTCTAGTTAAGGAAGAAGTGGGTGTCTTCTAAGAATTTCGCTCTGGACCCTTTGGAAGGGTCAAGAGCGAAATTCAAGTTTTGGGTTGATTTCACACCTCTTTCCTCCTCACTCACTCAAGCTTGATTTAACCAATTTCTTCTGACCACAATCAAGTCCACTTACCACCAAAATAGCTTGAAAACTTTGCCCTTCAATGCCTTAGGCAAAATAGGGGGTCAAATGAGGATTTCGCTCTGGACCAAGGCCAAGGACTGGACCTATAGGGAATTTTGCTCTGGACCCTTTGGAAGGGTCAGGAGCGAAATTCCCATTCTAGGTTGATTTTCACCATTTCATTGCATCAAACCTCCTTTCAAAGGCTAGAACACCTCAAGGTCGCTCCAACCATGCCTTAGAAGTCCAAAACTTGGCCATATCAAGGAAGATAATGAAGGCTGTGTGAATTTCTCTCTAGACCCTTTGGAAGGGTCAAGAGCGAAATTCCTACTTGGGCTCATTTCTCACCTTTTTCCTCCCTTTCTTGGCTTGAATATGACTTCTTAGGCCTCCTACCATCATCAAGTAAAATTGCTCTCAAAGTGGCATTTATTTCAACGTCTAAGTGAGAAAATAAGGTCATTCAAGAATTTCGCTCTGGACCCTTTGAAAGGGTTAGGAGCGAAATTCATATTTAGGCTCAAATCTTGACTTCATTTCTCACATTTCTTCCTCCAAACAAGTGTTTTGCCCTCAATAATGCCTGGGAATGAGTTAGTTCTAAGTTTGGGTCAAAGTAGAATGTCTCATGGAGAATTTCGCTCTAGACCCTTTGGAAAGGTTAGGAGCGAAATTGAAATTCGCTTTGGACCCTTTGGGGGGTCAGGAGCGAAATTTGACATTTTGGTCTCTTTGTCAGGATTCATGTATGGAATATAACAAGAAAGAAGAAAGTTATATTCCATATATACTGTCAGGATGTTTGAGAGTGGTTTTGGACCTCCAAGAGTTATAATGCAAAATCTAGTTTTTGGAGGATTCTTCAATTTTCCAGACAGTCAAATTTCAGGATTAGGATGACATTCCAGACTTAGCCAAATTTCAGGACATTTGAAGATCAAGATGACATTCCAGACTTCATCACTCACCAATTTGACTTAATTTAGACCTTCAAGGATGATATTCACTCATCGAGCTTCATTGACCTCCTCAAACTCAAGCAAGACACAATTAGCAACAAGAGCAAAACCTTGTCCTAAGGAAGACTTTCAAAGAAACCCTAACCTGGAGCACCTGCTGACTCCCCCTGGCTCAAGCAGAGCCTACCATCCTAGTGATCCCTCTGGCAACACTCAACATGCAAAGGCTAATAGATAAAACCCTAAAAACCTAGAAAGCAAACCCTAGAAAGCAAAAAAAGTAGGGGTCCCCATTTGCAATGGGGCGATGTGTGAATACCTCACAACAGGTTGGCGTATTCATTCCTGTCCATTTCATGTTTGACAGTGATGTTATTACGATGAAACAGGCATCTTGTTAGATATAATCCCTACTGGCGATGTTGTGTTAATTTTTTTTTTTTTTGGATTAGTTGATCTTATATGTTCAATTGGATTGTCAAAGATTGAATTCTGTGATGAACAGAATTTTGATTGATCCAAATCCAAAGTGGCAATGATGTCAGATGTAAGAGAGGAAATAGATGCACAGCCAGACTAGAGAGAAGTCTCCACATTAATGAGAATAGAAACTTGGCTTATTTTTATATGCTGTTGTTCATGTATGATGGATCAACCTGGATTAACCAAAGGAGAAACTATGCATTTCTGAAATTTGAACACAAGTCAATAAACACATTTATTCAATATGAATTTTTGCCATCATTACATTATCAATTAAACTATAACAAAAGTGCTTATTCCAACTGTTTGCAAACTGATTTTTTAAATTTCAACAAATAGAACCCTAGAGATCTACTCCTTGTTCCAGCTTCCATATTCCCTCCACTCAACATGTGTATGTTATAAGTTTCCAAATGTTGTTGCAAGAGGGGCTGACAAGTATGAAGAACCAAGTGAGACCAAATAGGTACGTCAAAAGCAAGAAGGAGAATGTGGACCAGAGCATGATGTGAACAATAGGAGTATTTCAATTCTCAGGTCAAGAGAAGCACACTCAAACTTTAAGAGGATCCAAAAAGTTTCTCAAAAGTTGTGCAGGTATCTATTAGAATCCCATTTTCAGATGTATACTGTGGGAGTGTGAAACAGAGGATGCCAAAAATGCTTTTTGTTCCTTACGCTGAGTAAAGCATCCGATGCAAGTGCATAACATTGCTAAAAGCAGTCTTTATTCTGAAGGTTTTGTAGGCCTTTCTTTACAGCCATGTTTTTTTGGATATATCACTCTGTTCTGTAGGATATATATTGTAGTTTGTACGATGTACCTAGTTTTATTGATTTCCGAAACAAGAAAATACAGAGACAGAGCTAATGGAATTATAAGCTAATAGAAGTTTATAATGGGGGATTTTGATAGAATATGTTTGCTACTGATTCTATGCTACCAAACCTCAGCAGTATAAATAATAACAATAATAACAATGAACACAATACACACCAGGTAAGAAGATGTTATCATATAGATATTTACTTTACAATTGTTTGGCACAGGAAGGCCCCACAATCATTATACTTACTCTGTCATAGACTTTTATTTTAAATAACAATACGTACAGTTATTCATTATCCATTATATCACCATCAACAACTGAATATGAGAAGTTATGACTACCTGAAACATTATTAAATCAATGCTCTACACTTTTATTCTTAAATTCTATGCTAATGATTGCATTCGCAGGATGCAAAAGAGTTGATTGTTGCTAGTCTATTACTGAATCTAACATCTCTAGACATGGAGTGGGCGTATATGAATAAAATCTATTGCAAGACCATATCTTACGGATTCCAGATTCAAATGTTTTCAAGAATATGAAATTGCATGTCAATTTGGTGACCTTTTGAGATTTGATTGATAGGAGATGTTTAAAGTTTAAACTCATATGCTTGATGTTGACCATGTCTTAAAAACTGCACTGTATCTTTTGAGCTTGAGATTGAAGTTATGATAATATATTTCTCTTATTACAGGTAAAAATACCTCTATATGGATGCGACTGTTATGCTTATGCACTACTAGCATCTGGACATGTTGATCTAGTGATTGAGTCTGGCTTAAAGGTATAATTGCACTTATTGCTTTCTTGCATTATTAGAAATTCTTTTTTTACATTGTTTTTTGACAGAAAATCGAAGTACTTTTATTGTGAGATTTGTTTTAAGATTTATGTTAGTTGTATGAATGTGTTAGAAAAACATACACTATGTTGTACAAAATTGCATTAAATCCAGACAGGGAGTTCAGAGATGATAGATGCAAATAGTTGTGAATGTTCATGCAAATTGCAATTGGTAGTATTAATGTTTGAAAAAGCCAAGCAATTGTAAGTCACTTTTTCATTGATAGCTGAAACACATACATGGTGTAGGAGGCTAATCAACTATTGAGGCTAATCAACTATTCAGGTTGGTGATTCCCACAATAGGGTTTATGGCTAAGTGAAACTGATTTTCGAGCATAAATAATCGACTCTTGAACATAAACGTACCTTATAAATATTGGAAATTTGACAGAATTTGGTTTTACTTGTTGGCATCTATGGAAAGATCCACCTATAACATCCATAGTCGTATCGAGTTTGTTTCTTTAGTTAAAAAAGAAATTGCATGTATATCTCCAAAATTCACATTTTATGTATTGTGGATTGAGGAATTTGACATAAAATTGGACAAGGTTCCAAGTTGCATCTTTGGTGCTAGATGCATAATGGAGCTATGGACTATTTCTAGGTTTCGACATTGAAAGTGTAATGTCCCCTTTCCAAATTGCACTAACTTTTACCTAAAAACACAAATTAGGGTTAGGGTTTGAACTTACCAATCAACAACTTGCTAAACAAAATGAACCAATGCGTGTAGATTCTGCATATAAAGCATAAGAACAAATACAAATACATTTTCATCTTATGGTTAGGGTTAGACAAAACACTAAAATTATAATACATAAGAGTTGGAGAGAAAGAGACATGAAGGTTTGCTTGGGACCCATTTCTACACCAAACCCAAGAGAGGTTGCCTTCTACAACCTTCTTGCTTCAGTTCGGCTCGCACTTGCTTGCCTATCAAGTTTGTTTCTCCCATGTTATCATGTCTTGTGGGGAATGGGTAGAGAATGTAATTGGGTTCCTTGACTCCTACGTGTAAGGGCCCTCCAAGTTCTAGTTGCCACTTTGGTCATCCAAGAATGGCCTACTTATGAGCCCCTTGTTATCCCTTCATTACATTTCGTGCCCTTCTTCCTCAAGGGTGTATTCCTATGATGCAAACATATTTGAATATTATCTAAAGAAGCATATTTTATATTTATAATGACTGATACATAAGTTGGATATATTATTCATACTTAATCATGATTGATTCCCAATAAGGTATGATTGATTCTAATATGATAAGTATAGTCGTTTTCTAAGCACATCATAACCATTGGGCGGCAATGATAGGAATAGAATAGAATGCTGCAAATAAAGTAATGCGTTTCCAATAGCAAGAATATTTCTAAGGTGCTTTATTCAATATACAATTAAGGATTACTCCAAAGAACTATTGTTATATATATGAATTGCAAAATCTAATATATATGAGTCTGACATACAGCAATACGAGTTCTATATGATTCTATAGCATTTTCAATATATTATTAATATGAACAGCAGAGATGTATCGAACTAATATAGCATACCAGTGTTAATAGTGATTGGCTGATTCATTGATCCTTTTTGCAATGACTGAGATCAGACCTGCAATTCCTTTCCCCTTTCATTTGTTGTCTTAATGATCGATTTCTTTTTCCTCGCCCCTTGGAATGAATATTGATCCCTTTAAATACCTTGTTGATGCATAGTAGCTTCGGTCAAATATAAGGATGATCGTTTATATATATATATATATATATAATTAGAATCAATAATTTGTGTTATTCGTTATTAATGCATTTTTCTCTGAGACAGAGAAATTTGAGGTGCAATCCCTTGTTAATGCATTCTTCTTTGTGAGAGATAAGCTTGAGGTGCAAGCCCTTGCTAATGCATCTTTCTCTGTGATAGAGAAATTTGAGGTGAAAGCCCTTGTTCCATCCTCTGGGAGTAGCCATGGTGGATGTCATGTTGAGAGACTCCATGACAACATCACTTGTGTTTGTTCACCCTCTGGGAGTAGCCATGGTGACCGTCATGATGAGACGACGACATCACGTTGAGCGACTCTGTGATGGGCACTCGTGCACTTTGATCCCTTCCACACATGGGAGTAGCCATGGTGGACATCACGTTGAGTGACTCCGTGATGAACTCTTCTCCACAAATGGGAGTAGCCATTGTGGATGTCATGTTGAGAGACTCCATGACATGTGATTAGATATAAGTCTGAGGAACCAGACAATAATCACAAGAGACCACTTTGGGCTAGAAAGATGATACAGGAAGCAGAAATGCATGCAGCACCTAAAGGGGCATTTAGAGAGAGCAAAAGACCTCGCAAGTTAACATATGATGCATTAATGAGTGAAATCATTAATTCCAAACCTACTGGTGTTACAAAAGCTCTCAAGCATCAAGTTTGGAAGGATGCTATGACAAAAGAGTATCAATCCATTCTGAAAAATGATGTTTGGGACATAGTTCCTTGACCAAAAGAGAAAGCCGAGATATCAAACCATGTAAGTTATGTCCTAAAGAGGCTATATGAGGGATGCAATAGCAACGCTTGAAGCATATGATCAAAGGAAGGCAACACAAAAGAGAACAACAGAGGCAACGGCAATCCCAAGGGCAGATTTGAGTTCTATAGGGTCACATGTAGATCTGGGGGCATCTAGTTCTTCCCTTGGGCCACGGTTACGAGGACCGGGAAGTGTGGGTAGCCATATGTAAAACTACTTTGTTCCATGTAACACTCCTAGTGCACAACCTGGATTGCAAGGCACTACAATACAAAGGCTCACCAACAAGCAAAAGTGGCATGTGCTAGATTTTGGATCTACGACAATATTCTATTCAATGTTGTTTCTAGTCCACATTGGGAGAAATTGGTCACCGCATTGATTGTGGTAGGTAAGGGGTTCAAGTCCCCAAGTTGTTTAGAGATGAGTGGGGTGTTATTGTAGGATGAGGTCCAAAACACTCACCAATTAGTGGAAGAGCAAAGGAATATTTGGGAAAAGAATGGCTGCACCATTCTTTCTGATGGGTGAACGGATGGTAGGAATAGGACACTCATCAACTTTCTAGCTGCTTCAGGGGGAGAGTTAGCATTTTTAAAATCAATTGATGCTTTCAATGAAGTGAAGAATGCAAAGACCTTGTGCAACATGTTGGATGAGGTGGTGATGGAAGTGGGAGTGCGGAATGTCATCCATGTTGTGATTGATAATGCAATTGCATATGTGGCAGGCGACAAACTTCTAATTTTAGGCATCCGACATTATTTTGGAGTCCTTGTGCTGCCCATTGTCTTGACTTTCTCCTTGAGGACATAGGGAAACTAAGCGGGGTGAAGAAAGTGGTTGAAGATGGAAGGAATATCACCAAATACATCTACAATCACACATGAGCCCTGAATCTTATGAGAGAGCACACTGATGGTAAGGATCTTGTGTGATTGGGGGTCACACGCTTTGCTACCAATTTCCTCACCTTGTAGAGCATACTAGCTGCATTGCCCAACTTGAAGTAGATGTTTGTGAGTGAAAGATGGTTGGGGAATCCTTATGCTACAAAGCATGAAACAAAGAGAAGGTTGTGATTGCCATTTTTTATTCTAATTTTCCCAAGATGGTGGAGGAGATCATCAATGTAAGTTTTGAAAATTTAATTGATGTTTTATTTATTAATTGTCTAATATTACAATCTGCTGATTTTGTTAAATTTTTTATATCTGGGTGTGGGAACCGTTGATGAGGGTGCTATGAATGGTGGATGAGGATTATAACCCCATGGGGTATCTATATGAGGACATGGATAAGGCCAAAGAGGCGATTCAACACTTGTATGGGTCAAACAAGACCAAATATGAACCCATATGGTGCATAATTGATTGGAGGGGGAACCATCAACTCCAACATATTCATGTTGTTGCCTACTAGAATCCCAAGTTTTTGTACTCCCCAAGTTTCAGAGCAGATGCAGAGGTTAAAGTTGGCCTCGACACATGCATTCAGAGATTAGTTGATGATGAGCACCTTCGAGACCTGATACTTGATGAGTTGCAGAGCTATATGAAGGCCACAGGGCCATTGTTTTCTTCACCTGATTGCAAACATAGGGGAGACACCTCACAGCTAGGTAAAAAAAATATATGTTTAATTTTATTTTACGATTTATTTTTTTCTTTAAGATTATTAAAATCTTTACAAGCTATAAATGACATATTTTATCTTTGCAAATTGGTGGTGGGAAGATTATGGTGCGACAATGCCTAATTTTCAAAAGCTTGCCATCCACATATTATCACATCCTTGTAGTGCTTTTGGTTGTGAGTGCAATGTAATGTCCCCTGTTTGGGATGATATGGTTTATGGTTGGATTAGCCTATTATTGGCCCTCGTAGGCTAAGATTGACGGTTAGAGGGGTCCCAGTTGGCAGTGCGGGAGGCTTATTTCCATTCCGGAGATCATAAGTGTTCAGGATTGCTTTTCGTTTGGTTCAGTTTGGCCTTCGTTTGACTCTGTTCCACACACTTACTATTTATAGCAAGTTAGTGGTTGATTGAGAGGGACCCTTACTATTTTTAGTAAGGCAGTCAGATGCGCAGTGTATGCAGTTATTGACTCTTCTGGTTCAGACGGGATTGAAAAGTAATGAATATTGGAGAAGTTATTGATGTTTAATTGGCTTAAATGATAATTATTTTAAAAAAGGTGATAACTTAAGTTATAACTTATTGTTATAACTTGAGGGTCAATTCATCATGAAAAGGGGGCAAGTTGAGGAATTAATTATGAATGCAAATCTTAATGAAATATTAAATGTTATCCCTAAGTCTTAATGAAATAACATTTTAAATGTTATTAATATGTTTGGAAAATGAGCCTTAAGGAGGAATTAAAAGTAAAGGAGGATTTATCCCACATTGAGCATGGAGATTGATTTGGAGTTTGAGAAGTCTTTATAAACAAATCTTGTCTTCCTTCAAGAGCATGTTATAAGATTATTTCATGGAAGCCATTTCTTCTTGTTGCTGAAAGTCAGTGATTGTTTAGTTTCTAAGGACGAAAATCCTAGGAAGCTGTAGGTTGGTGGACCAAAGAAACAGGACTCGGACTCGGCTCGGACTCGGCAAGGCCGACTCGGACTCGGACTCGGGACTCAGCGTCAGACTCGGCTCCAGACTCGACTGGACTCGGGAAAGTGAAAAACTTAAGAAATTTAGAGATTTTTAAAGATTTAAAACTTGTTTCAGACACCCTTTATTGAGTACACGTTAAAGACACAAAAACATCATTAAACTCGGCTCATTTGATTACATATACAAGTATACATCAATCACATAAGCATAAACGCAAATTTAGCTGAAGAAAATAACAAACATAGATATATAAATATTGTCAAATGTATACAATATTACAAAACTCATGGAATAAAAAATCCATGTCATCATATGATCATCATCAAATGTTTCATACAAATACTAAAGGTAAATAGTAAATACTAAATACAACTACAAGTGTACAAGCCTATGGCTCAGAGGGCCGTGCACCCTCTCGCCCTGGCCCCCTGCGAAGGCGTTTAAAGTAGGTCCTAGATGATTCAGCAGCCATAGTCGCTCCCCGTGACACCATGCCATGCTCACCAACATCAGGAACGGCTGTGTCATGCTCACCAACATCAGGAACAACTGTGTCACTCTGAGTCTCAGTATTTCCTATCTCTGCTCGTGCTCTCTGCTCCTCCTCTGCCATGGCTACAGCCTCAGCCTCTATATCTACCTGGTCAATCCAATCAATGTCATCATCACTAAATACAGCTGTAGGAGTCCCAGGAGCTGTCTGATTCTCATTGGCCCACTCTGCTTCAAGATCAACCTCATCTAGAATGATAGGAGACATGTCAACTGTTGCATTCTTTCTCATTCTCAGGCGGAGGTTGTAGTGAACAAAGACGAGATCATTCATCTTCTCCACAGATAATCTATTGTGCCTCTTGGAGTGTATGTGCTCAAACATACTCCAATTGCGCTCACAACTTGATGCGCTGCATGGTTGGCTCAAGATACGAATGGCCAACTTCTGAACGTTTGGTGTCTCTGGGCCAAAAAAGTTCCACCAATGATCTGAGTTTGAAATGAGAAAAATAAATAAAATTAGTCTCACTCATGAACTCATTTAACAAGTTACAATATAGTATTGAATAAAACTAAAATTAAGCCTAACAATTTATTTTTACCTGGCATCATAGTTGTCCTACCGTCTTTGGCGACAGGACGAGAGAAGGTCTCCCCTTGTGCATCTGAGAACATCTATAGCTCTCGAAAAAGGTCTATCTGAGAAGTACCAGCAGGTCCCATCTTCTCCATGATTTCATATAGCCCATTAAGGACCTCCGCATCAGCCTTGAAAGAAGGGATAAAACGGAATGCCGGATTCAGATAATAGGCTGCCGCATGGATGGGCCTATGAAGCTGATGATGCCATCTCCTATCAATGATCTCCCAAATGGGACCATACTTGCTCTCATCTGCTCCATAGACGAATCTGATGGCCTCCTTCGCCCTATCCATGCCCTCATATATATAGCCCATTGCGGGCTTATCTCCATCTGCAACTCGCAACAAAACCACCAAGGGCTTAACAAACTGCAAAATTGAAAATATTGTATAATTTAGAAAAATGAGCAAATAAGAGAATACATATAATAAGTTATAAAACATGAAGTTAAATTGTAGAATTTATAAAAAAATTACCTTCACTATCTCATCACAAGGGACCCAAAAGCCTTGCTCATCAAAAATGCAGTCTGCCATCTCTATCCCTGCAGGGGTGGTAGCATAGGATGAGGAAGACCACTCCTCACCAACAATCATACGTCTCAAGGCAGACTTAGACCTAAGCATGGACTGCAATGTGAGGAAGTTTGTGGCAAATCTTGTGATTCCTGGACGATGCAACTCCTTCTGCTCTGTGTATTGTCTCGTAAGAGCCAACACCCATGAATGATTATATACAAATTTGCAGACATTTCTTGCCCTTTCTACACATCTCTTGACCCATGGGATTTTTCCAATATCCTCCAACATGAGGTCAATGCAATGAGCAGCACATGGAGTCCAAACTATAGATGGGTGCCTCTCCATCAATAGTCTACCTGCAGCAACATAATTTGTTGCATTGTAAATTGTAATTAATGGAGGTACAAACTACAAGATAGTAATTAATTTGCAAACAAAATTAGTTTGTAATCAAAAGTTTACCCGCGGCAACATAATTTGCTGCATTGTCGGTCACCACCTGTACCACGTTCTCCTCACCCACATCTTCAATCACCTCCTCTATCTGCTCACATAGGTAGGTGGCATTCTTGCAATGGGCGGAGGCATCAATGGACTTGATGAAAACGGTGCCCCCTGAAATAAAAAAATAAAGCTAGGTCAATGATCATTCAATAAACCATTAGATAAAAAATAAAAAATTAAAGACTATATGAAACTAAAATTAATCAATCACCTACGGAAGAAACAAGAAAATTAAGGAGAGTTCTATTTCTCCTATCCGTCCAACCATCAGTCATGATGGTGCAACCTTTAGTGCTCCATATGTGGCGTTGTTCATCTAAATCCTTTTTCACATCATCCACCATTTGAGACAAAATGGGTCCCCTCAAATCACTCTCACTAGGGGCTTTGAACCCCGCCCTGCATATGGTAATGGCATCAACCATTTGTTGCCAATCAGGAGACCTGTCGCAAAGAAACTCAATGAGATAAGTTAAGTATAAAAATTCAATGAGATAAGTTAAGTATAAAAATTAAAACAATCAAAGTTATCAAACATAAAAGTTAGTAAAACATTCACCTGGCTACAAAGAATGGAATACAGCTGTAGCTCCAAAACCTGCCAACTGCCATTTTAGCAGCATCATGGACCTCCTTGTTCCAACCCATGCCATCAAGCGACGGTTGGGACCCAGGAGTAGTGTGAGGCACAAAGAAGGAATCCAACCTAGATTTACGAATCCTAGGTCCAATGGTAACATTCCCACTACAACTACTAGTGGTAGGAGCATGAGAAGTGGTGGTGGCACTGCCACTTATAGAAGTAGAAACAGAAATGGAAGCACCAGCAGTAGCAAACTGAGTGGGACGATATGGAGGTAAGGAAGAAGGGCCTCCAACACAACCTAACTGTGTCCCTCTTCCTAAAACTGTCTCTCTCCCAATGGCCATTCGATCCTTCTTTTGTTTCTTTTTTCTTTCATTCTTCTCAACCATTACATAACAATCACGTACGGCCTGATAGACTGCTTTTAGGCATGGTTCGACATCATGTCCACGCACACCAGCAATATGGTATTTCAGCCTATATATACCTCCATGGAATATTGTTTTGCAAAACATACATTTTGTTTGCCCCTTTCCTTGCCCTGGAAAATCCTCATGATATTTCCGAGCAGGGTCCTTTCTCATGGGGGGTCTAGAAGCTGAAGTAGACATTTTAGGATAGTTTTGTGAAACTTGAAGTTGAGGCAAATAATAAAGTGAAGTTTGCTGCAATAAAACATTACAAATACAAAATAAAATTAATACATAACATTCAAAAAAACTAAAGTAGGGTTTGTAATTTTTTTTAAAAAAAATTGTAGGGTTGACAAACCCTACAATTTAAAAATAAATAAATTTACAAACCCTACATACAACCCTACATAGTACAACTACATACTACATGCTACATACAAATTACAAACATACAAAAGATCTTGCATACAAGAAAATGTAAAACTTTCAAAATAAATGAATAGAAAATGGAATTTTTGCATACAAGAAACAAAATAATGTTCAAAAAAACAATCTTACCTCTTACAACAAGCTTGGAATGAGTTGCAAACTCTTCCTATCCAACTCTTGATGCACCAAATTGAAACACAATGCAGCTCCAATGTGACAAATTGAAGAAAACTTGAGCTTCCTCCTTGCTGGTTTCTCTTCTATGCACCCTTGTTTTTCTTGCCAACTCACTTTACTCTTCCTTTTTTTGCAAGTGAATGAAATGAAAGTCACTTTTAGGGCTAGAAGACAATTAACATTAAAAAACGGATTTAAAAAAACTTTCCAAACTAATTTTTTTTTTGTGTTTTAACTTATGCCAACGCTGGCCGAGTCCAGGGCTCGGGACTCGCCGAGTTTGGCGAGTTTGGGCTTGGGCCCTCCTTGCTGGTTTTTCTTCTATGCATCCTTGTTTTTCTTCCCAACTCACTTTACTCTTCCTTTTTTTGCAAGTGAATGAAATGAAAGTCACTTTTAGGGCTAGAAGACAATTAACATTAAAAAACGGATTTAAAAAAACTTTCCAAACTAATTTTTTTTTGCGTTTTAACTTATGCCAATGCCGGCCGAGTCCAGGGCTCGGGACTCGCCGAGTTTGGCGAGTTTGGGCCAAACTCGCCAACTCGGCGAGTCCGTGTCCGAGCCCTTGGGACTCGGCTGACCTGACTTGGACTCGGACTCGCCGAATCTGGGCGATTCCAGGCGAGTCCCATTTCTTTGGGTTGGACACAAACCCAGACCTTCTAAGTAGAGTGAATTTACATCATAGTCCACCATTGAGCTTAATCAGTGAAGTTTCTGAAGTTTACCATGAGGGGTTTCAAGAGCGATTTTCAGATTGTTGGAGGCACAATCTTTAGAAGCCGATCAATTGCTGTTAGCAACCTCTATTGGCAGCCACGTGGGTATTTGAAGGTCTGTTCTATCTGCTGCAAACATTTCAGTTAATTCACTACTTCCAGGTTTGAAGTATAATCACTGCCATTAATGTTGCATTGCTATAGTCGTTTGATATCAATGTTCTTGAATGTCAAATCATTGTAATCAGATTATTGAGCATTGTAATTAGTTGTATGCTAATCAGAATTTCAGTACTAAATATCAAGTTGAAGTTAAAAGGTTGCATGTCATGTGTTTGACAAAATGTCAAACAGCTGTGGTGTCATATTTGCATAAGTTTCAGTCTTAATAGAGTTAGGAGTTCGCACGTCGATTGTTTGATATGATGTCATATGGCTGTAGCTGTACATGCATTTCATTTTCAGTCACTTGGAGTCTTGAAGATTGCATGCTAAATGTTTGTAAAAATACCTCTTAGCTGTAGACGTTCATTCATATAGCTTCATATCATTTCCAGCCATCATATAATTTGAGAAAGTTAGAGAATTCCCTTGCATTACATTTTTATTCATTTGCAGTCATTCGGCAAACTTAGTAGGTTATTTTATGCATCTTATCATGACTCAAAAAGGAGGAAACCAAACAAGAAAACCTTTACCAGTTGGAAAGAGATTGTTTGCCAATTGTTTGACAAAATTCGTAAGTGTTTAAAACTGAAAATTTAAGTCAGAATCAATAAAGGTTCTTACACGTAACTGGAGTGTTTTTGAGGCCATTCACACAAAAAAGTTGCAAGGACAAGATTCAGAAGGTGCAAGGACAAGATTCATATGATGCACTTGACTTGGATGACATTGATCCATATTCAGCAAGTTGGGTTGCTGCTCCTGATGATTTTGATCATGATTTGGATTCATTCCGTACTAATGAGCATCTAAGTGAGTTGGAGAGGGCAGGAGAGGAATGGGATGCGGAAATGGCAGCATGTGAGGAGGAGGAACACGAGGTTGATCACGCAGAAGAGGCACCTATCATTATGGTCGGGACACCTATTGAGGATGTTGCCACTACTTCAGCACCACCCACCCAGCGGCAACAATCTGTTTTGAGCTTTAGTGGTAGACGCAATTTATGATTTCTCATTTTCATTGATACCCAAACTTGAACTTGGTATGTATTTAGAATTTTAGAGGTTTTAGTTGTTTTGTGGTCTATGTCACTATGATATATTGATATGTATTGAATTTAATTTTATTTACAAGTTGCATTTGTTTTTTGGTTTATGCTATGTATTTAACTCAAACTTTGATTTATATATCATGGAAATTAGTATATGTTCTACAAATTTGGTGTAAATGTGTGTTTTTGAATAATATAAAAAAAAATGTATTTTCAAATGTTCGATAAAGTTGTCGAGTTATTGCCGAGTTTTTCCCCGAGTTTTAAAAACAATTTGGGATTGCCAAGTTATTGCTGAGTTTGAGTTTTTCAACTATTGCAAAGAGCTTAAAATGTAAACTTCCAATCAAAACAACAGATCTGCAAATGCTAATCCAAACGGATACTGCTGAAAATATGAACAACAAATATTCACAGGTCTGAATCTTCCATACTGCATTTATTTTCTATTAAAATTAAAAAATTGCTTTGGAATGAAGTTTTAGTAAAGAGATTCTATATGCTATAAATAATTAAAATACATATTAGTTTATTTTAGTTATATTGCAGAATCAGTAAGTGTAGTTATGACTGGTCCGATGGGTATAGTAGTTTGGGGTAGTTGCCAACAGTTGGGAATTCCTTAGTAACCGTCGGCAAGTTTAAGTACTTCTTTTGTAGTGAAGACAAGGGACTGCATTGTGCAAGAAGTTCCTGATCCCAATTTCGTATGAAGATCATTGATAAATAAAATATATTTTTTATACTCTCTCAGGTTCATTGTGTTCTCATCTAATTTGATCTTACATTTATAATTCTTTTTACTTTACTCTGTTAATTGTTTATATTTGCTCAACTAAAGAAATAAACATTTGGTGCTATTGCCCTTAAAGAGGTCAAGTTAAAATGATGAGATAATTGGTCAGTTGGTTGAAAAATCTGTCAAGTCTATTCAGGAAAGAGAGGACAGCATCTGTTAAAATTGTGGGATATATCAGTTGAATAGCATGTATGGGAAGATGCTAAGCAGAGGCAGCTATTTGGCAGATTACTCCAACTCACAACCACTGGGGCTAATTTGAGCTATGTGGTCAGCTATATCTCCCATTTTATGACTGCTTCCATAAAGAGCTCTAGACAACAACAAAGAGGGTGATACAATATGTGAAAGGAACATTAGACTTTGGGATTTCATATTGTAAGAGCAAAGAGCTTTAGTTGAGTGGATATTCAGACTCGGATTGGGAAAGATTTGTGGATGATAGGAAGTCCATTCTAGGCTTTGTGTTGATTCTTGGAACAAGTGTGGTTTCTTGGGTTAGCAAGAAACAACATGTAGTATCTCTTTACTCTACGAAAGAAGCATATTATGAAATAATAATATGGGTGTAAAGCCATTTAGCTTAGAAGAGCACTTTCAGATTTACAAGTTGATCAAATTGAGCTTACAGTTCAGTTTTCTGATAATTAGGTAGCTCTTAAGTTGGTCAAGGATCTTGTCTTTCATGGACACATCAAACATTTCGATGTACATTACCATTTCATTTGACATTTGGAAGTAGACAGAGTAATGGAGGTGAAATATTGTCCTACTTAGGACTAGACTGTAGATTTTCTCACCAATTCTCTTGGTTGAGACAAGTTTGTCAAATTCAGAGAAAAACTTGGTGTATTTTCATGATTGATCATTAAGGGAGGGTGTTAGGCTAAATGTTATATTAGCATCATATTATCTTAATGGCCATTTAGTATATTTAGATAGTCATAGGTACTTTATATAGCATTATTTATAATAATGCCACTTTGGTAATGTAATGATATAACTTAAAAGTACACTTAATTTATTTTAGGGTTTAGTTTCTTAGGTTTATGAGGTTGTATTCCTATAAAGAGAAGTTCTCTAGTTATTTGATTATCAATCGAGTATATTTCTTTCTGAGTTTTCTCTTCAGCATTCTTGGTATCTTTGTGTGTTTGGTTTTTATAATATTTGTTTGGTAAGGAAGAATTTCCTTGTTTTTCAAAGAGAAAAATTGATTAAGAAATGCATTTTAATGGACAAAAATTGCCTTCCACTCCCGTGTTTGGTGGATTCTTCTACTTAGACTTAAAGTTCAGGTGTTTGAAACAAAATTGCTTTTTTCTTTCTGGCTAATTCATGTTGCTACTACCATTTCAAAAACCTAATGCTTAATTCTGTTTTAGAAAACCCTTCAATTCCTGTAGCTTGGGGAACTTTGATGACAAATATCTTCAGAGAAATGGAATATATAAAAGTCTTTTCAGTTAATTGTTTATTATGTTTGAATGATGAAATTGTAAGCCTATAATGTTAAAATGTACTTTAGGTCTTTTTTGATGACTAGTAACTCTGTTGTAGAGACCTTTCCAGTTACTTAATTCCAGCTTCTGGTTAACAATGTTAATGCAGTTGAGAACCTTTGTTTATAGTAGGCCTTAGGTGGGCTGGAACACCCTTTGGCAGCTTCTTTAGAGGACAGTGGTCGATTATTTGGTTCTCAAACAACCAGATGTCACACTATCTCCATTGATTGTTGGGCAATGCTGGTTCTCCTTCTCATCAATATTATACAGTGTTGGTTGATGCCTAAGGCCTTTAAGTTTTGGATTTAATTGCATTCTTAAACTTTTTTCCGATGTGCCCTCTTTTTAACGTTGTTTCTAATTTTTTTTATCTCCTTTTTTTTGGGATTTAGATCCTTACAGCTCTGTGCTTATAAAAGTCATCATTTTTGTTTTCTGGTTCAGTGATATTTTGATAAAAATCTGGTTATGGTGATGGAGCTTGAGATGGGATAAAATGACAAGATGGTTTATTGATAAATGATGCACTTTTTCCTTTGCATCTGTTGTAGTGAGTTAATTTTGTAATTTGTTTTCTTTGTTGCAGCTATATGATTTCCTGGCACTGGTACCAGTGGTAGAAGGTGCTGGAGGGGTAATAACTGATTGGGAAGGGAATAAGCTTACTTGGAAGCTCTCATCTGATGGACATTTTCCAGGTGATAAGGCCTCTACTCAACTATTTCTTTTTATTCTTGTGGATAGTTTTTACTTGATTTTTTGCACTTGTGTGCATATGTAATCAAACGCTTCGTCTCTTTTTCATGCAACATGATAATGATAGTATCAATGGGCATAGACACTCAATCATTTTCTTGTGATTCATTGATCATTAGTCTTTCAATCATAGTCAACATATTCATAATTTTGTCCACAAGAGTTGTAACATTGACATTTCTTTTTTTAATTAACAATTTGCCAAGTTTTAGGAAACTATTTTGATATGTTCAATCAAACCTTCAAATCAATGAATCTCTATCTGAGGTTAACAAACGACTTCAAAAGGGAAATTGACTGAAGCAAAATATAGCAAACCTAATGTAATGTCCCTTCTCAATCCACTCCATCATTTTCGAAAAATCTAACTTTCTTGGAAACTCTATAAAGCTTTATCAAAAGGGTGTTTTGATAGTGGGAGACAGTTCCTAGAGCCAAGATCAGTAGAATGGTAATTTTTGCGTGTAGATCCAACATTTTGAGGATGCTCTACACTTCTTGGAGAAGTCGATTATTTTGGTAGACCATCAATTTTTCGTATAGTTTGATATCCTATGCACTTAGGGTATTGGTGGAGTTGTCAAAATTAAAATTCGGGCTTGTTAGTATTTTCCATAACTTAAATGGTTGTGCGGAAAACACTTAGATTATTAAATGGTCAACTATTTAAGTTGTCAAAAAGTGGAAAATTAAAAGACAACTTATATTTAATTGTTTAAAAAGGCAATTAATTGAGTTTGGAGGAAAAATGTGAACATTTAATGACGAGAAATTTTTATTACCTTTAGGGTTTGGATGGAAAGTGATTTTTTTTTGAGAAAAGGAAATTCATTCTATTCAATATCAATTTTGAAAACCCTTGTTTGCAGAGCTTTGGTTCAACATTACCTTGAGAATGAAAACCCTGACAGTTTATCCAGGAATTGGAAGAGGGAAACCTTTTTGGTTCCTATTATTGGATTCATACATAGGTCGAATTGGTGCTCACAATTGACAAGTTATTATAGTTTCAAGTTGTAGGTTATAAGAATTATTTTGCAATAATTTATTACAGGGCTGTGATTGAAATTTATTTTTATTTATATGCTGGTTGAAGTGGTTTTCACCATTAGAATCACTTACTTTACCCTGTTTTACCATATTCATGTTAAATGAGGTTCTTGACCACCAATTTTAAATAATTAGTCTTAGAACTTTCAAACTATGGAGTTGAACTTCAAAGTGCATAGTAAAAAGATTTTTTTAAGAGGTATGTATGATGGTGCTTCCAAGATTGTTTTAGTGAAGAGAATGGAGAGTATTTTTAGACATGGTGATGTAGCATGGACAACACAATGTTTAATTTCAATCCAAGGGCTTGATAGACATCAATGATCAGTACCATGTGGTTCAAACAATGTTGGATAAGCACAACCTGGTCTTTAGTGAGATTCCTGCATAGAGACCTCTCGATAGAGGGTTTGAACATATCATTGAGTTAGAGGACTCTAAACCTGTCATTACTACTCCCTATAGGTATCCTAAGAAATATAAGGATAGCAAAAGCTGTTAAGGAGTTATTTATATGGGATACATTAGACCCAATTTGAGTCCCCTTGCTTCTTTAGTTGTCTTTGTGAATAACGAGACCATGAGGATGTGCATAGATTATTGTGCTTTGAATAAAAAGATTATTAAGAACAAATATCCTATTCCCAAGATTGATGAGTTGTTGGGTAAGTTGCAAGATGCAGTAGACTTCTCGAAGATTGATCTTCGATTGAGGTATAATCAGATAAGAGTGAGGGAGCCAGACATTCATAAGACAACATTCAAGTGTCACTACAAACACTATGAGTTTTTGGTCATCTAATTTGGGTTGACCAATGCTCTTGCTACTTTCCAATGCTGTATGAACCATAGTTTTAATAAACAACTGGAGAAGTTTCTTTTGGTGTTCTTTGATGACATACACATATACAATAGGAGATGGGAGGAACACTTGAGACATCTTGATGATGGTTTGGGATCATGGAGGCATAGGCTTTATATGCTAAGGCTTCCTAGTGTGAGTTCAGAATGACAAAGATTCTCCACTTGGGACTTGTGATCAGTGCTTAAGGTTTTGAGGTTCATCAAGAAAAGATACATCCAATATTAGATTGGCTACCACCGAGAACACCAAGATAGTTGTTGGGTTTCTTCGGTTTGCGTAGCTATATTATAGGTTGGTTAAGGGATTTTCACAACTATGCGCACTTCTTACAAATCTCAACAAGAAAGGGTATTTCAGATGAATGGATGAGAATTAAGGGCATTTGATAGACTTAATAAGGTGATCGGTACTTGTCTACTTTTGGCCCTACCAAATTTATTGTAGCCCTTTGTTTTGGAGTATGATGCTTTAGGTGAGGGGATTGGAGGACTATTGATAAAGAGATGCTTGCCATCATTCATACATTGACAAACTTTAGATAGTACTTTGTAAGTGGTAAATTTGTTGTGAGAATTGACAATAACTTGAAATACTTTTTGGAACAAAAAAAATTGTATGAGAGACAATAGGAGTGGGCTAGCAAGGGTCAAGTGTATGACTTTGATATAGAATTTGTTAAGGGTAAAAAGAATGTCGTTGTTGATGCTCTTTCTAGGAAGCCCATTGTTTGTTCTCTAGTAGAATTTTCAAGTGATTGGAAGGCTCACCTTTTGATGGATATTACAAAAACATATTTTCATGCAAGATTATGGATGGGAAGATTTAGTATGTCAGATATAGGGTAGTGTTGTGACCTAATCACACATCACCCCATCCCAAATAGGGACCCCCCTAGCTTTTAGGCCCTTTTGGTCGTTTGGTCTTGGTTTTTGTGTGTGTTGGTAGCAGTCTCTTCAATCTTTCCGCATTGCGGATGTTCGGGGGTCAGTTAGAGTTAATCTGCTTCTCTGTCGAGCGAATTCTATGAAGTCTAGGGCCTGTTTTGTCCTTTCTCTAGGGTTTTGCCTTTTGTCCTAGATTTTAGGGGTCCCTGTTAGGATTTCGGGAAAACTAAGCATACGACTGGAATCAGGACCCTTCAAGGGACCTCCCAGTAAAAGTTGAGCCCAAACGGAGCAACTTTCTATTTTTAGAAAGTCCCTATTTTTTAGGGATTTTTCCGAGTCCTGGAATGTTGCCATTTTGCCAAAAATCAAACTTACTATTTTTTAGTAATTTCTATTTTTAGTAAGTTTCTATTTATAGTAAGTCATTACTGCACCCTGTCTAGGGATCTAACGCTGACACCTGGAAAGTTTCTATTTTTGGAAAGTCAGTACTGGCAGGGTCAGTCAGACAAGGCGACAAGGATCAGGCGTTCGCAGACATTTCTAATTCCAGAAAGTCAGACAGCAGACAAAGATAGCCAGAAATGGGTCAAGTGCTAGAAATCCATGCCTAAAATGGAAAGCTCAGGGAAACACTTCAAAATCACAGGAGGTCAAAATATTCCAAGTCTGGGAGATTAAATGGTGGAAAAATCCATGAATCCATGGACATGGTGAAAATGTGCCCAAGTTTGGACTGGGGCGCCAAAATGGAAAAGCCATTCATAGGAGGAAAAATCCATGAATCCATGGACATGGCCAAAATGCGCCCAAGACTGGACTGGGTCGCCAAAATGGAAAAGGCATTCACAGGAAGAAAAATCCATGGGTCCACGGACAGAGCCAAAATCCACCCAATTCTAGACTGGGGCACCAAAATGGAAAAGGCATTCACAGGAGGAAAAATCCATGAGTCCACGGACAGAGCCAAAATGCACCCAAGTCTGGACTGGGGCGCCAAAATGGAAAAGGCATTCACAGGAGGAAAAATCCATGAGTCCATGGACAAAGCCAAAATGCGCCCAAGTCTGGAGTCGGGCGCCAAAATGAAGGTGCCAAGGAATGGAGGAAAAATCCATGAATCCATGGACATGGTGAAAACGCGCCCAAGTGTGGACTGGGGCGCCAAAATGAAAATGCCAAGGAGAGGAGGAAAAATCCATGAATCCATGGACATGGTGAAAATGCGCCCAAGTCTGGAGTCAGGCGCTGAATTGAAGATGCCAAGGAGAGGAAGAAAAATCCATGAATCCATGGACATGGTGAAAATGCGCCCAAGTCTGGAGTCAGGCGTTGAATTGAAGATGCCAAGGAGAGTAAGAAAAATCCATGAATCCATGGACATGGTCAAAATGCGCCCAAGTCTGGAGTCAGGCGCTGAATTGAAGATGCCAAGGAGAGGTGGAAAATCCATGAATCCATGGACATGGTGAAAATGCGCCCAAGACTGGACTGGGGCGCCAAATTGAGGATGCCAAGGAATGGAGGAAAAATCCATGAATCCATGGACATGATGAAAATTCCACCCAAGACTAAAAAAATTTGAAATTTCGCCTAAGGCATGAAATCCAAGGAGTCAAGGAGGAATAAAAGCAAAATTCCCCTCGGGCAAATTTTCGAATATGCTATTTTTAGACACCAAATCTCAACCAAGTGTGCAAAAATTTTATCGATTCGAATCCGGGATGAAATTCCCCATCCAATGAACCTGATTCCTAAATTTTAGGAAGATCCCTAGAAAATAGGGATGTGGAAAAGAGGCATGAAAATTCCTTCGATGACAAGTTAGAATGAAATCGAGCAAATCCTGAGAAAATCCTTCAATCTCCCTCCAAAATTGGAAAGAATGAAATCAACGAGTTGGCAGAAGGAATCTTCCAAGTATGATGCATGACTTGGAGCATTTATGGAAAATTCTAAATTTGAACTCATACGCATGGGAAGCTGCCTTTGCATGGCGTAGTAATTGAGGAAAGTATGACGCATCATGAATGCAATTACTAATTAATGCCTCTTGAGAATTCTATATAAGTTTGGAAAGGCATTTCATTTCTCACTTGCAAGATTCAGGAAAGAAGAAGTGGAGAAGTGAAGAATATTCATACTTAGTCTCTATTTTCATCATTTCGAGGTGCTTCCAAGATGGTAGAACCAGGCAAGGCAGCTACTATCTCCAGGCAGGCATTGATCAAAGCAGAGATGAAAGGTTTTCTTCCTTATTCTCGGTTGAATTCAAGATGGGATGAGATCAACGATACCAATCTAGGCACATTCAACTTGGCTGCATTCAAGATCCGAATGTTCGGAACAGCAAGGCACAATCCATCCCCGACAGTTGTCAGAATTGTGAGAAGTGGAATAGTTGCAGCAGCTGGTTTTCCTCTCGCTATTCAATGCCCAGACCTGGTCTTGGAATGTGTAGCACATTACAATCTGGAGCGGAAAACAAACTCAACGCCAGATGGCAAGTTACTGGCAACATTGACTCCAGAGTCCATTGGTGAAGCTTTCGGGATCCCTTCACATTATTCTATGACGTATAGGACCAGCAGCGGAGCTCAAATAGTATATGAAGCAGGCCCTGCCAGGTTCGCTGATTTGATCAACAAGCAGTGGTTGCTGAAGCCTAGAGTGCACGCTTCCAAGATGCCCAAAACTCTCACAATCTTCGAGTTCAAGCAGGAGTATGTAGACTTGATAAAAATGCGAAGCAGAGTAATGGGATGCCCAAATTTGGTGAACTTTGGGGCCTGGACATTCTTCTACATAGGCGAGATCATGAATTCAAATGCGCTGATCGATTGGGCTAGATTGATCAGTCACTGCTTGCATGAACAATTGAAGAACCTAAAAGAGAAAAGGTCCCAGTCCTTTTTCATGAGCTCCTACCTGTTCTATATGCTTGCACGAAGGGGAGGATTCGATGGGCTGCCGGCAAGAGGAATCATGGGTTGCGGACCAGCTCAGTTTAAAAGCGCATGAGTGTTATCCCCAGCTACATCTCTCCAATGTTAGCTCTTACAGGTTGGCGAATGACACCTTCACCATGTACCTGACACGACTTATGCAGAACAAGTTGCACATGAGGTTGTCACCACAAGCAAGTGCCTTTGTCCAGAGGTATGGCGCTGCGTTCCTGCAATTCCCCAAATTCACCCACATCAGGACGCAAGGGTTCTCCTTCCAGTCTTACAAATTGCCCAGATATCCGTCAGACAAGCTTGTATTGCTCGAGCTCATGAGGCAGTTAACTGCCTATGATCAGCTGCAGAAGAAGAAGAAGAAGCAATCTATTGAATTTCCAATTGTCTTGGGGGATTTCATGGAGATATGCCCAGGTTTGGAGGCCGCTGAAAGTGCAGCAGGGGAATTGGCATTCTATCGCCTACCATTTTACACATCCAGGGCCCAATATGATTGTTACAGCCAGATTAGGAAGGTTGCCGGTGTCAAATTCATACACAGATTTCACTTGGAGGATTACTGGGCAAGTGCTGAGGATGACCTTGAGGTCTGGAGAAAAATGCATTCCAGATTGCCCCTCGACACCATCAGAATAAGTGAAATTCATCAGGTACCGGATCAAGTGAAGGAAGATTCAGATTTGATGCAACCCGAATTCCAGAAAGTAAAGGATCAAGCTATCCAGTTGCCAGATTGGTTAGAGCCTGAGGTAGATGATTTGAACATCTTAGCTAGACCAGTGCTAAAATTCACTAAGCACTGGATTGATAGGCAAACAAGAAAGTTGGTGTAAGACAATGTCCATCTGACATACCAGCTAATGGGAAATTTGACTTCCCACAGTGAGGCAACCGAAAGCTCTTCACAGGTTTAGGCAGGAAGAGAAGCCTGGATGGACAAAGGAAAAAATGCCCCAAAGAGGCCAAGGGCAACAAAGATGAAGGATATCCAGCAGGAAATCCCACACGAGGTTTGACAGGAAGCCCAGCAAGAGGAACCTCCACAAAAGAAAGCAAGGACAGGAAGGGAGCATTCACCAGTTAGCTCCTTGAGCATACGGGAAGTGGAGATGTTTCCACATCCCACAGGCCTACTTCCAGGGAACGTTCTAGCACCTGATATACTCAGCATCAATGCTTCGCAAGGCCATCATCAACTAAGAAGTCAGAGGCAAGAAAGTCCCCCGCACCAGGAAGATGTTCACCAGGATAGCTTCGTGGAGACTATCCTTGGTGAAATGGAGGAGGAATCTCAGGAACAGGAGCATGCAGATGATCATAGCCATTCCGTCCCCGCACCAGATTGGTTGATAGGTAGATTGGGGAATGAAGCAGGAGGAACCAATCCTGCTCAGGAGTTAGAAGAATTATTGAAGAGGATGGATCGGCCACCGGAAAGAAAGGCCCCCCGGAAGTTTTCCAAGGTGGTCAGGGAAGAATCTGGATCCCGGACCTTGCACATTGCTGAACCTGCAGTGGATAAGGATAGGAGTGAGATTAGACATGAGGATTACTTCATTAGACAAGTTGATCTTGGCCATGCTTCCACCGGTCAAGTTGTGGGAGATTTTGAAGATTCCTCCTTAGCCATAAAGGAGAAGTTGCTGAAATCAAAGGCAAAATGTAAGCGGTTGAGGGAGGAAAATAGATTCCTATGCGAATACGTCAGGAGTTTCAAAAGACCCCTCAGGGAAGCAGGTCCTTCATCCACTCCTCCTCCCTTCCTTCCCAAGGAAGTAGTTGATGATGCAGAACTTATTAAAGCAATGGCACAAAATTCCCGGGAATGGGTAGAGGATGTCTATGCTGAGGCAGGAAAATTCGTTGAGGATCTAGCTCAGCTTCATTCGAAGTTCATGGCCCTCCTAAACAGATTAGAGACAGCAGAAGGACTATGGGAGGATGTAGATGTTTACCAAGACTTAACCATTTCCCGACTCAGGGCTCTGACAAAGACTCCAAGGCAAACTCTGGTGGACGGGAAAGTGATCCAAGAGAATGAAGCTTATGATTTCCCCTGATGGTTCTACGCTATCTGTTCGAGAAAGAACACCCTTGACAAATTCAGCATTGACTTTGTCACCTTGGAGGAGTCTATAAGGGGGATACAGGAAGAAATCCTTAGTGCCATGGAAGCTTTGTTTGCAAGGAAATTCAGTGATGGAGGAATAACAGTGAACTCCTTGAAATCCCAGTTGCACGATTTCTTCTTCGTCAGCTCGTTCCCTAAGGAACATTTTGTAAATGTTTCTTCATTCTCCGGTATGATGAAGAAAACACAGGAAGTCATGGCAGAGTGGGAAAGCTTCTTTTCTAGAAGCAAAGAAGAAATTGCCTTGATGGAGTTCAACATTGAGAATATGCCAAGTGTCTCCATCGGAGAACTAGAAGTTGTCGTCAGTAGATTCATTGCATACGCCATAAATGAACGAGATAATGGTCGTCCATTTTTGGACGAAAGTCTTTTGACTGAATAGTGATGGCGTGCTTATTGCTGAAGGAATATTGACTAGGCGTGGGACCAGTCAATGCATGCCACCACCGGATAGGGAATCTTCTTGCATGTCGCCTTCTCATTATGTTTTTATGATAGATTCTTCGTGCGTGTCGCCGTCACTTGGAAAATGATGGGCATTTATGATGGCGTCGGTTATATTCTGGGCATAATCAACATCATGGGGCACATTTAATGTGCTAGTGGGCGCTATTTTAGGCTCTTTTAAATTAATTGTAAATGGGCATAATGGGTTATTAATTGCCGATTCCCACCTTGTTGCACCTTGAGTGGGGAATCTTTAGGGCAAACCCTAATTAGGGTTTTGCATGTAATTGTGGCTTGAGGCCTATATAAGGGGGTGACCCCCCTCATTTGTAAGGAGGAGAGACTATCGTCAGAGATTGTTGCTAAGAGTTTTTGAAGCAAACACTTAATACATTGTTCAATTGTTGGTGTGTCCTTGTGTTGTTTCGGAGCTCGCATGGTCTCATTGTCTTCATAGATTAGATTTGCTTTCATGTTGTTAGATGAACTGGATTTGATAGGATCGCTTGTGGCAAAATTCGTGCTCATACTTTTGGTGTGCAGTTGATTGTTGCATACCGTGCAAAGTTAGCCTGAGCGTCCGTTATATGTGTATGTTTAACTTCGATTATCAGAAGAGATTATTCGATTTGATGGTTTCTCTTGATGATTTGAAAATCTTTAACACACCCTCTGAAGATTGCACTGCCTTCGTGTAGTTGTGCGTTGCTGGCAAAGCGAAGCATGGTTGGATTTTGCGCAAGTTATGCCATCTCCTTGTTCATAGGATTAGATTACTTTTAGTCTAGTTTTTCTCTGCCCTATTCCTATTTACTTTCTGCATAATTCAAAATCCAAAAGATCCAAAACTAGAGCCTTCATTGCAAATCATCCGTACAAAAATCCTTGAGCTTGCATAAGTTTCTTCAACATACGTAAGGCCCCTTGGCTTATCAGCAAACCCATCAAACAACAGAGTCACATCCACGCACTGAAGGAACCTTAGAAATTAGCCGTTTGAACTTTAAGTAATCCTAGCATACAGACTAATCTTGATTAAGAGAGGATAAGGTGACCGTTGGTGACTTTATTCTGTGTTAGACACGGTCATAAAAAACACGTCAACAGGTAGTAGGTGATATCATTTACTACAAGGACATAATTTATTTGGTTCTTGAGTTGAAGCTTCAGGAGAAGATTTTGAGAGCCATCCATGACACACCATTGTTGGGACATTCGGGATACTTTAAGACATACAAGCGGGTTAGGGATAGATTCTCTTGAAAGGGTCTCAAGGATGATGTCTTGCAACACATTCGTGAGTGTTTGATTTGCCAACAAAACAAGTCAGAACACACTTTCCTAGCAGGTTTGTTTTAGCCATTGCCAATTGTAGAGTAGAAATAGGAGTGTATCTATGAATTTCATTACTGGTCTACCAAAGGTATAGGATAGTTTGTATTTTTGTTATAGTTGATCGGTTGACAAAACTTGCACATTTGTTTGCCATCTCATTGGAGTATAAGGCACCACAGGTTAAAGAGGTACTCTTTAGAAAGGTGTTCAAATTCCATGGACTGTTGAGAAATATAGTTAGTTACATGGATAGCAGGTTTCTCAATGCTTTTTGTAAAATTTAGGTTGATTGGCATTGAACTGACCCTTAGTACCATTTGCATCCCTCAGATTGATTCCTAGATAGAGATTGTGAACAAATGGGTTGAGGGTTATTTGCGTAGCAATGTAGTGGGGCATCAAAAGGCTTGGATTAGATGTTTGCATTTGGATGAACAATTACAATACCACCTATCACATGTTGAATGGGATGACTCCTTTCAGACCCTTATATTAATGTGATGCTCCATCATTTTTGGACCTAGCTTTTGGTGATATAAAGGCTCCCAAAGCTAAGGACTGGATTTAGGAGAGACGAGACATCCTTAAGACACTTAAGGATAATCTACAGTGTCCAAAATTAGAAAAAAGTTAATGCAGATAGGCAAAGGGTTGAGTGAAGGTTTGAGGTGGGAGACTTGGTTTTATGACTTTATCCCTACAAGGAATATTCCTTGAAGAAAAGTGGTGCAAAAAAACTCACTTCTATGGCCCTTACAAAATTGTTTGGAGAGTGGGAGTAGCATATGAAATTGAATTACTAGGGAATAGTAGAATCCATAGTGTGTTTTATGTATTGTGCCACAAAAAGGCACAGGGACAACATATTACATCTTCACCAAAGCTTACACCTTTGGATGAGGAGGGAAAATTGGTTTCTATCTTTGATGAGATCTTGAATGTCAAAGAGAGGAGATTGAGAAGTAGAGTAATTAAGGAGTATCTCATTAGATGAAGAAGCTTACTCATTCAGGATGCCACTTGGGAGGGAGAATGGATTTTGCAGCATTTTGATCTATAATTGCTTGAGGGCAAGTACTTTTGGGAAGGGAGGACTATAATGTTCCCTTCCAATTAGTCCAGAGTGACTAATTAGCTTATTTAATTCAAGTAGGCTAAAGTTAGGTAAAAGGGAATAATCTAAATTAATTATTTAATATTATTTGACAGAGTATATTTTAAGGGTAATGTTATTTAATTAATTTAATAAATTATTATTAAGCGACTTAAGTGATATATTTAAAGGGGATTAATAAAGTCACTTTATTTTTGAGATTTAAATGAAATATTAAAAAGTGTGGGAAATTGAAATGCCTTTCTAGAAGTTTCTTGGGGTTAATAGAATAATATGCTTTAAAGCTCATTTTCACAGGCTTGGATTATTTTCTCCTAATTGGATTTTGAGAGCTTCTTGAGGAGCCAAACCCTAGGATGGAAACCCTTGGGTAATCAGTTTCGATGGTGAAACTATCCACTGTAGTTGGTTATATGCAGAATCATTCAGGTTTTTGAACGTTTGCACTTAAACGATTGTGATTCAAAATTTGTGAAGTCTTTTTGAAAAGAGAAATTTCAAGTTTTGTGGTTATGTTTGAAGATTTGTTTCATAATTTAGTGGACACCATACTTGTTTTTTGCCACGTAGGGACATGTTGCACATGTTCATTGGCAACAACCTACACAAAAGGTCCACATCAACACCTAGTTGGCAAATTGTCACACGCCACGTATTTTGCCACGCAGTCCATCCGTACAAGTCACATTAGCATCGTACGCACACTTGGCAGTCCATGTCATCGATTGTACAAGGACACGTTAGCGACGGTTAGTGTTCTGTACACTACCACATCGATGCCACATAGATATGTACTGCCACATGTGTTCTGATTCGTCTGTACATTGCATAGTCAGATTGTTGACGTCATCATCCGTACCACTGACATCAACATCTGTACGGCCATGCAGGGGGTGAAGTTTGCTATGATGGCCATACGACCATCAAATTTAAGCTCATGAAATGTTGATGTCAGCAAATTTTTGAGAATTTTGACTCCTCTCCATTGAGCTTTTTGATTTTGCAGTCCAACTTTGGAGGCTCATATCTTGCTCATTATCAGGCCTTTTTAAGTGCAATTGATTTTTATTCGAGCTAATTTTTCGTGCTCTTTGCAGTGGTGTGGTTAGTTTTTAATTTTGGTGGACATATATTTCAGAATTTTTTAGTTTTTCACAACTGTACTTGTCCAATTTTCGATTCTGTAACTTCTCAGGCTCCATTCAAGCTTATATAACCTTTTTAGGTGCTGATTTTTTTTAAGTGCATAATTTTTTCGTCTACTTTCACGTGGTGCTATCAATTTTTCACTATTTTGAGTAGAAATTATACTTTTAGTATTTGGTCTTTTTTGGCCTATTTGGTACTTGTAATTTTCTTGGATCTCAGTTTAGATCTCTTGCATTATTGGTTTGAGTCTCTTATAGCCTTCTTGAGGCAGTTGTAATCTTGAAATCAAAAGCCCACTTTGCCCTTGTTTGCAAGTGGCCCATTGTACACGCACTAAGTATAAAGTGCCAAATCATCATTTTGGGGGGTGTTCTTTGATTGAGTGAATTTGGGGGGTTGACTTGTGTGATTTTGCCTTTGTTTATCTTGTGCTCTTTCATTTTTTTGCTATGGGTTCTCTTAAATTTCCACTTTTAACTCCACATAACTATGCTTCTTGGAAAATTGATGCATGGAGTAAACTAATGGAAAAAGGATTAACTCACTATATTGATGGAACTGTTATGACACGAGCTGATCCTAAGGCTGATCCTAATGCTCACATGGAATGGCTCACTAAAAACATTATGGCTCTTGGAACTTTGAGGAAGTATGTATCAAAGGATCTCATCTTTCACATTGAGAAGTGTACAACAGTTAAAAATGCTTGGGATATCTTGGGTAAATTGTATGGCCAAATTGATGAGATTAGTGGCTATCAACTTGATAATGATCTCACTATGTTGGATCTAAGAATTTTGATACAATCCAAGCCTATGTCACTAAGGCAAATGAGCTAAGAGCATAGCTTGAGGATTGTGACATTCATAAGAAGGATGCACAGTTGGTCTACAATTTGTTGGGAAAACTTCCATTAGAATATGCAACATTTGTTTCTAGCTTCCAAACCCATCGCTTGACAATGGGTAGTTCTTTCACTATGCCATCATTTGATGCATTCACAAAAATGTTAGTGTTAGAGCAATCAAAGTTGATGAGCATGGGGACTCTCAAGTCTTCAAAGTCCAAGACTTTGGTGGCTGATCAAGGGAATCAAGGAAAAGGAAAGAACCAAAAGCAGTCCAAGCCAAAGCCACAACAAGATGGAGTGCAATCATCCTCTCCATAACAAGGTGATTCTACATCCTCACCTATAGGGAAATCATATAATAAGTTTTTTTGTGCATATTGCAAGAAGTTAGGACATGTTGAACACCATTGTTACAAGAAGGAAATTGATGAATTGAAACATCTTCTTGAGAAGAATAAAATTAGTTTGCCTTCTAGAATGTCTACTTCAGCTTCTTCTTCCAAAGAAAAGGAATTTGATAAAGGAAAGGGTCACACTTTTGGGACAAGTAAAAAACAAGCTCTTTGTGCTATTACAAGTCATGATTTAGGGGGATGGCTTCTAGATTCAAGAGCTTCTCATCATAGGGTATCTTTGCAATCTATTTTCTCTTCATTTGAGTGTTGCAACATGCCACCGATTTTGATGGGCAATCATACATATATGAATGTGATTTGGAAAGGATCTATTGCTATTCAGGATAACTCTTTCAATGATGTGTTGTGTGTACCTCATTTGACAAACAATCTTCTTTCCATCTATCAAATCAATCATGGGGCAACATGGAAAACTGTGGAGTTCACACTTGATTCAGTTATCATTAGAGCCTTTGAGACTAGAGCTATTATTGCTACTGGGGTGTGTTGTGACCTAATCACAACATCTCCCCATCCCAAATAGGGACCCCCCTTTGCTTTTAGGCCTTTTCGGTCGTTTGGCTTTCGTTTTTGTGTGTTAGTGGCAATCTCTTCAATCTCTTTGCGTTACGGGTGTTTGGGAGTCAGTTGGGGTTAATCTGCTTCTCTGTCAAACAAATTCTGTGAGGTCTAGGGCCTGTTTTGTCCATTTTCTAGGGTTTTGCCTTCTGTCCTAGATTTTAGGGGTTCCTGTTAGGGTTTCGGAAAAACTAAGCATACGGCTGGAGTCGAGACCCTTCAGGGGACCTCCCAGCAAAATTTGAGCCCAAACAGAGTAACTTTCCATTTTTAGAAAGTCCCTATTTTTTAGCGATTTTTCCGAGTCCCAGAATGTCGCCATTTTGCCAAAAATCAAACTTACTATTTTTAGTAAATTTCTATTTTTAGTAAGTCATCTTGCGCCCTGTCTTGGGCTCTAACTTTGACATTTTGAAAAGTTTCTATTTCGGGAAAGTATATTTGTGGCAGGATCAGGCTAGCATATAGCGGAGAATCAACATGCACAATCACTTCTAAATCTGGAAAGTTGAAAGCAGACAGGCAGGGGTCTTGTTGATGTGTTTTTTATGCACATAACAATACAGAATAAATTACCAAAGTAATTTACCCTCTCTTGAACAAAATCACCTCAGATGCTAAGAATGAGATCAACTAAAATGATTCCAAGGTTTCTACATGTCAGGTCTTGACGAGTGGGTAAGTTCAGTGGTTGATGTGAATTGCTATGTTTCACTTTGGGGACTTACGCAAATGTTTGGATTATCATGAATGATGTGGAATAGGTGTGCTGACAACTTAAGATTTATCAATAGGGCTCTGGATTTACTTCTTATTAAAAAAGGGGGAAAAAGAATAGGGTTCAAGAAATCTATTCTAATCCTAAGAATGTAGGGAATGATGAATGGATTTAGTGGAATCAAACCAGGCAAGGTCTCACAATCAGGTATTGACACAAGCTTAGTGCAATCATCTAAGGTATACTTAATGAATTTCAAACTATTACCATCAAACGAAGACACCATCCAAGTTGATGCTTGTCAACGGATGCATAATAGTTGGAGTTATGCTTACTCAAACTCCAGTTGACCACACAAGGCGCACTTACCAGTGGAAAGAGGCTAGTGGTATGGATTAAGGATTCCACACAAATATACTCAACAAATCTTTCATTCAATCTAACATACATGAAAATAAATTCTAATCTAAATTCTAATCTAACTTGGAGGAATTGAGAACCATGAATGCAAATACAACACTTGAGCAAAATCACCAACAATTGAACAATGATTAGGATTCAAATAGCTGTAGCATATACCAACAATTCTACAAAAACTCTCTCTTACAAATGAGAGACAAAGGGGCATATATAGAGTCTCTTACAAAATGGATGGCCCAGATTGATCTAAGATCAACGGTCGAGATCATGCCAACAAAACCCTAGAATTGCCCTAATTAGGGTTACATAAAAAATGGCGCCACCAACATATGGCCCAATAGAAAGATAACTAGTCATCATATAGGGAATCTTCTAGAAGATTCCTCCCTGCATCTCTCTCTCTCTTAGCATACTCCAAGAATCTAGCCAAAACTGAATCTAACTCCTCCATGGAAATGCTAGGCAAGGTATCCTGCTGTAAATCAATCACATCTAGTGAATCCGAGCAAACATTCAAAGTGTTCTCCCATTCAGGCATGAGCTTCTGCGAATTATGAACATGAATCAACAAAGAGACCAAGTCATCTATCTGACTCTTCTGCAAAGAGTCCAACTGGCAAAAATACATAAATTTTATCTTGTCTCTTAATTCGGCCAAGTGTAAACCACTAGCATTACTAACATCAACACCCAATAATTCCTCAATCGAGGCAAGGATCTTCATCTGAATGTCCTGAATTAATCCTTCCATCTCCATATAACTCGATTGGGCGTTCTCATAAGCTGATTTCTTCAAAGCTAGTGCACAATACCAGCCATGGAAATTATATATGTCTCCACTGTGCACAATGTTCTCACTGACCAAAATGGAATTAGGAACCTTCTTCAATGCCAGGAGGTGTGGAATAGTCTTCTCTTGGATAGGCCGGAATTCTTCCCAAACTCCCTCCAAATACTGGATCCTGAATACAAGCGTTGTTGTCTTATCATATGCTTGGACAAACTGAGTAAGGAAATCATCTGCCTGCTTTCTTATGCTTTCAATCCACTTTTCCACCTCTGAGTGTGTACCTCTCGCTACCTCGCAGTGTGAATGTAAGCCATGGTCAACTGCAATAGGGGAAATAAGGGTGGGATCTCCACGCCTTGTCCCTGCAATATACTCTCTGAGTCTAATATTTTCTTCTTTGTACCTTTCATTCTCCGCAATCGCTGTGTCTAACTTTGCATTGATTGCTTGGAGGTTGTCACCAATCTCCTGAAATTCCTGCCCTGCGGATAGATGACCAAGGGCAATTGAAGTGATCTGGAAATCCATGGGAGTAGCAGTGTCCACTGTCACGCCGACTCTAGGAATAGCAATCTGGGCAATCCGCATTCCCGTCTCATCTCTAGCTATGTGCGACAAAATCTCCGCTCTCTTGGGCTCCTTCTTAGCACTCCTAGCTAGGTAGTCATCAATATCCTCAATAGGCTGTACTTCTATCATTTGTTTACTTTTTTCCATACTCTTCCTCAACCATTCAGGAATAGCGGTCATCTCCATACCATCATCAAGACATATTTCTCGATCAAGGTCCTTCAGTGCCGAGATAACTTCATCATTATCATCAGGATTATTCCTGGTCCAATCATATACATCATTTCCCAAACTAACTTCCAAAAGGACAGTAGGGGATCCCGGCTGGTCATCATTCTCATCAGGAGGTGCAAATGTTGCTGTGGCATGAAATTCCTGAGTATTCTCTGGTAGTATCACTGTGTTGGAACACTGCTGAGTCTCCTTATTCTGTTCTGTTACTTCAATCACTTCGATTGATGAGACACTGGGAGGGGGGTGAAGGAATGATAGTTTTCTGTTTCTTCTTCACATCTTCAATCTTCTTCCCTCTAGCCTTGACTTCTCCAGGCACGTTCTTCCTTCTCTTGGGAGCTTGACTTTCTTCGTCTACATGAATCCTCACATCACTGACAGTCCTCTGATCATCCTCGAAAGTAGACTCTTCCGTCTTCATCCTCTCATAAGTGAAGGGAACACCCATGTCAACTAATCTGTTCATCTGCATATCTACCCATGTGCAGGAGAAATTCAAGACTTCTCTCATCAATATATTCAGATCAGTCTCTTCTGACTCTGACCAATTTGGCAATAGGATTGCCTTCTTCATTTCATTCTCATAATGTGGGTGTGTATGATCTCTATCATCTAATACCTGATCAGGGATGAGAAAAAGTCCACAGTTCCTCATGAAATCCATTGACATTCTGGACCACATTCTTCTCTTCACTGCTTGTTCATCCATTAAGTTATCTCAATAATCTTCTATGTCAACCTTATGAGTGAACTTCTCTCCTCTGATCCTCCTGATCTTCTTGTCTGGATCGAATCTTTCTCTTTTCTTGTAGGTGGCAAATCTGTAGAATGCAATCTCCTCACCTGCAGTGCTGGCAGCTATGGCGGATTGGCAGACCTCTGATGTCTTCCCAACTGAAATAGGGAATGTCATTCCTGTTCTGTGCTTCTCTCTCTGGATAACATCGAACTCTAGAAGCTGTCTTACCACTTCCAACAATATCATTCTGTCAGTAGGATACCTAGGAAGTCTGTAGGGTTCAGATTGAAACCCATGAATCCTGAGGTATGTGAAAGTGGGAAACTGTATATACCACAATCCATATTTTTCTATTAACTCTGTTGCCTCCTTGGACAATCTTCTGTGGATTCCGCCTTGCAGCATCCGTGTGATGTACATAGTGAATGCATCATTCACTCTCTTGTAGTCTTCAATTCTGTGCATACTCAACTGGGGGTAGCATTCATAACTCTTAAACTGTCCTTGCCCATTCCCGACTTCATCTTTGCATATTAATCCTCTGTATGAAACAAACCGTGCAAGCAGGTACACCAGGTAAGAAGTCATGGCGAATGACTTGGACTGCTCTACATTCCTCAACTGAAAATCCAGATTGTCGCTTATGATCTTAGACCAATTCACTAGTGTTCCTTTAAGACAATCCTGGATGAAGTAGAACATCCATCCATGAAATATTGCTCCCTGTGGCATTCCCATCACTCTGTTGAGTAGGAATATCAAATCACTATATTCCTCCTTAAAATCTACGCACATAAGTGTCTTGGGAGCCTTGGAATGATGATTCCTAGGTTCAATCATCCATTCTTTATTAATTAAACTCTTGCATACACCCATCTTCTTCGTGTATCTGTCTGCATAATCTTCCCTGGTCACATCCTTCATGTCTGTACTGCGTGGAATTCCGAATACCTCAGCAATGGCATCCTCAGCAAGGTAGGCGATGACAACACCCTTCGGACTCTTGATCATTCTTGTGAGCGGATCTTAACATCGTGCACACTCCAGGATCAACTCACTGCATTGTATGGATTGTGGAAACCCAGCGGCATGGAAAATGCCACTCTTCATAATATTCGCATATGCTGGAGAAGGAACCTGATCTCTGGATCCGAACATCCGACGCTGCATCTGGTCGAAGTCTAGGAAATGCATGTTGGTATCAGTGATCTCCCTCCATCTGGATGAAATCTTGAACTCTGGATAAAATCCAGTCTCCAACGTCTTCAGCAGCTCTTTCCTTTCCTTGTATCCTAACTTCGACATCGCACTTGTACGAAACTGGAAGTTAGTCCTAGGATAAAAATAAATACTTGTAATAAAATTCCTGACTTACTAAAGATTTAGTCACTTTAGAGCATGGAGTCAAGAAAATAATCCATACACTTGGTAAATTTTAGCAATTACGTTCAACGTGTGACAACACTAAGGCATGGAAGCCTTCCATAAAATTCACTTATACCTCCTTATGCTTAGAAAATATGCAAGCAAAGAATGCAAAGGAGTATACCGGATAAGTGATGACTTAGGAAAGGTGTGAAAGGTTCTGTTTTCACACAATGAATGTTTGAAGGCACCTTCCGCAGTCAACAATGGAGGTCAAAATTCTGAAGACAACCTGAAAATTCAGACTTTCAAAATATGTTGTTGTAGGATTTTGCCAAGATCAAGAGGCAATGGAAAGCACAAATAAGAGAGACAATAGAATGACAAGAACAAACTGTATTCTCATCAATATGCAAAATGATCAACTGGATTCACCAATACAATGAATATAGGCCTGCTTATATAGGCAAGGCCATATGGATGTATTAGCACACAAATATGACATGTGGCTCAATGAGAAACAAGGGTAGGTAAGAAATACTAGGGGTAGGTAGGAGAAATAATATAATATTCCACAAGAGGTGGATGACCCACCGAATGTGGAGTGTAACAACAAAATAAAACCACAAAAGGTGGAATTTCTCCTACAAGCTCTATCCCTATGTGCACACTTCCCTAAGTGTCTCAAATCCAAACTACGAAGAGATGCATTATCCTAAGTTAACTTAAGTAAGTGTAATAATATCCAAAATGAATATTTATTTACACCAACAGTTGTAATCTTCAAAATGTGCATAAAATCAATAAAAATCAGTTTTATTGATGAAAACAATCATTTTCCGGAATGTAAGTATGGCTGGTAAAAATTAGTTTTCTGAGGACAAGTCTGAAAATCGAACACTTCAGACTTACCAGCACCTTGCAAAGTGGTTTAAATCCTTGAAAATGATGAAAAATGGCTTAGCAAACAGCCCCAAGCAAATTCGCCAAAATTGGTTAGGTGGCTGGAAATGAAAATTTCTGAGGACAACCGCCTAACAATGGAGTTTCAGACCTGCAACAGCATTAAAATGGTCTAAAAAGTGCACAGAAAACTCCATAAAATTTCTCCAAATGCTAAATATTTAAGTTAGAATTGGCTGGGCAATAAAAACTTAAGTCTGAAAATTAATGGCAGCCATTAATGGAGGTCAAAATCTGAAGCAAACCTCAGATCTGAAGCGAATCAGCAGGCTGGAAATGATGATAGCCAACAAACATGCATGAAAAATCCACCAAAATGTGGCCTCCAAGCAAAATCGAAATTTTCCCAAGTCTAGCGCTAAAATGGAAATCTGAAAATTGATGCCAATGGATAGCTCGGATCTGCAATAATGGAGGATGGCAATAATTTGAAAAAATTCGCCCAAGTTGGGATTGAAAACCCCAAACACAAAATTTGCCTTCCTTAGCAAAAAATCGAAATTTTCAAAATTCTGAAAATTGTTGTCAATGGCAGCAATCTGCAGAAATGAAGGTCTGAACAACAAGCAACAATGGTGGAAGAAAAATCGCCCAAGGTCTCCAAACACAAATTCGCCAACTTTCACCAAAAAATGCTAAATTTGAAAAAAATTGCCAAACTTAGCAAAATCGAAAATCTGAAACTGGTCTTTAATGGCAACCAAGAGGAATAAATTAGCAAGCTGGAAAAAAAAGGAGGAAAATGAATCCTCAATCCCACACTTCACAAAAACGCCTTGCTAAAAAAAATTCTCCCAACTTGAAAAAAAAATCGCTCTCATAGAGACACCTGGCAGAAATAATAATAAAATAATGCTGAAGTTCCTCTCATATACTTGCTTTCACCTCCAACTTTCACCACACAAGCAATGTGGGATAAAAAACACTTGTATAAATACTTGGTTGGTGAAACCCTAACTTGCTTCTAGAAGATTCAAACATTTAATAATTATTGCAAGTTACTAAATTTTAAATAATCATTTAATAATTATTTAAAAGGAATCAAAATGGGGCTTTTTATTTAAAATATTTCAAATTAAATCCAAAATAAAGCGTCCAGGGGAAAATCGCTATAGGTTGGGATTAAAAAATCCCTTCAAAAATCTCGCTTAAGTGTCAAAATTTGCCCCATGGGGGAAATTCGACCCATGCTTGGATAAAAATCCATGCTCAAAATCATCAAAATGCACATAAATCACTCTCCAGGGGAAAATCGATATGAGTTTGGACAAAAATCCAGACAAAAATGCACTCATTTTGCAAAAATCACCCCCCAGGGGAAATTCGATGGGTGTCTGGACAAAAATCCACACTCAAAAATCACTTAACTTGAAAAAATACCTCCCTAGTGGAAATTCGACCTCAGTCTGGACAAAAATCCGGACTCAAAAACTCTTCATAATGTTCCCAGTGGAAAATCTATCCCTGTCTGGACAAAAATCCGGACAAAAATCCTAACTTAGTTGTCACAAAAATCCTAGTGGAAAAACGACCCAGGCATGGAATTATCCTTGCACTCCAGTCCGCACTCCTAGGGGAAATTCGATGGGTGTCTGGATAAATCCTGACACACAGCCAAATTTTAGCATCTCCAGGGGGAAAATCGCTCCAGGTGTGGATAAACAGTGGGGGAAATTATTGGCCAATATGGATTCCAGGGGAAACCCATGTGTAGTATGGATTTTGAGTGGGGGAATGGGTTGGGTAGTCTGGAATGTGAGGGGAAAATCACCTCTAGCATGGATTTTGACCCTTTAACCCTTGGAATATGGGTTTCCCTTAGGATTTTAACATTTTAACCTCTCAAAATCACTCAGCGACTTTAAATTTAACTGGACTTAGACTAATTTTCCAAAAATATGAGCAAAACGCCAGGAAAATGTTGGAATAAAGTGTGAAACCAATTTAAATATTACCTTAGGAGCGAGAAACAACTCCAAAAGGTCTGTGAATATCTTAGCACTTTAAAATCATTGATGCGCGTGTTTAAAAACACGTTAACTTTCAAATGCTCAAACACTTGCAAAACTTAGGATCATTAAAAATATCATCTTTTGCAACTTGATCCTAACACTTCAAAAACCCTAGACGGCAGTAGGCATGATCAAAACTCTGAGACTCGGGCACGGATAACGCAAAATTGCCCACTAAGCAGCCAAAACCCTAACCTAACAACGCAGGAAGCTAGAAAAGAGGGGGTCCTCGTTAGCAATGGGGCGATGTGTGAAAAGGTCACAACATGTCTAAAAATGGCTAAATCTGGAGAATCATCCCTGAAGTGGAAGGTCAAAATATTTTTAAGTCTGGAAGTCATTCACAAGCAAGAAATTCCACCTCTCCATGGACATGGCAGAAATGTGCCCAGGTCAGGCCTGGGGCGCCAAAATCAAGAAGTCATTCACAGGCACAATTTTTCGCCTCTCCATGGACTGGGTGAAAATGCGCCCAGGTCAGGCCTGGGGCGCTAAAACCAAGAAAGCATTCACAACTACAATTTTCCGCCTCTCCATGGACATGGCAAAAATGCACCCAGGTCAGGCCTGGGGCGTTGAAATCAAGAAGTCATTCACAAGCACAATTTTCCGCCTCTCCATGGATAGAGCAAAAATGCGCCCAGGTCAGGCCTGGGGCGTTGAAACCAAGGAGGCATTCACAAGTGCAATTTTCCGCCTCTCCATGGACATGGCAAAAATGCGCCCAGGTCAAGCCTGGGGCGCTGAAATCAAGAAAGCATTCATAAGTACATCAGATCCCGACCAAATATAGAAATTTTTATAGATTTCGAATTAGGACGAAATTCCCCATCCAATGAACCTGACTCCTAAAATTTAGGAAGATACCTAAAAAATAGGGATATGGAGAAAAGCCGGAAAAGTCCCTTCGACAACACGAGATGACAAGTCGGAGTGGAATTGAGCAAATCTCGAGAAAAATCTTGCAATCTCCCTCCAAAATTGGAAAGTATGGAATCAGCGAGTTGGCAGGAGGAATCTTCCAAGTATGACGCATGACTGGGAGCATTTAAGGAAGGTTCTAAGTTTGAACTCACACGCATGGGAAACTGCCTTGCATGTCGTGGTGATTAAGGAAAGTATGACACGCCATTAATACAGTTACTAATTTGATGCCTCTTGAGAATTTTATATAAGTTGGAAAAAACATTTCATTTTTCACGTGCGAGATTCGGGAAAGCTGTGAGATTCGGGAAAGGAAGAGTGAAAAAGAGAAAAGTTTTTTATACTTAGTCTCTATTTCATCATTTTGAAATATTCCCAGGATGGCGCAACCTAGTAGGACAACTACTATCTCCAGGCAAGCAATGATCAAAGCAGAGACGAAGGGTTTTCTTCCCCATTCTCGGTTGAATTCAAGATGGGAAGAGATCAGTGATACCAACTTCGGCACGTTCAACTGGGCTGCATTCAAGATAAGAATGTTTGGAACTGCAGGACACAATCCATCTCCGACAGCTGTCAAGATTGTGAGAAGCGGAATAGTTGCAGCAGCTGGCTTTCCTCCCGCCATTCAATGCCTAGATCTAGTCTTGGAATGTGCAGCACATTAGAATCTGGAGTGGAAGATGATCTCAATGCCAGACGACAAGTTACTGGCAACATTGACTCCAGAGGCGATTGGTGAAGCCTTCGAAATCCCTTCACATTACTCCATGACATATAGGACCAGCAGCAGAGCCCAAGTAGTCTATGAAGCAGGCCCCACTAGGTGTGCTGATTTGATCAACAAGCAATGGTTGCTGAAACCTAGAGTGCACGTTTCCAAGATGCCCAAAACTCTCACAATCTTCAAGTTCAAGCAGGAATATGTGGACATGATAAAAATGCTGAGCAGAGTAATGGGATGCTCACACACGGTGAACTTCGAGCCTTGGATGTTCTTCTACATTGGCGAGATCATGAATTCTAATACATTGATTGACTAGGCTAGATTGATCAGCCACTACTTGCACGAACAATTGAAGAACCTGCAGGAGAAAAAGTCTCAGTCCTTCTTCATGAGTTCCTACCTATTCTATATGCTGGCACGAAGGGGTGGATTCGATGGGCTACCAGCAAGAGGAATCATGGGCTGCGGGCTAGCTCAGCTAAAGGTGCATGAATGTTATCCTTAGCTACATCTCCACAACGTGAATTCTTACAAGTTGGCGAATGACACCTTCACCATGTACCTGACACGACTTATGCAAAATAAGTTGCACATGAGGTTGTCTCCACAAGCAAGTGCTTTGGTCCAGAAGTATGGCGCCGCATTCTTGCAGTTCCCCAAGTTCACCTACATCAGGACACAGGGTTTCTCCTTCCAATCTTACAAATTGCCTAGATATCTGTCAGATAAGCTTATATTACTCGAGCTCATGAGGCAATTGACTGCCTATGATCAGCTGCAGAAGAAGAAGAAGAAGCAATCTATTGAATTTCCAGTTGTCTTGGGGGATTTCATGGAGATATGCCCAGGATTGGAGGCCGCTGAAAGTGCAGCAAGTGAATTGGCATTCTACCGACTACCAGTTTACACTTCCAGGGCCCAATATGATCCTTACAGCCAGATTAGGAAGGTTGCCGGTGTCAAATTCATACATAGATTTCACTTGGAGGATTACTGGGCCGGTGCCGAGGATGACTTTGAGGTCCGAAGAAGAATGCACTCCAGACTACCCCTCGACACCATCAGAATAAGTGAGATCCATCAGGTGCTAGACCAGGTGAAGGAAGACTCAGATTTGATGCAGCCCGAATTCGAGAGAATAAAAGATCAACCTATCCTGTTGCCAGATTGGTCGGAGCTTGAGGTAGATGACTTGAACATTTTGGCTAGGCCAGTGCTAAAATTCACTAAGCACTGGATTGACAGGCAGACAAGAAAGTTGGTTGAAAACCATGTCCCTCTGACATACCAGCTGAAGGGAAATTTGGATTCTCACAGCGAGGCGACTGAAGACTCTTCACAGGGTCATGCAGGAAGAGAGGCCCAGATAGACAAAGGAAAAAGTGCCCCAAAGAGGCCAAGGATAACAAAGACGAAGGATGCCCAACAGGAAATCCCACGCGAGGTTTAGCAGGAAGCCCAGCAAGAGGAGCCTCCACAAAAGAGAACGAGGACAGGAAGGGAACATTCACCAGTCAGCTCCGCGAGCGTGCAAGAAGTAGAAATGTTCCCACATCCCGCAGGCCTAGTTCCAGGAAATGTTCCGGCACCTGATATACTCAGCATCAATGCTTCACAGGGCCGTCATCAGCCAAGAAGTTAGAGGCAAGAGGTTTCCCCGCGCTTGGAAGAAGTTCGCCAGGATAATTTCATAGATAATATCCTTGGCGAAATGGAAGAGGAATCTCAAGAACGAGAGCATGCAGAGGATTACAGCCATTCCATCCCCGCGCCGGATTGGTTGGTAGGTATATTGGGAAATGAAGCAAGAGGGGAGCCCAATCCTGCTCAGGAATTAGAAGAATTATTGAAGAGGATGGATCAGCCATCGGAAAGAAAGGCCCCTCGGAAGTTTTCCAAGGTAGTCAGGGAAGAATCCGGAGCCCGAACCTTGCACATTGCTGAACCTGCGGTGGACAAGGATAGGAGTAAGATCAGGCAGGAAGATTACGTCATCAAGCAGGTGGATCTTGGCCATGCTTCCACCGGTCAAGTAATGGGAGATTTCGATGATTCTTCCTTTGCCATGAAGGAGAAATTGCTGAAGTCAAAAGCAAAGTGTAAGAGGCTGAAGGAGGAAAACAGACTTCTATGCGAGTATGTTAGGAGTTTCAAGAAACCCCTCAGGGAAGCAGGTCCTTCATCCACTCCCCCTCCCTTCATTCCCAAGGAAGTAATCAAAGATGCAGAACTTACAAAGGCAATGGCACAAAATTCCCGGGAATGGGTAGAGGATGTTTATGCTGAGGTAGGGGAAATTTGTAGAAGATCTAGCTCAGCTCCATTCGAGGTTCGTGGCCCTCCTAAGTAGGTTGGAAATGGCGGAAGGACTATGGGAAGATGTTGATGTCTACCAAGACTTAACCATTTCTTGACTCAGGGCTCTGATGAGGACTCCAAGGCAAACACTGGTAGACGGGAAAGTAATCAAGGAGAATGAAGCCTACGACTTTCCCCGATGGTTGTACGCCATCTGTTCAGGGAAGAACACCCTTGATAAATTCAGCATTGATTCCGTCCCCTTGAAGGAATCCATCAGAGGGATACAGGAAGAAATCCTCAGTGCTATGGAAGCTTTATTTTCAAGGAAACTCAGCGATGGGGGAATAACAGTGAATTCTTTGAAATCCCAGTTACATGATTTCTTCTTCGTCGGTTTGTTCCCCAAGGAACATTTTGCAAATGTTTCTTCATTCTCCGGTATGATGAAGAAAACACAGGAGGCCATGGCAGATTGGGAAGGTTTCTATTCCAGAAGTGAAGAGGAGATTGCCTTGATGGAATTCAACATCGAGAATGTGCCAAGTGTCTCCATCGGAGAATTGGAAGCCGTCGTCGGTAGGTTCATTACTTACGCCATTAATGAGCGAGATAATGGTCATTCGTTTTTGGACGAAAGTCTTTTGACTGAACCATGATGGCGTATTTATGGCTGAAGAGAACATTGACTAGGCGCGGGACCGGTCAACGCATGCCACCACAGGATAAGGGAATCTTCTTGCATGTCGGCCTCTCATAATGGTTTTATGATGGATTCTTCTTGCATGCCGCCGTCGCTTGGAGAGTGATGGGCATTTATGACGACATTAGTTATATTCCGGGCATGATCATCATCATGGGCGCTATTTTAGGCCCTTTTAAATTTATTGTAAGTGGGCATAATCGGTTATTTAATGCAGATTCCCACCTTGTTGCATCATGTGTGGAGAATCTTTTGGGCAAACCCTAATTAGGGTTTTTCATGTAATCTGGGCTTGGGGCCTATATAAGGGAGTGACCCCCTCATTTGTAAGGAGGAGAGACTATCGTTAGAGATTGTTGCTAAGAGTTTTTGAAGCAAACACTTAATACATTGTTCAATTGTTGGTGTGTTCTTGTGTTGTTTCGGAACTCACATGGTCTCGTTCTCTTCATAGATTAGATTTGTTTTCATGCAATTAAATGAACTGGATTTGATAGGATCGCTTGTTGCCAAATTCGTGCTCATACTTTTGGTGTGCAGCTGATTGTTGCATACCGTGCAAAGTTAGTTTGAGCCTCGCTATAAGTGTATGTTCAACTTCGATTGTTAGAAGGGATTGTTCTATCTGATGATTTCTTTTGATGATTTGAAAATCTTTAGCACTCCCCCTGAAGATTGCACCGCCTTCGTGTAAGTTGTGCTTTGCTTTGCTGGCGAAGCGAAGCGCGGTTGGATTTTGCACAAGTTTGTCCCGTTTTCTTGTTCCTAGGATTAGATTACCTTTAGTTTAGTTTCCCTCTACCCTATTCCTATTTACTTTCTGCATATTTCATAATCCGAAAATCTAAAACTTAGAGCTTCATTGCAAATCATCCGTGTCAATAAATTCTCAAGCTTGCATAGATTTCTTCAACATACATAAGGCCCCTTGGATTATCAGCAATCACATCGGCCAACTGAGTCACATCCGCAGCATAAAAGGAACCTTGGAGTCGGTTGTCTGTTTCTCCTACTATATCAGCATGCAATCATACTTTGATCAAGAGAGAGTGAAGTGACCATTGGGCAACTTTATTCTGTGTTGGATGCCGTCATAAAAAACACGTCAACAGGGTGGTGGATCATGCATCTCAGTTGTACTCCTTTTCAGATTTTGTTCCTATTAATGAGGTTGATTCTTCACATGATGATCACACTTATTGTGTGGATTCCGATATCGAGATCTTTGGTTACTTGAACTTGTGTGTTTCAACATGTGATCCAGTTCTTTAGCCTTGCATTGAATCTCCTCCTATTGATATCACATCTCCTATTGCACCTGATGATGCTGGGGTTGTTGCAGTTTTGGCTTCTTGTGATTCAGTGCAACGGTATATACCTTCGTCTTCCAGATTTAGTTCCTTAGGATGACTACTTAACAGACATTGCAGGTTTGTTTGTGGAGTCCTCCATTGCAGATTTGGGAGACATCATCGATGATATTCATCTTCTCTTTGATGGAGATGATCCTTCTTCAGTTGTTGTGAGGGAGCACTCTGACCGTCTTTTTCATTCTCTACATGATCATTGTTTCGAGTTTGACATGATTGTGTATACTTATGTACAACATTTGGAAGAGGTCTCTTTATCCTTAGAGGAGACACTTGAGTCTTTGGATCATGTTCTACATTCATCTTCACTAGATCTTGGATTGTCCTTTTCAACAGTGTGGACTAATACACCTGATTTGGAAGGGGCAACCTTCAACATCGACATGGCGACACTTGAGCTATTTTCAGAGACTCCATACATCTTGAGTTTTCTTCCTTCATCTTCATTTCAGGATTGGCGAGACTTGATGGATACACCTTTGTTTTTGTTTCTTCCTAAGGGGAGGAATGCTGTTCAACGATCATGGAGCAGTTTCTTTATTTAGTTTCGAGCTTCTACCATTGGTGCAAATTCTACATTGAGGGGGGGCTACTTGGTCTCTCTTCTTCTCTCTTATGGAGGGTACTTTTTTCTCACATGGGGTTTTGTCCTTCTTTGAGAGTTATTTTGTATTTTCATCTCTCTTTTGGGGGGGAGTTTTTTTCCCATTGGGTTTTTCTCTCTTTCTCCGTTTGTAAGAGATTGCATTGCATTTGTACATGGGTACCTAACATGGCCTGTAATGTCCCTCCTTTAGGCATCTCAGATATTTTTGTGGAGGTTGACCTACCATTCAGGGTCCTGTAGGTCAGCAGGGTGGTTTGGGGCCCAACCTGGGTTGTGGGGCTCCGCTGGGAGCTTCACAAGCCTTTTAGTTTGGGAATTATATCTATGATTAAAATGGAAATTCTAATGTTCGCCTTATGTGAATAGTAACTGAAAAACATAAGGTGAATAGTAAAAAGTGCCCCCATCTTAGTAACTTTCCCATCTTTTGTTCTCATGCTATAAAAGCAACTTTCCCATCTTTTGTTCTCATTCTTATGACTTCAAAATTGAGAACAGCAGCAGGCTTAAGGGTTTGAGCAGCTTCTGGCTTCCAGGAACGCAAACGTCTGGAAGAATTCATAGATTTGGACGAAAACTCACCTCTCCCGGTGTTAGATTTCAGCAGTTTCTAGCTTTAGGGTGAAGTTGGCAGCCTTCTTTTGAGTTTAGAGTGCAAATCTATCAGTTGGAAGGCAGATTCTCTTCAGTTATTAGCAAGGCAGACCTACTGGAGGTCAATTCCATCCATTTCCAGCTTATTCTCAGCTAGCCGCTCCATTTTGGAAAGAAGGGCATCAAACGCTAGGGTGTATGTAGGGTTTCTAGTATTTATTGGAGTTGATTTCCATATTCCATCAGCTGGAATTTATATCAGACTTATGGGATCATGTCGATGGTATGTACATCGTTGTTTTAAGCAAAAGAAAGTTTCCTTGATTGCCTACTTTATGTGTTATGCATTATACTAGTTGATAACTTCTTTCATATTGCATTCAAGAATCTCTCACAAAACATCAAAAACCAATCAAAACAAGAAAAATTAGTTAAACTTCTTCCAACATATGCTGGCCAAAGACTTATCAACAAACAAACAGTTGCACCTAACCTAAAATTTTGGATCAGACTTGGTAAAAATTGGTTTGGGGATCTTTCAATGGTATTAGAGCCATGACCTTGCCAACCTGAGGGTTTTGTGGCTTATTACATGCATCACAGACAGTTTGGATCTTTCAGATACTACACCCGCAGGAGAGGACCCCATCATTTGGCCATTAATATCGGTGTTCCAATAGGTGCAGACATGGGTGATCATTAGGAGGGTAGTAGGAGTTCTAATCATAGACATGATCGACTAGATCTTGATGAGCTACTTAGAACTCTTGCAGAGTCTCAATCTAGGATTGTGTAGGCACTAGACCGGTTACAGGACACATTGGATAGATTGGACGTGAGACGCCATAGTGATAGGCGTGACAGGCATGACAAGTCGATATCTGCAGTTGGTAGCGGTGGCAATGGTAGAGCTCCGTCATCTTTTGATAGTGCTCGTGGCTCCCATAGACACGAGAGGGCTTACACTTGGAAAATAGATAGACCCCTGCAACCTTATTTCCCTCCTAGAGATGAGCCACTTCCAAGTGACCCACAAGAGGGTGTTGCATTTCAGGATGTGGTGATGGCGCCTAGTGATGAGTGGACCCACCTACTTGCTCATGTGAGAGAGGCATTCCCTGTTCCCCAATACTGTTCACAGCGTAGAGATAACATGAGGCGGGATGATAGATGGCCCCGTCAGTAGGGGAACGGTGACTTACAGAGGGCTACTAATAAGCTCTCTTTGTCTACTTTTGATGGTAGTGGGACGATGAGTGCACGTGCTTGGGTGCACAAGTTGGACATATACTTGTTGCTTAAGCCTATGCTCGAAGACGAGGCCATCCAGTTCACATTGTTGCATCTAGAGGGCGTGGCTTACGATTGGTAGCACCATGGTTTGGTCACCCAAAACTGTGGACTTATAATCTCCTATACTGAGTTTATCGAGTGGTTGATTTCTAGATTTGACCGCAAGGACTTGGAGTTGTATTACAGGGATCTAGCACTATTGAGACAGACAGGCCACGTTGAACTTACATCAATGAGTTTCAACGCATTCCAGTGATGGTTCTTGAGATGCCAGTCAGACGTGTGGATTGCATGATAGATTGCGGGGACTGGTCAAGGCTCTTAAGCCTAGTACCCTATAGGAGGCCATACAAATTACCTTGGACTTGGACACCACACCTCCACCCACTTCTTATTACTCGGATAGGAAGTTCCCCAGAGGCTCTAAGCCTAATCAGAGGTCTTCTACTCAGCACAGGGGTACACCACCTCCTCCTAGGATGGATCAGGAGACATGAAATGAGTTGAGAAGGAAGAAGCTTTGCTTCTCTTGTAAGGAACCTTGAGAGCCCAAACACAAATGCCTTGGGAAAGGCAAAGCACATCTCATAGAGGTTTATTTAGATGTAGATGATGAGCATGCACAAGATACAACATCTGAGGGAAGCCATAGTGATGATGAGCAGGAGGTTCCATAGGCAGAGCTTGGAGAGGATGAGACTTTGGATACGTCCAAGGTCACTATAGCCACCCTCTCGAGAATCCCTAAGATCCATCCCTTTTGGTTAAAGGGAGTGATTAAGGGACAATGTGTGGTTTGCCTCGTGGATAGTGGTGCCATGCATAATTCTATTGACAAGGGCTTGGTTGTTAAGCGTGGACTACAGGTAGAGGATTTTCCGGGCTTTAGTGTGACAGTTGTAGATGGATTTTCTATGCATTGCACTAGGAGGGTTCCACAACTCTGTATTCAGATGGGTGCTTACACTTTGACCGATAACTTCTATGTTGTGGGTCTTGGTGAGATTGACACAGTGCTTGGTATCCAGTGGCTTCAGTCACTCGACAGATATGTTCAGGATTTTAGGTGGATGGAGTTAGAGTTCGTAGCAGATGACAAGAAGGTTGTGCTAAAGGCTCTCTCTGATGGTGGACCTATTGTAGTTTTAACACACAGGATGGAGCCTATTTTCAGGCATGTGGATGTTGCTTGGGTGACATAGTGTTTCATCTCGTCCAAGTCACCTTCCTCATATGATAGGACAACATTGCATGGAGATATCTAGATGATATTGGACGGACACAACATAGTGTTTGGAGACCTTCCTTCTGGTAGATCTCCTGACCGTGGGTTTGAGCATGTGATAGAGCTAGAAGAGGGCGCCAAACTCGTGATTATAGTTCCTTATCGTCATCCTAAGGCATTTAAGGATGAGATAGAGAAGACCATACGAGAGTTATTGGACATGGGATTCATCAGGCCTAGTTCTAGCCCCTTCGCTTCTTCTGTGGCATTGGTGAAGAAGGATGGCACTATGCGCATGTGCATTGACTACCGTGCACTCCATAAGAAAACAATTAAAAACAAGTATCCTATCTTGCGCATAAATGAGTTACTAGATGAGCTCCATTTGGCAGTGCATTTTTCGAAGATTGATCCTCGATTAGGATACCATCAAATCCGTATTCATGAGGAGGACATCCATAAGACCGCACTCAAATACCACTATGGACATTTTGAGTTTTTAGTGATGCTATTTGGTCTCACTAACGCACTTGCTATGTTCTAGTCATGCATGAATCATTTGTTCAATAAGTAGCTGCGTAAATATGTGCTTGTATTCTTTGATGACATTCTAATATACAATAGAACCTGGGAAGAGCACATGAGACATTTGGATGAGGTTCTTGGTATTATGGAGGTTCAATTTTTGTTTGCCAAGATGTCCAAATGTGAATTTGGACTTACAGAGATATTATACTTGGGTCACGTGATTTGTGTAGATGGAGTGAAGGTTCACTAGGAAAAGATACATGCAATGGTAGATTGGCCGCCACCTATGAATGTTTCAGAGTTCCAGGGTTTCCTAGGATTATGTGCATATTACAGGAGGTTTGTGAAGGGGTATTCACAACTAGCGGCCTCTTTGCTAGATCTTACATGGAAGGGTGTGTTTCGCTAGATAGATGAGGCTTAGAGTGTATTTGACAGGCTTAAGCAGGTTATGAGCACATGCCAGTTCTAGCTCTTCTAGATTTCTCTTAGCCCTTTGTTCTAGAGTGTGATGCTTCAGGAGGTGGTACTTATGCAAAACTGCCATCCCATTGCATATGAGAGTAGGAAATTGAGCGACAATGAGAGATTGTATTCCACCTACGATAAGGAGATGCTTACCATCACGCATGCCTTGGCGAAGTTTCAGCAGTACATAGTGGGTGGGAAATTTGTGGTGAGAACTGACCACAACAGTTTAAAATACTTCCTAACGAAAAGAACTCAATGGGTGCAAACAAAAATGGGTCAGCAAGATCCAGGCATATGATTTTGACATTGAGTTTGTTTTTGATTAATTGACATTGAGTTTGACATTGACTTTGTTAAGGGAAAGAAAAATGTTGTTGTTGATGCACTTTCCAGGAGGCCTTCAGTTGCTTCCCTTTGTTCCATGAGTGAGATTTCAGCTGATTGGAAGTCTCAACTTTTAGTTGAGTATTCCAAAAATCAGTTTGCATGTGAGGTTATAGATGGACAGGTCCAGGATAACAGGGACATGGTGATTGATGATGTGATAAACTACAAGGATAGAATCTACTTAGTTCCTAGACCGAAACTGAAGGAGAAGATTCTATGTGCCATTCATGATACTCCACTAGTAGGACATCCTGGGTACTTCAAGACATACAAGTAGGTTTGCGAGAGATTCCCATGGAAGCGTCTCAAGGATGATGTTCTACGCTATGTTTGCGTGTGTGTGACTTGTCAACAGAACAAGTCAGAGCATACTTTCCCAGCTAGACTTTTGTAGCCTTTACCTATTCCAGAGCAAAAGTGGGAAGGTATATCGATGGATTTCATTACGAGTCTTCTGAGAGTTCAGGGAAGGATTGTATATATGTGGTTGTTGATAGATTGACAAAAAATGCACACTTCTTTCCTATAGCATTCGATTTTACAGCCTCACTAAGTGGCAGAGTTATTCTTTCGTGAGGTATTCCGACTCCATGGACTTCCTAGGACCATTGTCAGTGATCGGGATAGAAGATTTATAAGTATCTTCTGGCAGGAACTATTCCGACTTGCAAGTAAAGAGTTGACTCCCCACACCAGTTACCACCCACAGATTGATGGGCAGACTGAGTGTAATAACCCCTACGTTATCACCTGATGTAAAGTTATTTAATAATGTAAGGATATGAATCAACTAAATAAGATTATTGTAAATACATGATTAATACGATAATACAAGTAATATATTAAATAGAGGAAATATATTTAAGATATAATAAAGGAAAGTGTTATTTAATATGTAATATATTTAAATATATACATATAATAAGGATGTTTATTTATTATTTTAAATATATAATAAAGGAAGTATTATTTACTATACATGTAAATATTTATAATAAAGAGGAAATTATTAATTATTTAAACACATTCTGAAAAGGCAACGTATACACAACTATACCCCTAACAGACTATAACAAGCCCCTCACCAATCACCCCGCATGAAGAGGTGCGAGGGTAATCACAGCTGGCTGCGATTACCACCGCACCCCCTCATGCGGAAGGGGACCGTGGAAGGGTACAACCCTTCACGAGGTATTAAGGGGAGGGAACTGCAGAGATAGGAAAGGAGGACGGGAGGTAGAGCGGTGGAGATATTCAGTGGACGGGACTTCTGCTGCGGGCAAACAGGTAAGGGGTAAAATATTACCAGGTACTAAAGGATATAATTAGCTTATATATATATATATATATATATATATATATATATATATATATATATATATATATATATGTTAATTATTGTCTATCTTAATGGATGTAAATAATTAATATTATAATAAATGCATTAACAAATGATTATTCTAATCAATAGGTAATGAAGGTAGGTAATAAATGTAATTAATGTATATAATATTCATTATTATAAATGCTTTAATGAACACATCAATGAATGGATTTTAGGTATTAAGGAATAAGTATAAAGCGTATGTTAGTGAACTTGTACTAACATACGCTAACGAATATATGTCAATGCTTAGTAGGAATATATGTGAATATGGGTTAATGAACATTTTTAAGGAATATATGTAGAAAGTGCATGTTAAATCAGGAATATGTACATATGGAATATAGAATAGGAAAATAGTAATAAAGGCAAAAATATATTATGAATGTTATCACATGATGGAGGCTATAGGGAGGAAACTCCCTTAGTCTAAAGGAGGGATTATGATAATCCCTAGGGCAGTATATACTGAATATCTATATGCATATGTATGGCTTGGTTGACTAAGTTCAACTAAGAAGAGGCGGATCTGGCCGGTCCACTCTGAGGACTTGGATGATGGGATGCATCACCCAAGGCAAGGAATGGACATAGGGTCTTCTTTGGAGGGCTTGGGTGTAAGAAATTACACCCAAGATAGGAATCGAATTAACCTTTGATTTCCTGGAGGGCTTGGATGCAAGAAATTACATTCAAGATAGGAATCAGATTCACCTTCGATTTCCTGGAGGGCTTGGATTTAAGAAATTACTTTCAAGACAGGAATCGGATTCACCTTCGATTTCCTGGAAGGCTTGGAACCAAGATGGGTTCCAAGAAGGTGAGCCTCACGGCCACCTAATGACATATTGCCGTACGGCATTTGTATCCTTTTTAATAGATGAAAATTGTGATTATGTTAAGTATTTTTGGCATATTAAATTTTATATATATATATATATATATATCTGTTGTATTCTAACAATCTATTTTGCAGGATAGTGATCCCCAATTAGTAGGGACATTACAGTGATATCAGAGCATAATCCTGCCAACTCGTGGGAAAGGTTCTTAGTTTATGATCACATATCAGAGAAAGAAAGGCGCGAAAGCAATGGCCAATCAATTGGCCAAACAACTTCAGACTTTCATGGAACAAACCAATGAGAAATTCGAAAGAATGAGCCAATTAATCCTCCAAAGTACAAACAACAACAATAGAGATATGCCAAACCATAGAAGAGAGACACACTCTAATCACGCCGATAACGAACGATCTCCTCAGAGTTGTAGACAAACAATTCCCGAATTTCTCCCCAGAGAGGAAGATGGGAGGGAGGAAGAGGAGCCAGCCACACTTGGGGTGGAAGAAATCGCTCAAATTTATGCCAGATTAGAGCCAGAAGTTCAAAGGGTGGTGACGTTCAGAGACTTCCGTGAATCCAAAACTAGTGAATTTAGAAGGAGAAAACCTATGGGAAATGACCTCAAAGCTAAAGTCAACAAAATGTCCCTACCATGCTTTGACGGGTCAGGGAAGGATGTCGCCGAAGCTTGGATACAAAAACTAGACACATACCTCTCATATAGCCCCATGACCGAAGGAGATGCTATAAAGTTTGCCATACTGCATTTAACTGGAGCAGCCCATAATTGGTGGCATAACGGTCTCATTACCCTAGGACACAAAAATTTCTCCACCTACAATGAGTTTACCCAAAAGCTCATCAGCCGATTCAACCAGAAAGACTCCGATTGTACTTCCAAGAATTAACACACCTTAAGCAAATGGGAACCATTGAAGACTATATAGGCCAATTCCAAAACTTGTCAGTAATGGTCCCTGACCTATCTCAGAGAAGGCTTACCTACATGTTTTTAGAAGGCCTGAAAGACTATTAAATTTTTTGTAAAACCCTTGGAACCCCAGAATTTAGGAGAAGCCATCAAGAAAACTAGAATGGTCAAATTTAGTACTCCCAAGAATACCTCAACCAAAACACCACATAGGAATGAAGGACCCCAGAGGGACCGCCGGGAAAAGCCTTGCAGCTTGTGCAAAAAACCTTGGAGTTTCAATCACCAATGTAAGGAGAGAGAAGAACTCGTGGAGAAAGGGTTATGTTTCAAATGCAAGGCCCCATGGGGGAGAGGCCATGAATGTAAAAGAGGACAGTTAAATAACACCGAAGAAATACGGGATGAGGAAAGACCCTACAAAAAAGCCAGATTTGAAAACAATGAACTCAGTACCCTGGCAATCATCACTCAAGGGAGTGAAAATAGATGCTTCAAGCTCAAAGGAACTATCAAAGGACATAAGGTAATTGCATTAGTTGACATGGGAGCATCACATGACTTCATCAACAAACACTTGACAGCAAAGAGAAGGTTAAAAACCCAAGAGTTTGGAGGGTTTGAAGTGATCATGGGCAATGGAGTCATAGACAAGTGCACTAAAGTTATACCTCAATTGGAAGTCACCCTAGGGGGACATACAATTACGAGGAACTTCTTCGTGGTGAACTTAGAGAATGGCATCATTTTGGGGATGCCATGGATAAACTCATTGGGACGATTCACCATGGATAGTCCAAATCGGGAGATATGCTTCCAACATGAAGGGAGGGAGATAACATTAAAGGGAATTCCCGACGGCTCTCCAAAGATAGTATCGTGCAATAAAATGGAGAAAATCCTTAGACATGATCAAGGAGAGTGGGTCGCCCAATGTATGATCTTAGATAAATCTCAAACTGAAGGTCAAATAATTCAGAATGATATACAACCCATCCTTAAGAAACACAAAAAGGTCTTCGAAGACATTCCTCCAGGCTTACCCCCAAAAAGGGGATTTGAGCATTCCATTGATTTAGAAGAAGGGGCAAAACCTGTCATTACCACTCCTTATCGCCACCCTCATAAATTCAAAGAGGAGATTGAAAAAACCATAAAAGAATTATTAGAAATGGGACACATCCAACCAAGCAGCAGCCCTTTTGCTTCATTAGTAGTATTGGTCAAGAAGAAAGACGGGATGATGAGAGTGTGCATAGATTACCGGGCCCTGAATAAAAAGACTATAAAGAACAGATATCCTATCCCAAGAATTGATGAACTAATGGATGAACTCCACAGAGCAAAATATTTCTCTAAAATCGATCTAAGGTCAGGGTACCATCAGATTAGAATGAGGGAAGAAGATATCCCCAAGACAACATTCAGATGTCATTATGGACATTTCGAATTTTTGGTTCTACCATTTGGTCTCACCAATGCCCCGGCCACCTTTTAGTCATGCATGAATCATACATTCAGGCAACAGTTGAGAAAATCTCTTCTAATATTTTTCGATGATATACTCATTTACAGCAAGACATGGGAAGAACATCTCCTGCACATCGAAGAGTTATTAAATATTCTTGAAACTGAATCCTTATATGCTAAAGCCTCCAAGTGCGAATTTGGGATGAGACAAATCATATACTTAGGACACAAAATTAGCGAGGTAGGAGTGAGTTTGGATGAGGAAAAAATCAAGGCCATCAAGGAATGGCCCACCCCTAGAACCTTAACACAATTAAGAGGGTTTGTGGGACTATGCAGCTACTATAGACGTTTTGTAAAAGGGTTCTCCAAAATAGCAACACCTCTCACCGACCTAACTAAGAAAGGAGCCTTCACATGGAATGACCAAGCCCAACAAGCCTTCGAACAACTTAAAATACCATGAGCTCATGTCCAGTATTGGCCATTCCCGACTTCTCTTTACCTTTTGAACTACAATGTGATGCATTCGGGGAGGGAATTGGGGCAGTCCTCATGCAAAAGAAGCACCCCCTAGCTTTTGAGAGCCATAAACTTACTGAAGCAGAGAGACACTACTCTATCTATGACAAAGAAATGTTAGCCATAATGCACGCCTTGGCCAAATTTCGCCAATACCTCGTCTACGGGAAGTTCAGTGTGAAAATCGATCATAACAGCCTACGCTTCTTCTTGAGCCAAAGGGACCTTAATGATAGGCAACAAAAATGGGTGAGCAAAATACAAGCCTATGACTTTGAGATAGAATATGTGAAAGGGGTGAATAACAGGGCAGCAGATGCATTATCCCGAAGAGCACACTTCAATGCCCTTTCCAGCATCTCAAAGGACTGGAAGGAAGAAATCCTTAATGAATATAACCAAGACCCACAAACAAAGGAAATCTTGGAGGGAAACCTCCCCAATGAAGACTTTAGAGTTAAAGGAGACCTCATCTTGTACAAGGGAAGGGTATAGTTGACCCCTCAAACCAAATTCAAAAACAAACTCCTAAAAGAATTCCATGATAACCCCCTGGCGGGACATCAAGGATATTATAAAACTTATAAACACATAAGGGAAAAATATGCATGGAAAGACCAGAAGAGAGATGTCCAAAAATATGTACAAGAGTGCCTAACATGTCAACGCAACAAAACCGAACTCACTCACCCTGCCGGATTACTCCAAACATTACCTATTCTAAAATAGAAGTGGGAAAGCATTTCGATGGACTTTATAACAAGCTTGCCAAGGACACAAGGAAAAGATAGCATCTTTGTGGTGGTAGACATACTCACACAATATGCCCATTTGTTTGCAGTTTCCACCGAATAGAAAGCCCACCAAATAGCCGATTTATTCTTCAGGGAGATTTTCAGACTCCATGGACTCCCTCTGAATATTGTCAGTGATAGAGATAGCAAGTTTATTAGCCAATTTTGGCAGGAACTCTTCAGAATGGCAGGAACGGTTCTGACCCCGAGTACCAGTTACCACCCTCAAACTGATGGGCAAACTGAAATAGTGAACAAATGGATAGAGGGCTACCTAAGGAATTATGTTATAGGGCAACAGATGGCCTAGATCAAGTGGTTACACCTAGGAGAACATTGTTACAACACGACACACCACATGTCAATCGGGATGAGCCCTTTCCAAGCCTTATACGGCTATGAAGCCACAAGCTTTGGAGAACTAATAAACCAAGAAAGCAAAGTACCAAAAGCATAGGATTTCGTTCAACAAAGTAAGGATATCATGAAGACCTTGAAAGAGAATTTACAACAAGCCGAATATCAACAAAAGATCTATGCAGACTGGAAGCGTACAAAAAGGACTTTTGAGGCCGGAGATCTGGTGTTTTTAAGGCTACAACCATATAAGCAATCTTCCCTCAAGAAGAATGGGGCTGAAAAATTGAAACCACGGTTCTATGGACCCTATAAGGTAATTCGAAGGATTGGGGAAGTAGCTTATGAGATAGAACTTCCCAAAGACAGTAAAATACATAATGTGTTCCATGTCTCCCGACTCAAAAAGGTTCTCAGGAAACACTTGGCTCCTTGTAGTGAACTACCACCCCTTGATGATGAAGGGAAACTCACCTTGTACCTTGAGATCATTTTAGATACACGGCAGAAAAAGCTTAGGAACTTGTTGACGTGTATTTTATACACAATCATACATAGAATAAAATACCAATAGGCATCTTATCCTCTCTTGAGAAAATAGTCTCTAACTGCTGAAGATCTGCACGAAGGATCAGTTAGGTAGACTCCAAGGTTCTTTTAGTAGGGTCTCTACGTGTGGACAAGCTTTTAGTGGTATGATGTGATTTGCTGTTTCCTCCAAGGGGCCTTACGTATTCCAAAAGTTCAAAGATTTTCTAAACTAAAGAAACTTTCAAAAAAATAGCAAAAGGAGTAGGGTTTAAAAGAGGTCTAATCTAGCCTAACCCTATGAATGACTTAGTATGGACGAGACTTGGCAAGATTCAACCAACTTCAATTTTGCCATAAGATAACAACTCAATTGAAATTAGTGCGATCTTCTAAGGTAATAAAATGATACTCAATACATCAAAGATCAAGGACACTACTACGAAGGTACATATCCAAGATACAATAATGATTGAAGATTAAGGGACTCAAAGTATTCTCCAGTCGACCACGCAAGGCGTTCCTACAATCAGCAAGAAGCTAGTGGTTTGGATTACGAATCCTACCAAATATCAAATCTCACACTTTGTCCTTCAAATTTAACAAACTACTTTGATTGAGCACGATTCAAGTAGATCAAACAACCATGAAGATAACTCAAGAAATTTGCAACAAAACACCATAACTTCAATATTTTATTGATTTCCAAGTCATCATGTACAACAATTGCTTGAATTTCTCTCTTCAAAACTCAATCTTGCTACAAAATAAAATTGCTTCTAACTCTAATCTCTCTTACAATCAACTATTGACTCTTACTCTATTCCTCTATTATATTATTACTCAATGAAATGAAAAATGGGGGTATAAATAGCATCCCCAGTTACAATGAAAGGTCCAGATTGAACGTAAATCAACGGACAAGATCATGACACCTAAACCCTAATTAGGGTTTGTTACAAATGACCTCCCTTTTACTGAACAATATTAAATACATAGCCAAATATTAAATTCGGCACAAAAACCTAGGAGGTATCAACCAATGAGAAATAAGATGTCATGTCATCTGTAACAACCTTTCATCCAGAATCTTATTCCCTTTCCAATTCTCTTTCTTAGCATATGCAATGAATTTTGTCACGATTCCTTCGATTTCTGTGATTGGAATCTCGGGAAGATTCTTCATACTCTCCTCTAAGTGGATGACCTGATCGAATGCATCTAGAAGAGCTGCGTCCCAAGTAGATTCAAGTTCCTTCGTTCTATCAATCAGGAGCATGGTGGCAAACATCTGATCATACTGCTCATCTGTAACATCTGCGTCCTTGCGAAAGATGATCTTGATTCTATCCTCTAATTCCTGCATATCCACATCTGTCTCGACCTCGATCCCTCTGCCAAGAATGGTATGAAGTACCTCAAATACTCTGTCCTGGATCGGATTGATCACTTCCTCAAGTCGGCCACATCTAACACTGATGTCCTCAAAGAAAACATTCTTCATATGGAGTAAGGTTGACCACTGGAACAAACTGTGAGAATCACCTTCCAAGATCCTCTCCTGTGCTAAAATTCTTCTTGATGTGTGTCTAATAACTCTTAAGACAGGAATGACAACGTCCTTGGTATGGGCAAATGCAGCAACTGTTGTCATCAATTTGTGGATTATCTCAAGAACTTGGATAGCCTGATGAATGACCTTCATCATCCTTGTAACAAACTCTATGGCCACTGTATGAGATCTATCCATCCAACTACATGTACGTTGAACCAGGTTCCTGAATCTCTCTGCTTCATTGATTGATTGAAGTGGCAATGCCTGCACTGGTGATCTAACTGGATCCTGACGTCCCAAAGGTTCATTGATGTGACTGAAATATGTCCTCCATGCACCGACCTCTCTCTCAAGCTTTCTGTTCTTCTCCATTTCTTCTCTAAGCTTGTCTTTCAATGCCTCAAATGAATCGGTAGCATCATCTAAAGTCTGCTCTGCTGTAGGTGGTCCTAACTCAAAAGTCTGTATATTATATTCTTCTGCTAGGATCTCACCTTCATATTTGTCTGCTGCCGGTGTAGCTATCTGCAATTTCCTAGATCCAGTCTCATCTCGAATCATCTTGGACATCTTGGTAGCCTTCTTCTTCTCTGTTACTTCATGTGAACGTCCAACAAGGCTCTCTAAATCAATTGCATTGTCCTCGTCCTCTACTACGATCACCTTAGTCAATCTTTCTTTCAACCAATCTGGGATATTCGATCTTGTCTCTTGAACTTGAATCTCTTTATGCACCATTTCTTCTTCTCTGGGAGGAGATGTCATTTCATTATCTTCTTCTAACTCATAGTCTTGGAGAGATCCATCTGACGAAACATGCTGTGCCTGTCCTTCCTCCTGCCTGTCATTCTGTACCATAGACTCCATGGACTCTTCTACTTGAATTGTTCTATTCTCTGATCTAGAAGAAGTACCTGGTGCTTGATCTTTGTTGGCCCCTTGCTTTTTCTTGGAAGACTCTTTCTTTTCTGACCTTTCTTTTCTCTTCGAACCTCTTGGATGGAGATTGCCCTCATTGGCACATCGAAGGTTACCTTCACCTGAATTCCTAGGATTAGGATTGCCTTCACTCACACTGGCTCCAGCTTCGGCTGATTTCTCTTCCAAAGTGAAAGACATAGCTATGCCTTGTTCTCTCAACTTCTGATGCTGAACGTCTACCCATCTACGAGTACAAGACAAGACTGGTGCCATCAAAGCATCTAAATCCACGACCTCGGGCTCATTCCAATCCAACCTTATTGTTTTGCTTTCTCTATCATAGGAAGACTGGATATGTCTGCCATTGTCCTGAGCTTGGTCGGCCACTCTGTAAATCCTGCATTTCCTGATGAAATCCAAAGGTAATCTAGAATGCATTTTCCGTTTCACCTCAAGATCATCTAGGAGGTTCATCATAAAATCTTCAATCTGGTACTCATGTCTAAATCTTCTGCCGACTGTCTCCTCTAAATGTCCATGTGGATCAAAGCTATTTCTCCAAGCAAAAGAAGAAAAAGAATACAAGGCTAACTCCTTCTCTGCGTCATCCATGGCTAAAACATTAGGACATACCTCCACTGAATTACCCAAAATAATAGGTACTTGGACTCCATTCTGATGTCTGTGCCTGAATGCCTTTGCATAAGCTGCTAACTGTCTTGTTACTTCAAGTAACACAATTCTGTCTGTCGGATATCTCGGCAACATGTATGGTGGTAAAGGACATCCATGCACTCTAATGTAAGTGAATTTGGGAAACTGAATGAACCAAGCACCGTACCTCTTGATGAATTCCTGGGCATCCTGAGATAATTTGTTGTGAATCCCTCCTTGCAACGTCCTCGTGATGTTCATCATGAAGGTGTCATTAACTAACTTGTAGTTTTTCCCTGGCGGATGATGCAAGTAGGCATAGGAATCACAAGCTCTGACCTCGCCGGGTCCTCTTCCAATCATTCCTCTGTGAGGTAGTCCTGCGTACTCAACACTCCTGATCAAAGCATAGATGACGTATGAACTCATGTGGAAGGACTTAGTAGCCCTGAGTCTCCTCAACTGTACGTCTAAGCAATGGCTAATCATCCTAGCCCAATGTATCGTACCTTTACCCTGAACAATCACCTGGATGAAGTAAAACATCCACTTCTCAAAATAGAAGGCATGAGGTGCTCCTGTAACTCGGTTGAGTATGGTAATCAAATCTCTGTACTCCTCCTGGAAATCAATCCTGTGCGGTGTGTTCGGGATCTTGCTTAGACGGGGACGACTCTTGAGTAGCCAGTTCTTGTTAATTATGCTTAAGCAAGCATCTGGATCATCATCGTACATTGACCTGGCCCCTTCTATGCTCTTGTATATCATGTCCCTGTGCTCTGGAAGATGGAAAGCTTCACTTATAGCTTCCTCTGAAAGGTACGCCAAAGTGTTTCCCTCATTGGACACGATCGTCCTGGACTGTGGATTATAGTGTCGGGCACATTCGATCATCAACTCGTGGCACTGAATAGCTGGAGGAAAACCGGCCGCCTTAATGATGCCACTCTCTATTATTCTCCGGGCGACAGGTGATGGCTTGCCAATGTAGGGGACCTCTCGAAACTTCTTCGTGCTAAAGTTCCCCAAGTTTGTATCTCCAATGTTGCTCCACTTCGACACGATCTTGGTCTCCACTTCTTCGGTTTTTTGATCTTCTTTCATGAGAGCTGAGCGACTGGTGGATGCTCCCGCCTTCGGGGTCGCCATACCTACACAACATTTCATTATGAGAACTATATTTTGCAATGAATAACGTTGATTAGAGAGATAAAGTTTTTAGGAAACCTCATGATAAGTCTTTAGAGTTATCATTTCCTAAAAAAAATGAAAGATTGAGCTAAGAAATTCAAAATTCAAAATTTCAAAACTTAAAATATGACGATGAATAAATAAAGCAATAAAAATCAAATCGCCATACCTCAATAGAGAGCTAACTCTAGAATGCAAAAAGACAAAATTCGCTTAGGCCAAATTGAGGTATGAATGATCTTTAACGTTATCTCCTCAAGAAATCAATTTCGCCACCTTTGTCTTCAATGTGATCTTCAAGTTCACCTTTGGCGTGGTCTTCAACTCTTAGCAAATTCGCTCAAATGAAGGTCTTTAAATATCGCACCACCTTTGATTGCTAACGCCACCTTGGATAAATGGAAATTCGCACCACCTCAAACACACTTCGCACTTTCCTTCGTCTTCCTCAATTCGCATGTAGAAAGGTAAAATAATGATGTAGAAATGATAGTTTTTACCCCCCTTATATAGCGCTCACATCACAATTCACCCTCAAGGCCGACTTGATAAAATAAAGCAATTTCAAACGATTTTTAAATAAAATAACAAGGCCGACTTACATGCATGAGCGTTCTTATTCGACTTTTAATTATTAAATTCATTAATTAATTAAATGCCTTTTATTTTGATTAATAAATTTCGATTTTTAAAATCAAGGCAAAATAATTAATTAATGCAAAACGCCATATTAAATGCCAATTAAATAGGATTTTCAATTTTATCGATCTTAGCATTTAAAATGAATTCAAAGAGGTTTATTTGGCGCCAAAAATCTGAAAATGAAGTGGACGTACCTCATCGCCCTGGTCCCTTGGAGAGGGACAGGAGCGATTGACCATTTTTGTCATGATTCTTGCGTTTTCAACGTTCAACTCCTTCATTTCCACGTTCCAAATCGATCATCTTGTTGGGTTCTTCGAATTAGATTGCCTTGCATGTGCGCATGAGTGTCTTTAGATGTATCATCGCCCTTGTCCCTTGGAGAGGGACAGGAGCGATCCTAAGGTTTTCGCTTGAAATTCTCCATTTTGATACGAACCTTTCCTTGTATCATCCTCCAAATGCCATTTAAAACCTTGTGCGTGTCTGTCTTAACGTGATTTTCAAAGGATATCATGTGTTTTGGCTAACATCGCCCTAGTCCCTTGGAGAGGGACAGGAGCGATCTCCATGTTTTCACGTTCATCTTGCATCTTTGATCTTCGAACTTCCATTGCAAGGCGAATAACATCATTGCTTGTCCATTCCACGCACGTCCCACTTGCTTTCATGAGGTGTTTGGATGTTATAAGGATCATCGCCCTTGTCCCTTGGAGAGGGACAGGAGCGATCCATGTCCTTTCTCCATTTTGAGCTCAAGTTGGTAACATTTAACCTTGGTTCATCGTTTATTGCCTTCGAAATAGCGTCCTTTACCTCGTCCATCCTCGCCTTGCCTTGACTTTGAAGGAGTATGAGTGTTGTTGATGAAATCGCCTTGGTCCTTGTCCAAAGGACAGGAGCGATATGGACTCCTTAGCTTGATTGATAACGTTTGGACGTTCAAAACTCTTGCATGTCATCCTCAAAAGACGTCTTGAACCCTTTACAACCTTGTGAAGCCTTGACTCAACGTAATTCTTGCATGAATTGATCAATATACTCAACATCGCTCTGGTCCCTTCCTGAGGGACAGGAGTGAAATTCATCATTGTGAGCTTGTTCTTGTTTATTTCAACTTACAATTATCTTCAATGCATGTAATGACGTCCTTTCGATCCTTGTGGTAGCTTGATATTTGCTTGTCTCTTGAAATCTATGCCTTAATGGAAATATCGCTCTGGTCCCTTGGAGAGGGACAGGAGCGATCTGGGGTCTTAGAGCGCAAATCCTTCCAACGTGATGACCTTGATGCTTGTGTTTGATTAAAAATGTCTTAAGGCGTTCCTGCCACCTTGTTCCTTGTCTTGGATCGGTCTTAAACTTGAGGGAAAGGCAACATACTCACTGTATCGCCCTGGTCCCTTGGAGAGGGACAGGAGCGAACTTGCTCTTGTGGTCTTCATTTCACTTTGCTAGCTTCCAAATTTATATTCAACGGATTTGTCATGCTCTACTCCATTCATCCATGCCTTGAAATCGTTTGCAACTTGGCAAGAAAATCATGTATAACAAAAATCGCTCTGGTCCCTTCCTGAGGGACAGGAGCGAACTAGGCACTTTAGGACCCTTGTTGACATTTTAAAATATTCAATTTATATTCACTGGGTTCATTTCACCGTCTTCCTTGCCACCAAACATGAACTTGACTTGATCTTGGCCTGGATTTTGCCCAATGAAGAGTATCGCTCTGGTCCCTGGGAGAGGGACGGGAGCTATAATGTACTTCGCCCTGGTCCCTTCCTGAGGGACAGGAGCGATTTTAGCATTCTGGACCATTCTTCTTCATATTTGCATTTCAAATTATATTCATCTGATAAAACATCTTCCTTTGGACCTCTTCAAATCGTCAAGTTGTTGAAATCCTGCAAGGACAAAACAAAATTTGATTTGTAGCTCCGGTCCTTCACTGAGGGACAGGAGCGATTTTGCTCCTGGAGGCATTTTTGTGCTCATGAAAATCTTCAATCTATATTCAATGGAAAGATCTCGCCTTTCTCCATTACTTCCAACTCGAAATTCATCTTGACTCTGCAGGGACAGTAAGATATTTGAAAACGAGCTCCCGTCCTTCACAGAGGGACAGGAGCGATTTTGCTCCTACAAGCCAAAATATCATGATTTTACACATTTTAACACTTCACAAGGCGACAACAAGTCATTTCCAATGCCTCGGATCAAAATCAAAAAAGGTCAAAATTTGGTCAAAAATATTCAATCGGACAAAAATTCACATTTCATCTCCAACATTTAGACAAATTTAAGCTTTGCATCAACATTCCAATTGAAAATTAGACCATTCTGGCGAATTCATTGCATTCAAAATTAGCATCCTTCGAAAAGGAAGCTCAAAAGCCCTCAAAACGACTGGATTCTGGCCTGAAAAGACAGAAATGAAAACCCTAAGGGTTGACCCTAAATCCAGACAACTGACTGACTAACAAAATCCTAAAAAACGAAGCGAAAGGCGAGCGAAAAACGAGCAAAAAGAGGGGGTCCCCATTTTCAATGGGGCGATGTGTGAAATGGTCACAACAGAACCGAACCATTACCGAACACCTGATTAAATGGAAGAATCTCCCAAATGAGGATGCTACTTGGGAAAAAGAGGAAGACCTAAAGATGCTTGAGGACAAGCAAAATTGAGACGGAGCGACTGTAATAACCCCTACGTTATCACCTGATGTAAAGTTATTTAATAATGTAAGGATATGAATCAACTAAATAAGATTATTGTAAATACATGATTAATACGATAATACAAGTAATATATTAAATAGAGGAAATATATTTAAGATATAATAAAGGAAAGTGTTATATAATAAAGGAAGTATTATTTACTATACATGTAAATATTTATAATAAAGAGGAAATTATTAATTATTTAAACACATTCTAAAAAGGCAATGTATACGCAACTATACCCCTAACAGACTATAACAAACCCCCCCCCACCAATCACCCCGCACAAAGAGGTGCGAGGATTACCACCGCACCCCTTCATGCGGAAGGGGACCGTGGAAGGGTACAACCCTTCACGGGGTATTAAGGGGAGGCAACCGCAGAGATAGGAAAGGAGGACAGGAGGTAGAGCAGTGGAGATATTCAGTGGACGGGACTTCTGCTGCGGGCAAACAGGTAAGGGGTAAAATATTACCAGGTACTAAAGGATATAATTAGTTTATATATATATATATATACTTATATAACATTGAATATAGGTAAGGTATATGTAATGTTAATTATTGTCTATCTTAATGGATGTAAATAATTAATATTATAATAAATGCATTAACAAATGATTATTCTAATCAATAGGTAATGAAGGTAGGTAATAAATGTAATTAATGTATATAATATTCATGATAATAAATGCTTTAATGTACACATCAATGAATGGATTTTAGGTATTAAGGAATAAGTATAAAGCGTATGTTAGTGAACTTGTACTAACATACGCTAACGAATATATGTCAATGCTTAGTAGGAATATATGTGAATATGGGTTAATGAACATTTTTAAGGAATATATGTAGAAAGTACATGTTAAATCAGGAATATGTACATATGGAATATAGAATAGGAAAATAGTAATAAAGGCAAAAATATATTATGAGTGTTATCACATGATGGAGGCTATAGGGAGGAAACTCACTTAGTCTAAAGGAGGGATTATGATAATCCCTAGGACAGTATATGCTGAATATCTATATGCATATGTATGGCTTGGTTGACTAAGTTCAACCAAGAAGAGGCGGATTTGGCTGGTCCACTCTGAGGACTTGGATGATGGGATGCATCACCCAAGGCAAGGAATGGACATAGGGTCTTCCTTGGAGGGCTTGGGTGTAAAGACAGGAATCGAATTAACCTTCGATTTCCTGGAGGGCTTGGATGTAAGAAATTACATTCAAGACAGGAATCGGATTTACCTTCGATTTCCTAGAGGGCTTGGATGTAAGAAATTACTTTCAAGACAGGGATTAGATTCACCTTCGATTTCTTGGAGGGCTTGGATCCAAGATGGGTTCCAAGAAGGCGAGCCTCATGACCACCTAATGACATATTGCCGTATGGCATTCGTATCCTTTTTAATAGATGAAAATTGTGATTATGTTAATTAAGTATTTTTGGCATATTAAATTATTTATATATATATTTATCTGTCATATTCTAACAATATGTTTTGCAGGATAGTGATCCCCAACTAGTAGGGACATTACATTGAGATTGTCAACAAGTGGGTTGAGGGATATTTACCAAAGTTGCCCCGAGTTTCCGGGACAGGGACGGCAGGGGACGACAGGACGCGTTTCCGGGACGACAAATTTTTTTGCCAAATTTGGGGATGGCAAAGGGGATGGCTATATAAAATATAGGAAAAATTTAAAATATATAGGAAAATTTCAAAATTCTAAATGTTCATATGAAAACATGGATAAAGCATGCATACATACATTATATTCATATGAAAACAATAAAACATGGATATAGCATGTGTATGATATGATGAAAAGTTGAAAACATTTTAGAATGTAAATTCTGAACATACAACATTGTTAATACTCAATAGACGATATGCAATTATGCATTCATAAATCAAAATTTCAATTCATTCACATTGTCAATATGCATATCAATAGACTCGGAGGTTAAATTTTTCCTACTTCTATCGACGCAGTTTCCCCCCATATTTTTCAACGAGGGTTTGGGGGCAACGCCCCCAAGTTGGGGTCAAGGGGCATCGCCATATAGTTTCATTGTCAAAATTATGAATTAAATTAATAAATTTAAAATTTAATTAATGTTATCTTTTAATTTTTTTATTTTTAATAACAATTTGAATTAATAAGGGGCCTATATTAGAAAATTTAAATAAAAAATTGAAAATACAACTTTTTTAATTGTTTTAATATTTTTTAAGGGCCTTAGATATGGGGGACGTCTGGCCGTCCCCGGGACAGATTCCAGACGTCCCCGGGACGGATTGGGGACGTCCCAGCCGTCCCCAGCCGTCACCGGGACGTACGTACGTCCCCCAGAGCTAGGGCAGGCGTCCTCCCGTTTCGGGGACGTCCCCTCAAAATATAGGGCAATTTGGGGACGGGGGGAAACGTCCCCTGGCCGTCCGCAAGTCCCCGAAATGTCCTCGGGACGGGGACAAGGGGGTTTTCAGGTCGGGGACGCGTCCCCGAGTAACTCTGATATTTACAAAACTATGTTTCGAGCCAGCAGAGAGCATGAGTACGTTGGTTATTCTTAGGCGAGTATTGTTATAATACTACGCATCATATGCCTATTGGCATGATTCCCTTCCGAGATTTATAGATTTATGATGCTTTGTCATTTGTGGATTTGGCACTGGGTGATAGCAGAGCACCTAGAGCTCGAGAGTGGCTTCAAGCAGTCAGGATATCCTTAAGGCACTTAAGGATAACATTCAGAATGCATAGAATCAGCAAAAGCTTTATGTTGATCAACACAAGATTGAGACGACCTTTGAGGTTGGTGATATGGTTTTTTTACGTTTATAGCCCTGCAGGCAGAGTACACTCAAGTGGAGTGGGGCTGAAAAGCTCAGGCCTAAATTTTATGGTCTTTACAATGTTTTCCAGAGGGTTGGAGAGGTTGCTTATGAGCTTGAGTTACCTTCAGAGAGCAATATACATAATGTTTTCCATGTGTCTTGTTTGAAGAAAGCTTTGAGCCAACACATTACCTCATCACCAGATTTGCACCATTGGATGAAGAAGGCCGGTTGATAATGATTCCTGTTGAGATTCTTGAGATGAGAGAGAGGAGGCTGAGAAGTAGAGTCATCAGGGAGTATTTGGTGCGATGGAAGGACTTACTATTAGAGGATGCCACGTGGGAAGGTGAGAGGATACTTCAGCATCCAGCTTTGCAATTGCTTGAGGGCTAGCAATCTCGGGAAGGGAGGATTGTAATATCCCTCCCTTAGGCATCTCAGATCTTTTTGTGGAGGTTGACCTACTATTTAGGGTCCTGTAGGTCAGTAGGGTGGTTTGGGACCCAACTTGGGTTGTGGGGCTCAGCTGGGAGCTTCACATGCCTTTTAGTTTGGGAGTTATATCTATGATTGAAATTGAAATTCTAATGTTGGCCTTATGTGAATAGTGAAAAGTGATTAGTAATTGAAAAACATAATGTGAATAGTAAACAATGCCCCCATCTTAGTAACTTAAGTTGTGTTTAAAGGGGGGGCCAAGTTCTCATTGAGAAAATAGACCCTCAAGGTTATTTCATGTTTCTAAAACCCAAAAAGTAACTCCCATATGGATCAAACTTCCTGGGGAGGTTATAAAAGCAACTTTCCCATCTTTTGTTCTCATTCTTATGACTTCAAAATTGAGAACAACAACACGCTTAAGGGTTTGAGCAGCTTGTGGCTTCCAGGAACGCAAACTTCTAGAAGAATTCAGAGATTTGGACGAAAACCCACCTCTCCCAGTGTTAGATTTCAGCAGTTCTAGCTTCAGGGTGAAGTTGGCAGCCTTCTTTTGAGTTTAGAGTGCAAATTTATCAGCTGGAAGACATATTTTATTCAATTATTAGCAGGGCAGACTTACTGCAGGTCAATTCCATCCATTTCCAGCTTATTCTCAGCTAGCTGCTCCATTTTGGAAAGAAGGGCATCAAACCCTAGGGTGCATGTAAGGTTTCTAGCATTTATTGGAGCTGATTTCTATATTCAATCAGCTGGAAATTTATATCAGACTTATGGGATCATGTCAATGGTATGTACATCGTTGTTTTAAGCAAAATAAAGTTTCCTTGATTGCCTACTTTATGTGTTATGCATTATACTAGTTTATATCAGCAACTTCTTTCATATTGTATTCAAGAATCTCTCATAAAACATCAAAAACAATCAAAATAAGAAAAATCAGTTGAATCCCTTCCAACATATGTTGGCCAAAGACTTATCGACAAACAAACAGTTGCACCTAACCTCAAATTTTGGATCAGACTTGGTAAAAATTGGATTGGGGATCTTTCATGGCCTCGTAGCCGGGACTCATCTTGCATTGTTAGTTTAAATCTACATTCCCCTAAGTTGCACTTAAGGGGGGGTGTTGGTGTAAATTATGTCTCATAATTACACTTACTTAAGTTGACTTAGGGTAATGCATTTCATAGTAGTTTTCATATGAGACACATAGGGAAGTGTGCGCATAGGGAAGTTGCTTCTAAGAGAAATTCCACCTTTTGTGGTCTTATCTTGTTGTTACATTCCACATAGGGAAGTGTGCACATAGGGAAGTTGCTTCTAAGAGAAATTCCACCTTTTGTGGTCTTATCTTGTTGTTACATTCCACCTTTGGTAGGTGAACCACCTCTTATGGAATATTTTATTATTTCTCCTACCTACCCTCACCTACCCTTGTTTCTCATTGAGCCACATGTTTTGATTGTGTGCTCACATATCCATATGGCCTGGCCTTTATAAGCAAGCTCATCTTCTTTGTATGGTTGATCCAGTTGATCATATTTTACATCTTGAGAATACAGTTTGCTCTTATCAATCTTTTGTCTCTCTTGTTTGTGCTATTCGGTGGGCTCTAGTTGGTTATTTTTGACAAATTCTAACAATTCTCCTTCTCCGCAGTGATTGGTTCAATTGGCCGTTAGCCTATTTCGGAGGCTCGTAGGCTGGTCGGGAGCAGAAATTAGGGTTGCCTATTTTCTAGGAGGATTCTTTGGTGTTTTCAGAAGGTGTAGGGTTCCTTCCAATTGTTTGGATTTCATTATTCCAACCCTAACGAGTGATTGGTGTGATTGTGATATTGCTAAAAAAAAATTAAAAAATAGTGGGAATATTACAGTGGTATCAGAGCTGGTTTTCTTGCCAGCCTATGTGTTCCGATTGATCAGAGTTCTCCTTGATTGGCAGAGAAACAGTTGTTGATTCAATGGTAGAGAGAACATCAGATCAGATTGTTGCTAATGGGGCTGTGGAGAGAGTTGAGAAAAAGTTCGATACTATGATGGACATGATGTCCCAGTTGATCAAATTCTCCATGGGTGATAGAGAAATCAGTTATTCTTGCCATCCTATGCTTTCAGCAGAAATTCAGAGTTTAATGATGGGTTCATATGAGGAAAAGATTAGAGAAGAAATTCTTGGCATGTTTGAGGAATATGATACACTTCCTCAAATCATTAAGGAAGAATTACCTTTGAATTGTTTCATGAACCACCATTCAAAATTATGCTACAAGATTGAGTTTGCAAAGATTAACTTCAAGTGAGGAGCTTGAGAAGGTTGACGATGATTCCCATGTCATACATGTACCTACCATTGATGAGGTTGTCTTTCAAGAAGAGGAAAAATCAATATTTGAGGTTGTCATTCAAGAAGAGGAAAAAACAATATTTGAGGTTGTGCATGATGAACCCCTTAATGTTGCTTATGGAGCTAGTGATGGTGTTGAATGCATTCATGTGCTTTCAAAGGAAGAGCAGATGAAGATTGAAGAAGATACTGTCGTTGAGATTGTAGAACCAGCTATGATAGATCAGCCACAAGGAGGTGTGAATTCTTTTGGTTCCCCTTTAATTGAGCCTAGCATTGTTTCATCACCTTCACCTCATCTTGGCAAGGAATCAAACCTTAGTTTGGAATTTGTTGGGCATAATGATGACAAGACAAGCTTCAAAGAGGAGGTACATGAGACTTGGGGCAGCCATGGAGTCACTGCTGAAAGGTATGACAAAGATTTTAATTTTGGTATTCATTATAGCAGCTTGGAAAGTCAATTTGTGGTTTCCAATGATACCCATTGTTTGAGATGGGTATAGTGAAAACATATGACAATGCACTTTTTGAGTGGGAAGATGAAACATCACTTGGTTCTAGCATTGCTCTTGGTGAGAATAGCAATGTGTGGAAATTAAGAGAAGATTCAAGATCTAAGTTGGATGATATGTGGAGCTATGGTGAGCACTTTTTAACTAAACAAAGTAATCAGCCCTTTAGCACTTGGGATCCGGGTGTGATGGACCTCGCGATGACAAGGAACCTGTGTGGGATGAATTTCCCTTTGATTCTGATGAAGCTCAAAAAACAAATTGTGTTGTAGAGTTAGAGGACCATACGGTTCTTGATGATGGAAAGTTTAAAGAGGCTCTAAAATGCAAATCTGATTTACCTATTCATGAAGTTGGTAGTAAACAAAAAGTTGAAGATTTGGTAGAATCTGATCCTCTTCATGATATTGAGAAATTGTGGCTGGTTGGTGGAGTTAGACGAGAGTCTTGGAGCAGCTATGGGGGTAGCGATTGCAAGAAACAAAGTTCTGATTTTTTCTTGTTGCCTATCAGTAGTACACCATATCTGCATTCTTATGAGTGGGATGGTCGATTCAAGGTGTCTGTTGAAAAAGAAATGCAAGCTCTATGCCAATTTGATCACACACATAGTTTGATTGAAGAACTCTATTCGAAGGCTCAAATGGATGAGAGACAGAAAGGGGTTAAGGATGAAGTTACTCTCCTTAATCTGCAACTTATCAAAGACTCTTTGGAAATATTGAAATCAGATTACATACACTTGATTGAAGATTGAGATTATGCCTCCGAACTTGCAAAGAAAACCACTAGTGCATTCCAAGGGGAAGAGAGGAAAGTTGAAGAGCTTACTCTTGAGCTTGAGTCAACAAAGGACATGTTAGGAAATACTCAATTGGCTCTAATGGAGTTAGAAGATTAGTTTGTTGATTTCAAACTTTTCAGGGAGCAAGAGAATGCACAAAGAGCTGAAGAAATCGAGCTAGTTATTGGTGAGCTTGATAGCCTTCAAGAAGAGTTTGATCTTGAGAACTTCACAAGAAAAACAAAGGTTGCATGTGTAGATTCGGATCAGCAAGATGGAAGTGAGCAAGAAGAAAGGGATGGCTTCCAAGTTCTTGAAAACCCTCTCTTTGTGATGGATGATTTCAACATCTTTGGCATCAAGATGTTGTCTAAACACAGTTTAGAAGTCATCCAAGGTTTCATCGTAGTAGTAAGGACTGAAGATTTCAAATTTCTACTCATGAAGTAGGGGAGAAAGGACTAGAACTTGGTGATTGCATGCTTGACAACCCATTTCTTGGGTTGAATAATAATAAGGCTCATACTAGTTCATTTTGGGAGTTGGATTTGAGGACAGCATTTGCTCCATACTCCAATGTTGTTAAAGCTTTCATGGTTAGGCTTCAAGGGTTCACTAGAGGAGATATCAATTTCTTAAGTATGCACTCGGTCCTCACTAGTATTTGGGGATGTGTTGAGTTTTCTTTTCAGTGTGTTGAAAATAACCTTCGGTTGGGAATCCAAGCTCGAAATCGTCAACATGGTCTAATGGAGATTGTTACATGTGGGAAGAAGGATCTTTGGAGGGATAAGGAACAAATTTTCAGTCTTGATGGTGTTGTTCCCTTCTTTACGAGCCATTTGATTGTTCCTTTTGCTCATCAACTAGTGGATTGGGAAGATATTCTGAGCAAAGGATGGTTCTATGTGAAGTTGGAGTCACTAGAGAGGATATTTCCAGCCTTGAACGTGAGCATATGTGTTGTTTTGGATGATGATTTCTTGTGTTGCAGCAGCTGTTCATCTTCTTGGATGCTAGTTTTCCTAAAATCAGATCTCAAGACAATCATTTCAGACTTGGTGGCCTATTGGTGTACTCTTTTTCAGACTTCACAGCCTCCTTGCAGGACAGGTTTATGGTCTCAAATGAGAAGTATGGCGAGTTGGGGCAGTCAGTATCCGTGTATGGGAAGTGTTCAAGCTCTAACTAGTGGTTATCTTTATGCCTTCTTTTCTACTTATGATTGGGACAACAAATCTTTGCTTTCCTCGATTCATCATTCTGAGGTGCTTGGAGTGGGAACAAGAGATTTCAAGTCTCCATGGTTGTATCAGAATAATTCAATTGAGGCCTAGTAGATTCATGTGGAGTTATGAGAATGAGTTTTTGGAGCTCCTGCAAAGGATTGTTTTCCTCCTCATAGGGAGATTTGGAGAAGTCACATTTACAGTCATGGCTCTGCTTGATACCTTGGGGAGATATGTTGTGGAGTTTGATTGTGAGTTGAGTAGGCTTTATTTCCTATTGCTTAGGCTTGTGATAGACAGTGGCATTATTGATATTGACTACTCATAGCTTTATGGGCATGAGATGCTGCATGATATTGATTTCAGTCCTTCAAGGTTTTTCAGTTTGAGTATCATGGATGGTAACATTTGGAGTTGCAAGGGAGGTTAGTGCAGTTTTGGCGTGATGTTTTCGTTGATGTGATTAGAGTGGTGCAACATCGGTATGGTGGGTTCTTCTTGAGACGAACATGGGACCTTGGGATCCTACTTGCTTGGGTGTGGATTTGTTTAAATTTTTTTGGAGTTGTGATGGCATTGCTTGAGGACAAGCAATTTTGGGAAGGGCGGATTGTAATGTCCCCTTCTTTGCAGTGATTAGTTCAGTTGGCTGTTAGCCTATTTCGGAGGCCCCCGTAGGCTAGTCGGGAGCAGAAATTAGGGTTTCCTATTTTCTAGGAGGATTCTTTGGTGTTTTCAGAAGGTATAGGGTTCCTTCCAGTTGTTTGGATTTCATTATTCTAACCCTAACGGGTGATTGGTGTGATTGTGATATTGCTTTTAAAAAAAATAAATAAATAGTGGGAATATTACAATTTATATCAGACTTATGGGATCATGTCAATGGTATGTACATCGTTGTTTTAAGCAAAAGAAAGTTTCCTTGATTGCCTACTTTATGTGTTATGCATTATACTAGTTTATATCAGCAACTTCTTTCATATTGTATTCAAGAATCTCTCATAAAACATCAAAAACAATCAAAATAAGAAAAATCAGTTAAACCCCTTCCAACATACGTTGGCCAAAGACTTATCAGCAAACAAACAGTTGCACCTAACCTCAAATTTTGGATCAGACATGGTAAAAATTGGATTGGGGATCTTTCATGGCCTCGTAGCCGGGACTCATCTTGCATTGTTAGCTTAAATCTACATTCCCCTAAGTTGCACTTAAGGGGGGGTGTTGGTGCAAATTATGTCTCATAATTACACTTTACTTAAGTTGACTTAGGGTAATGCATTTCATAGTAGTTTGCATATGAGACACATAGGGAAGTGTGCACATAGGGAAGTTGCTTCTAAGAGAAATTCCACCTTTTGTGGTCTTATCTTGTTGTTACATTCCACCTTTGGTGGGTGATCCACCTCTTATGGAATATTTTATTATTTCTCCTACCTACCCTCACCTACCCTTGTTTCTCATTGAGCCACATGTTTTGATTGTGTGCTCACATATCCATATGGCCTGGCCTTTATAAGCAGGCTCATCTTCTTTGTATGGTTGATCCAGTTGATCATATTTTACATCTTGAGAATACAGTTTGTTCCTATCAATCTTTTGTCTCTCTTGTTTGTGCTATTCGGTGGGCTCTAGTTGGTTATTTTTGACAAATTTGTACAATTCTCCTCCACAATCTGAAAAAAAATTGCTCCTCAAATCTGCATAAGTCCTTCAAGAATCTTTGCTCATAAAACTGCAATTGTTCACCCTTAATGTTTGCAACAATCTGCTCATAAGTCTGAAACAAGTCTTCTTGTAATTTTGAAACAAGTCTGCTCATAAATCTGAAACAAGTCTGCTCATAATGTCTGAAATAAATCTTCAAATACTCTGCTCACATACACGCCTTAGATCTGCTCTAAGGTCTGCTTATTTCTGTCTTGAATAGGAAAGATATTCGATTGATTGCTTGATTGAATGATCTCCTAAATGACCTCTTATTTATACCAACTATTACACCCTTCCACCAATGGTTGCATCTCCTATGCATCGGCCAAGGAGGAAATAAGATTTTTATTTAATTTGATTTTTGCCTCCAAAAATGGGCACCTATCTCCATGAGGTTGGCCCTATAGAAAATTTCTATTTTAAATTGATTGCAGCCCATAGGATGGAGCGAACTATACAAGGAAGGTCGCTCCTTAAGAAATATATTTAAAATACATATCTAGAACCCATAAATGGGTGACTTCAAGAAGGATAGTCGGCCAGAACAGAAAAATAATTGTTTTGCAATCTGAACTCACCAAAGCAAATTAACTCCTTTCCAATGACAAGCTGATCTCCATTAATTCTGCCATGACATCAATGACAACAAATTTGCAACAAGTAATACATGTTCATTGAATATTTCCAAATGCATCGAAGAGCTGGTTTGGCATGGCATGATGTTTATAGCCAAGTCATGGTTTTTTTGCTTAGGCTCCTGGATTGAGAAAAGAGGGATGCCAATTGCATGAGCTGGAATAAGGGCGAACTAAGGAGCTGAGCTAGTTCATGGACTTTATTTGACCTTGTTTGGGTGCCATGTCTCCTCTATGCTGGGCTTAAATGCTTCCCAAGCCCTAGCTGCAGGTCTGAAATGAATGGCGTGAGGGTTGGATGTAATTTTATGGCCATATGACAGTAGGATAGCTCTATATGGTGCTGGACATGACTTCTACCTGGCTGCTGGGAGTTGTTTGACAGATTTCTGGATCAATTTGAAGCACAGACAAGGCGTGCAATTAGAATGGGTGCAAAGACAAAGGTCTGAACGGTGGACAGGGATTCAACCATCCTTGGTGCATATGAATTCATCACGTTCCAAGCAGATTCTCACTAGTGTTGCTGATATTTATTTTATGTAATTACATTCCTGTCAAAAGACATTACTAAGCATTCAGGTGCCTGATGTATTTCAGATCTGTTCAAAATAGCACTTTCAATATAGAGATCAGGCTTTGAATAATTTTTCTATCATGTTATCCTTCTATCTGCTGTTCATACATTTTTCATACATCGATATTTCACTGAATGTGACTAGTTTATTTAGTCATACTTAATGCATACTATCAAGATAAACATGTATGCTGTAATTACCGCACCAAACAATATACAAACCTGAGCATGCATAAACCAGTCATACATGAAAGAATAGGGGTCAGTTGGAAAAATTTGTGAAATATTGAGTGTGGTATTTTACATAGGGTCCGTCTGGTTTGCTAAACATGATATTTCCAAGAGTGGCTTAGTTTGAGCAATGGTTACTCTTGCTTTAAGTGTATCTCATTAACGAGAAAAAATATAATTTATGAGAATTTCAAACTATTTGATCCCTTATTTGAATTTTCTTGAATTGTACAGTCTTAAAGTTTTGCACCTATTATTTTCTCTGTCAAAATGAACGGGATTTAAGAAGTTTGAGTGCTTCCTTGTGAAGTAAGGTGATTTTTTGGGTAAAGTTATTTAAATAATGTCCCCATTTCCATTAAAGTAAGGTTAGACTTTTTAGTATACACCTCAAGTAGAAAATACTTTTTCTCAAGTCAAATCATCGCTGACATGTGTCTAGAAATGGTACTAATCTGGTAAGAGATCTCACCCTGCTGGAACATCATATTATATTGTAAATAAATTCGAGACAATTTAACTAAGAAATCCAAGAATGTCAACATAAACAAAAAATGCAGGTTGCTGTTTTGTGGTGTTATTATAAAGAATAAACAACTGAAATAATGGCTTTTGTATGTTTTGTTCTTGTGGTGTCTTTTCCTATGCTGCTATAATCAGTTTCTGATACTCCAATCAAATTCATCCAAAAGTCTAAAGGTCGTTTGAAGGTTTTTTAACGATTCCTTTTTCGAATCAGAATGGCCTGAATCCACCGAAATGCTTACCATAGTATAATGTATATAATCTGTTTATGTTGAAATCGGGTTGGTGGAAAAAAGACAGTTCAGTATTTTATATGTATAAAAACTAGGCTAGATTTTGGCATGTCACAACTCCACTGTTTGACTTTGGAGAATCACTGGGAAGGTCTTCAATTGCTTCTTTTGTGGGGTTCTCATTGCGTGCATTTTCCATTATTGCATGCATCCAATCTTATCGATAACCACAAACAGGCATGTCAACTTGGTGCTTTACCATTATCCAAACAGTAGTGGTTGGCATGGTTGTATAAAATGATTGATCCTCATTGCTTTCTATAATATTTTCAGATTTTGAAATGTTTTTTTTCTAATTTTTACTATTTATATGGTTTTACTTGTGGCTTTGATTTCATATCCATTTTATACTTGGGTGTCTCCAGGTTTCAATGTGATTGCTGCAGGAGATGCCCGTGTTCATCAAGAAGCTTTATCACTGCTGGAGTGGAATTAATTACCTGCTTCAAGCTTAATTGGCTGCTAAAATTATTTATATTTCACTTCTAGCTAGTGTTAAGATGTGAAACAATCTTTTTCCTGACTATCGATGTTATATCTTAATATTTTTTCATTTTAAATCATAAATTTTTATTCTCCCTTGAAATATGTACTGCTCTTTTGAAAGCTTAGAAAGAGGTCTGTTAGTTAATTGGTTGTAGATTCACAATGACTATTTAATTTTGGTGATTAAGCAATTAATGCCAGTCATTATATTGATTCTTGTCAAAATTAGTGGATTTTATTTTAAGATCACGATAAAGTGAATTCAAGGGCCCCAGCCCTACTAAACAGCATATAAATGACATAAAAAACTGCATTAACAGCCCAAGACCAGGCGTAACAACAGAAATCATGACGTCTCAAAAAGGATTCTAAATTTGCCTATATACAGCCATATCGATGGGAAGATTAATGGATTAAATGCCTGTAAATATTGGAACATTTAAGAATGAAGTACTTTTTGACATAATTACCATAATCCATTACTAGGCCCAGTCTATTTTCGTGATGAAATGGAGATAATTACAGTTCTTCATCAACGCCTGCAAATTTCTGGCGTTTTTAAAAATAATCCGAGGTGTTGAGGTAGATTTCTTAGCTATAGCCCAAATCCTTGTGGCAATTGTGTTTTCAGATGCGTCAATTTCTTCAATTTCTTATCGAGCTTTTGGTATCCGATTAATTCGAATAATATTATGGGATTGTATTTCTGTCTACTTAGTTTTATGTTTGGTGTCCCATGTTTGCAGGAATTGGGATCCATTTGTAACCTGTAATGTCCCTTCCCAATTCTGATATGAAATTCTGATTTTCTTGGCTTACACCTTTCATCAAACACTTGGCTAATAGGGTCTTAGTCTGCTGCTCTTAGTTTTTAGTCTGGTATAAGGGACATCAAACACTAACTCCACATGAAAGATCATTCACAAATAACTTTGAAATGGAAGCATGATAATATTGAAAGCTTGACAACAACGTAGATGTATTGGAAGATAAATGAAGCTCTCAAACATGGACATCAACTAGCTGTCATTTTGTCAAATAATTGTCATACATTTTCAGAATTCAAACATATAAGGTGCAGCCTCAAACTCCTTAACCCTTTATTCATGTGATAGCACAATTTGGCATTACAAAACTCTTAACACATGAACTGATACAACTACTAATTTTCAGACTTCTGAGGACAATGGCACTATTAACTTATGCACAGCAAACTGAATTTACAATGAATTTTATAAGCAAAGAACCTGATATGAATCGCTGTGAAGATTCAAGCAATATCTTATGTCAAGGAGCCTCTAATGTGCCAAATTGAACCATATTTCATGCCGCGTCTGCTGCTGCAAGTGGTAGGTCTGAGAAGTCGAAGTAATCTGCATACAAGTGCTCCCAATCACCCCCTAAACTGGTCGGCCTCAATCCTGGAGGGAGACGCTATACTCAATGGTGGAACTCAAAGACAAATCATGAAGCTATGACCCAAATCGAAGGGTCCTTGGTGCTCAGGGCCGGTCTGATCAAAGACTGAAAATATCTCCAAAAACTATCACCAAAACTTTACAAAATACCACAAGAGGAATCGCCTTACCATCCCAATGAAATCGCTGTCTTTCAATATGGGATTCGATACACATAAGGTGATGAATGAATCAAAATCGAAGGGCAAGGTAGGTCTGTTACAAAATGTCTCAGTTCTGATCTGCAACTAATTTCTCCATCAATTCTCCTTCAAAATGCCTCAAGAAGGATCACTTCCTCTCACCAAGATGACTGCTGGCCTCCAATGGAAGACATGAAGCTTAATTGATGCCAAATGACCCAAATCGTGGGTTAGGAGGTAGAAATCGAACTTGTCTTCAGACCTGGAATTTTCATCAGCAAACTAACAAGTCTCCTCAATTCGTTCTAGAGTAAAATCGCCTCACTCCTCCAACCAAAATTGACATCATGGGCACTAATCTGAAAAATCTGAAAATATCATGAAATCCTCAATAAGCACAAATAAGAAAGATAATGTCTTTCTCTCTCAGCTGCAAATTTGTCTTCGAAAGAAGACTTCACAAATTTGGTCTTGATGTAGACTTCGTCACGAATCTACTCCCAAGAGGAAGAACTAGGGTTTCGTCCAGCCCTTCTATCAAATTGTTGAAGGTTTGCGTCCTTAGAGATTTTACTAATGCCACACATCAGTTTATCAATTCCAAATCCAAATCTCCAATCTGCCTAATCATCCATCACCCTCTTCTATTTGTCCTTTTCATAACCCATCATGAGATTCCTTCTAGAAAAGGGTAGGTACACTTTATTATTTATTATTATTATTTAAGTGACTATAATTTAATATTTTATTTTTAGTCACTTTTTAAAAAATAAATAAATATAAAGTCACTTTTTAATTTTTTATTTATTTAATGACTTTATAAAAAAATAATTTAATTAATTTCTCCTTATCTCTCCACTTAGCCAAAAGGCTAAGACTTCACTAAAGACTAGAAAAAATGGGGACATTACATAACCCCATGTCTCCATGTCGCTGCTTATCAACATTTTCTGCTTAAATTTAAGCAACCATAGTGTTCCCATGTAAAATTTTAATTAGGGATAAATTTGAATCTTCACCTATTTTAGTGGAGCAGTAGCTGCTTAAAAGTTGAAAAGCTTTGAAAAAAAAGGGGGGCTAGAAATAAGCAATGACTGCTTATTGAAAAAACGAACATATGGCTTTACCAAATTTTTTTCCCTCTCCTATTTATTTGCCTACAACTTTGCCTACAATTTTTAGATGCAAAAAATATTACTAATAATTTCACTTACAAAAATGATTTAAGATGATTGCATAAAAGTAAGCAACCATTTTACTTTACATTGGGACTACTAAAATGGTTGAGCAGCTGCTGCTAGCCAAAATAAGCTAAGTAGTAGCATGGGGACATGCCCTAAGTGATATGATATTTATGTAAGAAATTTACAATAAAATGGGAGATTTTTAATGTTTGAAGTCAGAGATAGTCTATTGTATGAGCGTTGAGGGTTCTTTGTATGAGATTATGATAGAGAATTCAATTATATTGACTTAAAATTCATACAAACATAGAGATAGGGACTAGTGGATTGATTATGCTCAAATGTAGGGAGGTCTTAATAGTTTAGGTCCTTTTAGTTATGACATATAGTAACTCACATAAATTTATTATAATATATTTATCACTTTCTAATCACAGTTTTTTGTGAAGAGATAGGAAAGAATATGGTGAATAAATATTGATAGATATATGTTGATTTGTTCACAAAATTATGACAAAAGAATAAAGAATGGAAAATATTGTATACATAAAAGTAAACCATAATATACTGACATTGATTTATATAAATAAGATGTGAAGCAATATATTGGCATATATAAGAATTACAACATACAAGTGATTATGAAATCTAAAACAAACTTTATAACATTACAATTCCTATTTATAAGTCCTTGCAAAAAGTAACACAATTGTAATCCTAAAAATAGTATTGATACTATTTCAATGTAACACAATTGCAATCCGAAAATGAGTGTTCAACGTGGACTCCCAAATTCCAATGTCAATATCTCAAGCAAACAATAATTTATACATTTGCAATATTCTCTCTCAAAATAGTATAACTAGAAATGCTATCTTATCAACATCCATCCAAATGCCTTGGGATTATATTATGCCCTCATTATAAATTCTAATGCCACACTTTGGCGAAACACACAATTAATAATATTTTAATATTCATTTTTGTAGTGTCATAAAATTGCGACCCTTGCAATTTTCGACTGCATTAGGGTCCTCATGCATGCGAGTTCGAATCCTCTAGCTTGATCGAAGACCGAAGATTGCTCAGCTTGTGGAAACAACTTCTTCCTTGGCCTCTGCATCACCTCGTCCGTACTCTGCCCTGGAGAAAGGGGTAGGATAGGGGCGTGGTGCCCTTGTCCTCTCAGGACAGGGGTGTGGTGCCCCTGTCCCTGCCCTATTTTGGGGCAGGACCATTCCTAGGGTTGCATTGTTTGTTGTGCTTCGGGCGGGAAACTCCCTCGATGTCGGCTTGTGACGAAATTCAAATCCATCAACATGTATTTAAGGGGCATTCGTCCTCTCATTTGCATAGGTGAAGTTCACTAAGTTGGATGAGTGGGAAATTCACAAGCGATCAAGCATTCAAGAGCATTCAAGCATTCGAGTATTCTTTTCCAGCATTGAGCATTCTCAAGTCTCCCTTCAAGGCTAGGTGTTGCATTCAAGTCAATGATTCAACCATTGAAGAGGAGATTGATTTCAACATTCAATTCCACACAAGCATTTCTATCAACATTGCTACTACAACCTCCCTTGAGGTTGCAGGTGTGCAATTGTACTTTCGGATTCAGGCTTCATTTGCAGAGGTGGAAAAACCCTTTTCGTTTCGCGGATTTTTCGGAGGATCATGTACATTCTTGCCACGGTTCGGGCAACTTTTCTTCAAATTCGCAGGGCGACTTTGTCTCGACATTTTACTACCAGATCCAGGTGCACAACTTCGACCCATATTCTGATCTCAAGTTATAATCAATTCTTTGTCACTTTTGCACTACATAATTTAATCAATTTGCTTTCCATATCAAACAAGAAAGAGGGGATCAACTTGGCATTCCCCATTCATTCAGGATTCAATCTACCATCTTTATGTGGAGAGATTGAATCTAGTGAATTATCCTCTCCTCTTTCTAATGTAATGGTGAAAAGTGGTTGAATGGTAATCGATAGTGAAACTCTCATCTCTCTTTGAGGGAAAGGGTAGTTTCCTTCTTGATTTATCATTCACCATTTTCCCATCATTACATTTTGGTAAATCCAACATCTTGCATGCTTTCTTTATAACAAAATTGCATATTTTTCATTTACAAGTTTCAAATTTCTGCAAACTTAATGGTTAAATCATTAAAAACCCTAGTTTTTAAAATTAAAATTGAACTTGTGATTTGTAAAATTTGCTTATGGTTATCTTAGATTTGAAAATTGCTTTGTTTGTCAAATTCAATTTCCTCTTTGTCATGTTCAATTTGCAATTAACATTTACAAAATTAAGAGGTTACTTGTTAAAATCCAATTTTCAAAAATTGGATTTCAGTTTAATTTTTCAGATTTCTGTTTGTTCTCAAATTTGTCTTCAATCCTATATTTCAAATTTTCAATTCCCACCCCCCCCCCCCCCTTTTTTTTTTCCCCAAAATTCAAATTTCAAAATTAAATGGTTAGGTCATCAAACCCTAATTTTTAAAATTAATTGGATTTTGTGTGAATTCCAAATCAATTTCATTTACATTCAGATTTCTAAACATTTTCCAAGGTATCCCCATCCATTAGGTTTGACCCTTTTCAAAATTCCAATTCAATTCCTCTTTTTCTTCAAAACCCTAATAGGGTCCTATTTTCATATTTGCGCCTTCACTTTGCCCATCTAGAGACTGTAAAATTCACCAATTTTTTGGGGTTAGCTTTAAAATCATCATAATATCCATCCCTGAAAATTTCGAGAAAATTTTGTCGGACTGTGTGGGTTCTCGCCATTGTCCTTGGCTTTTTTTTTTCCAAAATTTTGGGAGATTGTTATGATTGTATTTAATAGTTTAAATCTGCAAGATTGGTTGATTTTATCAATTTTGATCCCTCTAGAATCGGAAATACCTTCAAAATTCAACATTTCAACTTTCAAGATTTTTTTTGAAATTAAGAGGTTAATTATAGCTTGCCCTGATTTTAAAAATTCTGATTTTAAAATTAAGTGGTATTCCCTTGATCCTAATTTTAAAATTCCAATTTCCTTTCATTTTTGAAAATTGTTTCATCCTCTTCCCCCAACAAAGTTCAAATTTTGTAATCATTATTTTTTTGAATTTTACATTACTCAATTTTGTAAGCTTTGTTCTACAATTCAAAATTCAAAATTTTCCTCCAGTGCATGAGTTTCACCACTATTAGTCCTACCTATCCTATCCTCGTTAGACGAAGCATTAGAATTAAGGCTTCCCAAAGTCTAATTATCGAGGAGATGGAGCCTAATTTGGGTGACTTCTTTAATGAGGATCATGCTAATTCTTCCCATGCTAATCATGTGCCTATTCACCCCATTGATGGATCCCATAATGAAGAAGCTTTCACTAGGGTTTCTTTAGATCTACTTTCTACATTGGACAATCAGTTTGACAACTTTCAACAATGGATGTCCCAAGAATACCCTAATAGTGAAGCTATTCCATTAATTGAAGGTCTTAAACACATGCTTCAAAGTGATAAGAATGAAATTGATATATTGCGTGGCATTGCACATATTGTTGATTCTAATCTCATGCCTATCAAGAGTAGTTCTGAAACCTTAGGTTATTCACAACCTTCAACAGAAATCAATTCCTCTATTCCTTTAACTAATCCTATGACTAATATTCCTACTTTCACATATAACATCATGGCTACTTCAACTCAAAATGTCATTCCTACAACCATAGGTCATGTGGGCAATCCCTCTTCTTCATTTAATCCTCCATCTTTACCTATGTCTTCCATGAGTGTTCCTATTATTCCTCAACCAATCAGTGTGACACAAGGGGGCAATTCCTTCAACAACTTTATTCCTCGTTTAAGTGTCCCTTTTCCTACCCAATCATCACCAATGCCTACTTATCATAATGTCCCACCACCTTATTCTCAGTCCATGCCTTCTTTCAACATCACACCACCTTCTCAATCACTAGATGTTTAACATCAATTCTTCCACGGAAATGACAATCAACAATCTTGCTCAAACCGTGTGTTCCTTACAACAACAAATTGCTTCCATGAGTCAATCCAAGTGTAGTGTGTCCACCTTTGATGTTGCAAGCCCACTTTCTCTTGATATTGTTAAAGTCGTGCCACCTAAACATGTGGAGATCCCTCAATTGGAACTCTATAATGGAAAAGGTGATCCTCTTACGCATGTCAAAACATTTCAAACCTTGTGTATTGATTTTGCTTATGATTGCTTGCAAAATTGTTTACAAGAACACTAAGATATAAGGCCTTACAATGGTATTGATCTCTGCCTTCTTATTCTATCACTTCCTTTCAACAATTGGTAAATGCTTTCATCCAACATTTTCAAAACAACACTGGTCCTAAAATCACTTTGACTGATTTAATGCATTGTAAACAAGGTGTTAAAAAGAAAGTGACCGATTTCATTGGTAGATATAAGCATTTGTGTGCTCAAATTTCTTTTCATCTGCCTTGTAATAATATTCAAAGAATTTTCATTTTTAATTTACAAAAAGATATAAGGGAAAAGCTTCTTTTGTCTGAGTTTACTTCGTTTCCGCAGTTGTGCGCAACACTCCACAATTATCAACTGACTGTGAGTCAAATGGAGCAATCCACTCCTATGGCTTTGAGTGATAAGGGGTGTTTACCCTTTGGGTGAATAGTTTAGAACATATAGATAGAATACTCAATGCAAAACAATAATGCCATAGATACGAGATAAGATCAATAATGCAAATGTAAGAGATACTATTCCATTCCTAATCACGTGTGTCTTTACAAGTGACCTTCCATGGTATATAAAGGAACCAAGGGGGTGTGAGGGCAACCGTCGCACCCGTAACTACCATCCCTCGGTTACCACACTAACAAAGACAAGTACTACTCAATTAACTATGATTTTATTCTCGTACAATATCACCGCTAACATCATCCCCCAAAAAAGGTGGTCGTCTTCGGACGACTTACAAACAAAATGGGGAATACATTGCTACAACAGAACCCAAAATCGAAAACGAATGGGGTGCAGAGGGCGTTCTTGATGAAGAGGGTGCCGATGTGCGGGGTGCGACTGTCAAGCGAGCCCGTAGCTCATAGACGTGCTCAGTCCACAACTTGAGGTCTCGCTCCGCAACCATCTGGCCTTCGATCGCTATCTTCACCATCATTTCCGCCTCCAAGACCTCTTTATCTTTTTGCTCTACCATCTCCAAGGCACTACCCAGGCGACTCTCCAACATAGCCCTGTCCTCGTGGGCGTCTACCAACTCTACCTCCAAGGAACCCTTCGCCGACCTCTCTTCAGCTAATACTGAGTCCAAGGTAGCACGCTCTGCATCCCAGGAGGCCTTCTCCCAAGCCAATTGCTCTCTGTGCGACTCCTCCATCTGTTGGAGTCGAGCAACCAACTCGTCTCGTGCAAACAAAGTGTCCTGGCCCTGGGTCTCGGTACTCTCAACAATAAATTGTGTCCTCCACAACTCATAGTAGGTCTCTCAGAAAAACTGCTCGATCCGCCGCAACAAGGGCTGTCTACTGGTCTCGCCAACCTGTTCGCGGAGGCCCCAATCCTCCAACATCTGTAAGGTTTCCGTAGCAGGCCATCCACCAGACTCAAAACACTATGCAAAGTGTGTTGTGCACCTTCCCCTCATAAACCTGAGTAGTTGCTCCAACTCCTCCTTTGTCCGAGCATCTCCCTAAGACCGCACAAAGGCTACCATCCGTCGAGCTTCCACAACCATATCAACAAGGAACTGCTCCAATTCCTTATCGCCCTCCACTCTCGGAGATGCTAGGACACCATCTCTGTGAGGACTCTGGAATGGCTCGTCATGCGGGGGGATGGGAATCAATTCCTCCTCTTGTTTGGGACTCAACACGAACTCACGAATGGGTGAGTGGTCACTCTACACAGTCCGTGCTGTCTCTGGTGGACTGTCTCCGACCAGGTCCACAATCTTGTGGGAGCTCGGCTTCCATTGTGGGGAGAGGATTGCTACTCCAACTGGTGCTAGTGGCGTTATTTTGTACTGACTCAACCACGCACTCATGTCCATCTGGGAAGGCGTACCACTCCCTCCAAGCTGCTCTGCTCATATGGCTTCCCTATCTACCTTCTCGCTACTGTCCCCGACCTCTACTGCTGCCATGAGACTCTTGTCGTCGACCATGTGATGCTCTGGTAAAGCTACCACTGTCGCGACTACCTGTGGGGGGACCATAATCATGGGTGTCCTGCCCTACCCAAAACCAAGAACCGACACTACCAATAATGCCGCTCCAGAAAGAGCCGTCTGCTCGGGTAGCTCACCCGAGGGTCGTGTGGCTAGTGCTGGCACAACTGAGAGAGGTGGAAGTGTGGCCGTTTGTGCTATTGTAGAAGATGTTGTCCTCGTCTCCTTCTCCACCTGTTGTGCACCTCTACCCACCAATCTGAAACTACCCCCGGTGGCTTGTGATGTGTCGCTCGAGTCTTCTGCCTCCTCACTCGGGTCACTAGACGCGAACTCCGACTCTGCCTCCACCTCCGACTCTGTCTCCGCCTCCGACACCACCACCGACCGCTTTTGTTTCTTGCCTGAGTGTGTATCTCCGCTCGGTGCCATGGTATCCAAGTGAATCCAATAAAATAAAGGGGGCTGCTCAGGGTGTACGCGATCGTGTGGTATTAAGTGCTATGCGTCTGGTGAGCCCTCAAGGCATACCGCTTCCAGGAAGAGTCCAATCGCGTGGTAGGGCAAGTAGAAGGTCCTGTGCTGGAGGGTTATGAATTCCTCCATCCTATCTGCTAGTACTGATGCCCAGTCATATACTGCGTGATTATGGATGCCATTCACCAACAGTACCTGTGCCATGGCAATATCTGAGGCCCTACTCGATCCCATCATGCAGCTCTTCAATACATCCACAAGGCATCACCAGATCCCCTCTCTCAGGAACGACTTCTTCAGACCTCTTCCTTTGCTTGCATGCTGGAGACTATGAAGTTTTGTTTGTGTGAGGTCGTCACGACACATGAGCTTGAGAAGTTTATCTTTTAAATCCGGGGATATTTTATGCGTCTTGTCCACTTTCTTTCCTTGCACCTCCAAAATACCAAAAACTCTTGTAAATTCTGTCGAGGCAAAGGACACTGTAATCTGTCGGTGCTCATAATCAAATACAGACTGCCGCCTGTGTGGGTCATAGGCCCCAATCATGGTCCGTATCACCACCTCAAAGTCCTTAATACAAAAAATGGGCATCTGGATGACCCAATGTACCTGTGCCTATCGAAGTTGTGTCTTCATGGGGTCATCATGTGAGGTCTCGTTCCACCATTTCCTGCAATCTATTCCAGTCAAACCCTCGAAGGTAATGGTGTCCATCGTCACATCATTCTTTGCTGCCATATGTTGCTGCACTTTAGGTTGTACCTTTTTCCCTTTACTTTTGCTACTGTCCACCATGCCGCCCCTGACCTTCACACTCGAAGGCAAAATCCGAACAACCTTCGTATTCCCAGAGGTTGATGACACTGTAGAAGGGAACTGTCGTAACTGCTTTTACCAATTTTTCCCACCGTTGGCGTCCATTAAATAATTTTGCCTTTGTCCTTTGTGCCCTCTTTAATTAAAAACATAGGGTTAGAATAACAAGCTTCACGTGCCTATTTCCCTCTGGGAACTTTTCGTCCAGCTGCCCCTCGAAATATTTTTTTCCTTTGTTTTAATTGTTTCTGCGGGGTATATAAATCCCCCTACGGTGGGAGTACGGGCTCCACCGTACGGTGAGCATGTGGCTCCACCGCACGGGAGAACGTCGTGCCACCGCGCTGGAGCACGCTAGCTCCATTGCACAGTGAGCACGTCGTGCCACCGCGCGGGAGCACGCGAGCTCCACCGCACGGTGGACACGCCGTGCCACAGTACAGTGGGCACGCCGTGCCACCACACGGGAGCACGCATGCTCCATCCCATGACGGGCACGCGGGGTCCACCGTATAGCAGGTCCATGGTGCCACCGACGCATTCTGCCGTACAGTGCATTTTTCATTTTTTTTAAAAAATAAAATAAAAAAAAATTTCCCCGTACGTTCGTACGGCCCCGTAGGCCGTACTCTATTTTTTATTTTATTTTAATTATTACTTCTTCGGGAGGATTCGGGGTCGATCGATCACCTCTGCTCGTGATACAATTTTAATTTCGACCCATTGGTGCTGCCTGCAACCTCCCATCAATCCAGTGTCCACAACTTCACTGCCCCGTTCTCTGCCACCTCGCGGACTTTATATGGTCCTAACCATCGTACCTTGAATTTGCCTGGTTTAGTCTCATTACGCCCATCATATTTCAGTACCAGTTGTCCTGGAGCAAACCTCATTTGTTTCAAGTGCTTGTCATGCCACAACTTCCTCCTTTTTGGGCTGCCTTTGTAGCCCATTGGGTCATCATTCTTTTCTCGTTGAGCTTGTTCAAGACATACAATCTCTCTCTTAGGCTCTCCATGTCCCCTAGTCTGTTCTCGATTGCAATGCGGAGGCTTGGCACCATGAATTCCGCTGGCACAACAACTTCCTGCCCGTACATAAGTTGGAATGGAGTCTGGCTTGTGGTCACCTTGTAGGTTGTACGGTAGGCCCACAAGACCGAAGGTAATTTTTCTTCCTAGTCTTCTCCCTCGACACCGCATACTTGTAGATTATCCCCACGAGAATCTTGTTGGTAGCCTTGGCCTACCCATTGGCTCGCGGGTAATAGGGGCTAGACAATGAATGAAATTTTTTAAATTTAGTAGTGAGGAGTTTAGTAACGTGTTTCACAAAATGTCCACCCATGTCGCTGGTCAACTGCATAGGGATACCATACCGTGTGATGATTTGCTCATAAATGAATCTTGCTATACTTACAACTGAGTTGTCAGATAGGGCCCGCGTTTCAACCCACTTGGTTAAATATTCTGTGGCTACCACAATGTAGCGACACCTCCTAGTGCGATTGGTCTTGAGTGGCCCGATAAAATCCAACCCCTAGCGCTCGAACAGTTCCTGAGCATGCGAAGGGTTGAGGGGCATGAAATCCCTCTTCAACGGCTTCTCCGCTCTCTGACACGTATCACAACCTACTACCCATTCTCTGGCATCGTTATACAATGTGGGCCACCACAGGCCTGGTAGCAACACCTTTCTTGCTGTAGTGTTTGGTCCGATATGGCCTCCCACTGGCCCCTCATGTGCCTCCCTCAGAACGCTTGGCACCTCTTCCTCCATCACACACCGACGTAACCCCTTGTCGGGTCCCATTTTATACAACAATCCATTAATCAGCTAAAACATTCGGCTTTTGAACACGAGTTTTCTTCGTTCTCCTGGTGGCATACCTTGGGGGAATACGAAGGTGGAAAGATATTCCCTGATGACAGTATACCATGGTGGCAGTACTGCGATCTTGAATAGGTGAGCATCTGGAAAGTCATCATTCACCCCCTCTGGCGTCTCTCTAGACCTAATCTGGGACAACTGGTCAGCAATGACATGGCTCTTGCTTGGCTATACAATTATTGTGAATGTGAACTCTTGAAGGAGTAGTAGCCACCTGCTTATCCTGCCTTGGATGATGGGTTTGTTTACCAGGTACATCGAAGCTTGGTGGTCCACATAGAAAGTGAAGGGTGTCGCCAACAAGTAGTGTCGAAATTTTTGTATGACATAGACCATTCTGAGGGCTTCCCTCTCGGTGGTACTGTAGTTCTTCTCGGCTTTCGACATCAACCGACTAGCAAAGTAGATGGGATGATTCAACCCATGTCCCCCTTCTTGTGCAAGTGTAGCCCCAATGGCATAGTTCGAGGCATCCACGTGTACGTGGAATTCTTGGTCCCAGTTTGGATAGGCCAGAATGGGTGCTGCCACTAGTCTCCTCTTAAGTTCCTCGAATGCTTCCCCTTGTGCCGATTCCCATATGTACGGTTCGCCCTTCCTTGTCAGTTTGTCCAGTGGAAATGAAAGTTGGGCAAAGTTCTTAATGAACTTCTGGTAATATCCGATGTGTCCCAAAAATGACTTGACTCCCGTCACATCAATGGGCGACTCCATTTCTACAATTACCCGTACCTTATCCGAGTCAATTTTCAGTCCATCTTTACAAACGATATGGCCCAACAACTTCCCTTGTGGTACCATGAATCTACATTTCCATGGATTTAAGGCGAGCCTCGCCCTTCGGCATCTCTCCATGCACTCTCTTAGTGCCACCAAGTGAGTGTCTTCGCTACTGAAAATTGACCAGTCATCCAAAAAAGCTTTAAAATTTCCCACCATCTTATCGAAGATGTGAAGGACTATCCTCTGGAAGGTTGTGGGAGCATTGCACAACCCGAACGACATCCAGTTGTATGCATAGGCTCCATCTTCCACCACAAAGATGGTCTTCAACCTGTCTTCCTCAGCTATCGAAATCTGGTTGTATCCTGAAAATCCGTTGAGAAATGAGTACATTTCATGGCCAACCACCTCCTCCAGGATGCCGTCTGTGAAGGGTATAGGAAACGGGTCCTTGATGGTGACTGCGTTAAGGCACCGAAAATCCACGTAGATGTGGATCTGGTTGGCCTCCTTCTTGAGTGAGATCACAATCAGCGAAACCCACTCACTTGTCTCCACCCGAAATATGATGTTGGCCTCCAACATCCATTCTATCTCTTCGTTCACTTTGGTAGCATAGTTCTTATTCATTCGGTATGGCCTCTTCTGTACCTGTTGGGCTCCCGAGACCAATGGTATCCGATGGACACACATTTCTGGCGGGACCCCCTTCAGATCCTTGTATGAATACGTCCTTGTATTCCAGGAAGATTTTGAATGCTGCAGCCTTCAGCATCAGGCTCCAATCGTCGCCTACCTAGATATTTCAGGGGTTGGTAGTGTCTCCTAAGTTTGTCTCCTTCACGGTGGGGTCTTCGTACCGCATTGGTCTATCCTTTGAAAATTCGTATGCTAGAACATCATTTACTTTGGTGTCTCCCTCCTTATACTCCATGTACTCTAGCGGTAACTCCTCCTTCTTGCTTGGATCGTCCTCAATCTGTAGCATGTGACAAGCAGGGTGAAACACTTCATAGTTTTCCATTTGCTAGTGGAAGAGTTCATTCAATGAGGAAGTGTCATCTTCTGAACATCCATCGAGTTCAAGAACTCCTTCCTTGTTTGGTTCCCTTTCGCCTTTACCTTCATAGGAGTCCCACTCCCATCTTTTTGAATCCTCCGAATCCGAGTCAGATGACGCAAGTTCCTCGCCGACAACCTAGGTCCTCAGATCAATGGTGTACTTCCGCCCCCCTTTCTCCATGGAAAGGATGTTCTTCTTCCAGTCGTGGTTCACCTTTGCTGTAACCAGCCACCGTCTCCCTAAGATGGCATCATACCCCTTCTTCTTGAGTGGGATTACCAAATCTAGTAGGAAGGGTTGTCTGCTGATGGTCACCGGTTGGGCCATCAAGGTGCCAAGTGGCTTGATGCAGTGCTGGTCTGCACCTACCAAGTTGAATGTACGCGACCATAGTGTTGGATTCCCGAGCTTCTTCCACGTATCCTCTGACAACACATTCACCCCCGAACCTCCATCCACGATGGTGTCTTTGAGGATAGCCCTGAGAACCCCCATCTCTACTACCGCAGGCTGCCAATCACTATTTAAAGCCAACAACATTGGGTCAGCCGAGGGGCTGACTAGAACTTCCACCCGTGTCGCACCCGAAGGTGCCTGCGCAGTGGTTTGTATGGAACTAAAAATGGCAGTTCTTAGCTGTGGCATTGTCTCTAAAAGGTCCTTCACCCTTATCGACACTTCCATCTGCAGTATTTGCCCAATTATGTTATTTTCGGCTTCCGTACGGGATGATCTACTCACCACCTCTTTGTTTCGTCGTTCGACCGTCATCTCCTGCTCAATATCGACATTTGCCTCCCGTAATCTCTCCTTCTCCGTATGGGGGTCGGGATAAGTGGCCTTTTTGGTCTGAGCGCAGGTGATTGCCAATACTTCTTTCTCACCAGTCTTCTCAATGTTGAGGAGGTTAACCCCTGGGCTTGGGGCAATTTGTCTCATCTTGGTCTCCAGGACCACACCATCTGCACAAGTGTTGTGATGCCCCCTCTTTTTGGCAATCCTGCGCAAAGTGTCCCCACTGGTTGCATGCTCGACACTGAATCATTGATTGTCCCTTGGCATCATATTGCATTCGACTTGGATTATTGCTGTTATTATTGTTGCCTCTTCCTCCCCTTCAGTTACCTTTGTGACTGCCAGCTGATGTCGTGGTGTTGGCTTGAGGCTACGATGTGCATGCTGTCGCTGACGGCTGCTCTTGGGTGAAGAGCACTTGGTTCCCGTGTGTCTTCATGTTGTAGGGACATTCTTTGGTAGAATGTCCCAACACTTGGCAAATATCGCAGAAGGCCGTTTTTGGACAAGAGACTTTTGTGTGACCTTCCTCCTTATATTCTGCACACCATTCTTCCTCATTTTTGCTGGTGCTTCCCTTCATGCTCTTGAAATTCTTCATCATGCAGTACATATCCTTCTGAAGGGCTTGCACCTTTTTACTCGACCCCTCGTCGTTGCTACTTCCGTCGGAGGAGTCCTCCTCTTCAGAGGATCTGTCTTTCTTTTTCCTGGATGTCTTCCCTTCACTCTCCAGGTCCATTGCCCGGTTATAGGCATTGTTCTAAGATGTGGGGGGTACAATTTTCATTTTTCTTCTGAGTGACGATTTTAGGCCCTCCACAAACCACCTTTTCTTCAACCCAGCACTAGGCTGGTTATCCATTCTTCCTAACAATTCCTTGAGGCGTCGGCTATATGCTCGGATGGTCTCATTTTTCCCTTGCTTGGTGCTTAGGACTTCTGCTACGATTTCATTATCGTCTCTGAGGAGTCGAAACTCCTTTTCGAAGGCTTTGTGCAATTCATCTGAAGTTGTCAGTTTGGTTTTATCAGCATCCGAGTACCAATCGATGGCTACTCCTCATAGGGTGGCGGGAAATTGCACCATCCATTCTGCCCTATCGGTCACACCATTGGCCGATCAAATTGTTTCACATGTATGACAATACCGTACGAGATCTTCTTTCCCATCTCCAGTGAACTTCGGCAATTTTTGCCAATTCACCATTACGTTTCTTGGCGGCGGCCCGGTCTGCCCTTTGGAACTCGAATTTAACACTCTAGGAACTCCTCCTCCAGACATTGGTCCTCCTGAAGGTACTCCATCGAGATTTGGTCCGTTGGGTCCCACCAAGTTGCTCTGACTACCAGGGTGTGATGAGCTTGCACCGAACAAATTGCTTCTACTACCGTGACCTTGTGTCCTCCCGACACGTTCGGTTGCACCGATATCCTTGGCCTCTCTATTCTCGATCTCTGTCTCGCCTTCCCTTCTGGTCTCAGCACCTCTGTGTGGCATGTACGTCTCTACCATACTCCCATCACCGATCTCCTCCAATGTTAGGGAAAGGTCCCCCAACCATTTCCTGGTGGTTTTTATTAGTGTGGAAACTTGGCCCTCGCCAGAGCCATTACTGTCATTTCCGCTTCCTTCCTCGACAATCCTCTTGAATCTTCTTCTTCGTTCTACTTATTGTTTGAGAATTAATGCTCATTGGGCGGCTTCAGAGTCCCCTATGTGTTCCTTCTTATTTTTGTCCTTATTTAGTAGATTGGGCATTAATTCTAAATCCTCCTTATGCAATAGAACAAGACACCATATTGAAAAGAGCACTTTTATTAATTCATCCCTGGTACACAATGCATGTCACTACAGTGGGGGTGTTCTTGTTTATTCTCCTTGGCCCGTACAATTTCAGGGATTATTTACCCCTCGGTCGATTTCATTGCGCTCCTCCTCTTGGCGCTTGTGAAACTCCCATAGGATTTTTTGGCATCGGTTCTCCCGATAGGTGTCTTCCCCGCAGTTTTGAAGAGCCAAAAATGGCTATGCCAGAAGGTTGGGCAAGTTGCTCATCAAACAATTTACCGCTGGGCTTATGCCAAATGCACTCCACACAACATCCTCGGTGGTGGCTTCCCTTCGTACATGTGTTTCAATCACCACCTCGAGGATGCAGGAGAAATATTTTGTGAGTGCTAGTTCTCCCTCGAATAGTTCTTCAGGCTCTTCGTCAGGGTTACTGCTCGTCCTTTCGGCCAATGGTTGTCCCATTATCCATGTGCCATGTAGCATAGTCTCGTGCACCAGATAAATTTTGGCAACGATGCCAGATGTTTACCCTCTGGATGAATAGTTTAAAACATACAGATATAATACTCAATGCAAAACAATAATGCCATAGATACGAGATAAGATCAATAATGCAAATGTAAGAGATACAATTCCATTCCTAATCATGTTTGTCTTTACAAGTGACCTTCCATGGTATATAAAGGAACCAAGGGGGTGCGAGGGCAACCGTCGCACCCGTAACTACCATCCCTCAGTTACCACACTAACAAAGACAAGTACTACTTAATTAACTACGATTTTATTCTCGTACAATATCACCGCTAACAAGGGGGGGAGTGTTCAACAACCGTTTGCGAAGTTCAAACCAACAAAAAGCTTCATCAAGTTCAATGATCCAATCAACAACAACCATGTGAATGCTACAACAGGTGTGTCTTCTATTTCTAAATTTTCCCAAAGAGAGACAATTTACTCCTTTGAATGAATATTTACATAGTATTATGTCTCAGTTGTTGCACATAAATATTATCAAACTTCCTCCTATAAAACAAATTGATCCTTCCAAACTTGCATCTCCTTATTTTGATAACAATTCCTTTTGCCAATTTCATCATCAACCTGGTCATGATACTGAGAAATGTTTTGCATTGAAAAATAAGGTTCAAGACTTGATTGATAATAATACTATATCTGTGGTAGGTGTGAATGATAAATGGAATAAATCAGTTGCTCCTCCTAATCAAAATCTTAAGATTTTCACTGATCCCTTGCCATCTCATACCTCTAACGTTATTGAGATTGTGCCTAATTCTCTCAATTCTGAAGAATTCACCTCTATGGCTCCAAACTTGGTTAATATGGTAGAAACACAAGATTTTCCTAAGGATCCCTATATTACATTTGACCCTAGCGAGACCATTAGAGCACCTGATGGCCCTTTATGCATAGTTGCAAAGGTTAAGGATATCCCTTGCTGTGGTGCCCTGATTGATCCCTCTTGCATGGTTAATGTCATAACTGAAGAGTATCTTTTCACTTTACGATTGCATAAACCACTATATGATGCTTCTAATGTGGTTGTGAAGTTATTTGATGGCTTCTCTTGTCCTACCATTGGTTCTATCACTCTTCCTATTGAAGTTCATGTTAAGTCCATGGATGTTGACTTTGTTATCATACATTCTTCTGAGCAATTCCGTGTCAAGTTGGGCTATCCTTGGCTATCTTCCATGACATCTATTGCTTCTCCAATCCACAAGTGTCTTAAATTTTCTCACAATGGAGAAATCATAATCGTGAACCATAGCTTTTTTTGTCCATCCGAAAGAAGCCCTAGTGTTCCTATTGATCTCTTTTGGCCTAAACAATTTCATCTCTTCCATCAAGGAGCGATGCTCTTTTTCAATCTTATAAAAAATGGAAGAACGATATGATCTTATCCTTAAGTCAACCTAGATCGTCAACACTTGACATTCCTATTATTCTTCAAGATGAGGTTCTTCCCCTCTCGGATAGAACTAATCTCCCTCCTAAGGAAAATTGTCCACCTACCCCTATGGATGTGACTTTACCTTCTCTTAAGGAGAACAACAATATTTTTCCTAATGTTAGACCTATACCTCCTCCTCACAATGGACTTGGTCTCCTTCCTACACCTAATATTCCTCCTTTCTATGGCGTAGTTCCACCTCCTTCCTCTTATCGAGAGAAGAGGCCTGCTTCTCCTCTTGTTCAACCTAAAATACCTCAACCTAAACCTTCAACTATAAAGGAGAGAAACATTCCCACTTGTTCAAATGTTCCTCCTCCTTCTCATCCTTCCACTAAGACTCGATGAAATCGTGGTGCGAGAGAACGCCGACGAAGATGCCGTGTTCGAGCTCGTGAAGTTATCCCTCAAAATACTCAATCTCCTCAGACTCCAACAGTTGACATGATTCCCTTTTCTCCTAAGCAATATGTTCAACCAACATCTCCAAATCATAAGTTGCATAAACATGTGATGGTTTTACTCCTATTCATGTTCTTGCTCCTCTTTGTCTAAACTTTGATGAAGAAATGGGTGAAAATATTATTCATAATGGCAATACAACTCCTAATGGTTCTGATAGTGAGTATGAGTATGTTGATGTGGACAAACATTTATCGGATGAGTTTTCACAAACCCTAATCCTAGCTCCTAGAATCGAACAAAGTGACTTACAACATGATCATAGTCCTTGTTTGGATCTTGTGATGGCTCCATCCACTGTGTTCGATATCGCTCCTTTGGCATGTTGTTCTCCTTCCCGAAATAGTGATCAACAAGATCGGGAGGCAGATGTCGTGCCAGATTAACAATATTAGTACTGTAGATCTTTCTCTCTCTCCTTTCTTTCTCTTTTGTGACCATTCTTTTGTGTATCCCTGTTCTTCTATTGTTCCCTTGTCTACTTGGGACGATGCAAAGCATTGGGATCTTTTCTTGGTCTCTTTCATGTTGACTCAAAAGACATCCTCTCTTCCCTTTCTTCCAAGGTAGTGTCCTTTGGGTAATGAAGGTTATTATATGCATATACATACATGATATACATGAGTTATCATACAACATACTGACCCCGAGGAAAGCGACACTACCTCGTGTCTCGTGTTCATTATCCTTGGATTTAAAACTCGATTGGGGGCTAGATCCTTGCGATAACGTGCTCCCTCTCTTCTCTCTCTCTTGTATGTATCCTACCTTAAATCAATCGCTCCCGATAAGGTGCATGTGATCGCTTTAACGTGGGGGCATACACTCCGCTCATATTTTCCTTCTTGTGATACTTAGAATTCCTTAGTGAACTTTGTTTTTCTTTGTAATCTTTTGTATCCTTGCTTTCATGACTCATAGTGAAGGGAACTTTTCTACTTGTAGTCATGGTTCTCTCCTTCTCAATCTTCCCTTTTACTTTGTCAATCGAAGTCATAAGATCCTAAGTCCACTGGGGGCTTGGCGCATCTTGCCTCCTTGACGTGGTAAAAGTCTTTCAATCTTGTTTCCTTGTACTTTACCGACACTATTGGCGTACGCTCATACTCCCGCTAAAGTGGGGACTAAATGTAGTGTCATAAAATTGTGACCCTATCAATTTTTGACTGCATTAGGGTCCTCACGCATGCGAGTTCGAATCCTCTAGCCTGATCGAAGATCGAAGATTTCTCAGCTTGCGGAAATAGCTTGTTCCTTGGCCTCTGCATCACATCATCCACACTTTGCCCTGGAGAAAGGGGTAGGATAGGGCCATGGCACCACTTCCCCCTAGGACAGGGGCGTGGCGCCCCTGTTCTTGCCCTATTTTGGGAAGGACCCTTCCTAGGGTTGCATTGTTTGTTGTGCCTCATGCGGGAAACTCCCTCGATGTCGGCTTGTGACGAAATTCAAATTCACTAACATGTATTTAAGGGGCATCCGTCCTCTCATTTGCATAGGTGAAGTTCAATAAGTTGGATGAGTGGGAAATTCACAAGCGATCAAGCATTCTTTTCCAGCATTGAGCATTCTCAAGTCTCCCTTCAAGGCTAGGTGTTGCATTCAAGTCAAGGATTCAACCATTGAAGAGGAGATTGATTTCAACATTCAATTCCACACAAGCATTTCTATCAACATTGATACTACAACCTCCCTTGAGGTTGCAGGTGCGCAACCGTACTTTCGGATTCAGGCTTCATTTGTAGAGGCGGAAAAACCCTTTTTGTTTTGCGGATTTTTCAGAGGACCGTGTACATTCCTGCCACGGTCCGAGCAACTTTTCTTCAAATTCATAGGGCAAATTTGTCTCGACATTTTACTGCCAGATCCAGGTCTCAACTTCATCCCATATTCTAATATCAAGTTATAATCAATTCTTTGTTACTTTTGTACTACATAATTCAATCAATTTCCTTTCCAAATCAAACAAGAAAGAGGGGATCAATTTAGCATTCCCCATTCATTCAAAATTCAATCTACCATCTTTGTGTGAAGAGATTGAATTTAGTGAATTATCCTCTCCTCTTTCTAATGTAATGGTGAAAAGTGTTTGAATGGTAATTGATAGAGAAACTCTCATCTCTCTTTGAGGGAAAGGGTAGTTTCCTTCTCGATTTATCATTCACCATTTTCCCACCCTTACAATTTTATCTTTTTTAAATTTGTGAATTAATAATTATTATTGTAGCACCTTCTTCTTAACGCACCAAAAGTGTGTGAATGGACATTTATGTGCACCAAAATGAAAAAAATTAAGAAAGGTATAGTACAAAATCCTTGAAATTGAATGTGTCAATGCACAATACCCCTAGCCAAGGCAACCATTGGTGTATCTTGTACCTTGAGATTCATAGCTCTACACATTTCTTCCCTAATGCACATAGATCACCAAACTATCTTCTTCCTCTAGTGATCTCCATCATAGCCTCCCAAGAAGTTCTTATCATAGATTAATAAAACATCTTTAGGGTGGCATGCAACTATTATACCCCTTTTTGAAATATTCAATCACATCTTCATACACCAATCCCAAAGGGTTTTATTAAATGTGTCATTTTCAACTTTTAAAGATTTTTCTTGTTCACTCTTAATAAAAAGGGTCATTGTTTTTAAATTCATATTTCACCTTACTATAAAGGGTTATTGACTTTTCATCTCCTTTTTTTAGCATTTTATTCTCTATCTTTATTAGAATTTACAAGGGACTTGTTATAAAATATTAAAAAAATGGGGAAAAGTTTCATAACAATTCACTCTTAAATCAATTGCTATCTAACAAAAAAAAGTCAATCAAATATAGTAATATTGATATTTTAGTGAAGCTATTTCACTTTAATTTCATTTATAATCTTGTTTCTCAAGTTTCTATTACAAACATCAATAACTACTTTGATCTTTTGAATCATAATGCAAATAAAACCTTATGATAAAGAATCAAATACAATTAAAATGACAAAAACTAGACAATTGCTCCTAAACAGAGTTCATGTAATGCCATGAGCCACTCAAATAGAGTTTTGGGACAAGTTTGAATTCAATAGAGATTTAAAGTAAAACATGTTTCTTTACACTAGTTCAATGCTATCAGTGGGGTGCTTATGATACTTTAGTTTCCCACAAAGAACTCCAACATACATTACTTTGTCATAGATTTGCATTGAATTAATGATATAACATCCTAAGGATTTTAGTCTTTAAGGATTTTAGTCTTATACAATAATTCATGAAGCACATGTATAAGGTTATTATGTCTAATGCCAGAGTATAATGAAACAAAGATGGTGCACTAGAACAACAATAGGCTATTAAAATCTATATATCTTTTCATACAAAAATGCTAGATCTAACAAAACGCTAGATCTAATATTTCAAATAATTGAGTTAATTGAATTTAAATAGATCCTTAAATTCTAGGTATAGTTGGTTATATTAATTCACAATTTCTATCAAATTTTCATATCATCAAATTTTTAGTTGTTTCTTGTCTTGTAAATTGTGACATGTTCCCATATTTGATCACTAGAATACTTGTTGGTTTCATATTCTACAATAATGACATTGTGTTTTTGGTTAGTAAAGCAATGTTAACCCTTAACATAGTAAAAAACTATCAACTGCAAACAAACAACATCAAAAGTCATGATGTTGGCAACAAGAATCACAACCCGAAGGCAAAAAACAAAAACATAGTCGGACAGGCCAAAGAGACCTTGTCAAACCAAAAAACAACCAAAACCCCAATCAAGGAATGGGAGTGACACCCAAATCCGGACAAAGGGGGGGTTGGGGGATGGGAAGAGACTTCCCCTTCCGCCCGAGAGAAACAACAGTCCAAGCGATGCTATCATTAGGACCATCAAAAGAGAGATCAAACGGGAGGGACCCCACAAGGTTACACTCAGAAGTGTCAACAGAGTGCTGCAACAAAACATTAAGGGGCTATTGCAGAACAACAACAATGGGTTGTTGCAGAGCAACAACAATGGGTTGTTGCAGAGCAACAACAATGGGTTGTTGCAGAGAAACAACAGGTTGTGGCAAAGCAGCAACAAAAGCAGATCCATCAGGAGTAGATCATGGCAACGAACCTGGAGTGATTGGAGTAGAAACCACAAGGGTGGAAGAAGAGTTCACCAGAGGAACCATGGAATCAATAGTAGCATCAATAGTAGAAACGGGCACCTCATCCTCCTAAGAGGAGCCATCCGAATCAAGACATTGTGTTAATCTAACCAATTTATTCTAATAACATTATATTTTTAAAAGTTGAAGACGTAAAAATGATCCCATTGCTTGTGAGTTATGGACCCATAATATAACCTAGGTGAGACTTAGGTAGCAAATATGGGTGCTGGCTTTGCTAACAAGTATGGTATCATTACCTTATTCAACCAATTAATCAAGTCCACACAATATAAGAACACATGCAATAATCATAAATAATTGCATTTCATTCTTCATGCAATAATTAGTATAATAAAATTTTACTTTTCAAACTTAATCAATCACAATAGCAATATTTCAAAACTTAATCATCCACAACAATAACACAAATGAAAGAACTAACAATTAAGAACACATGATTTATGTTAAAATTATTGTAGGAGGTAGCTGTAGAAAATAAATGCCTTTGTATTATAATCTTCTTAGAATCTTTGTAGGCACCAACCCACAAGAGACACCAATCCCTTTTAGATATTTTGTAGGCACCAATCTACTAGAGACACCAATCACCACAATTGAGCACCAACTCAATAAGAGACATCAATCTCCTTGAATATGAGACACCTACCTCCAAAAGAATAATGTATGATTATGTGATCTTCTTGAATTAGATCTAATTGTCCTTTACAAATTTTCTTAAAAACATCACAAAAATCTTCCTTAACATATGCTCAATATATCTCTTCATTCTACCCAAAATTCTTATTCAAATATGCTTATAATCTTCACCAACTTTTGCTCATACATCTACAATAATATTTTTTATAATTATGCTATAATATCTCTCCACAAATTTGCAACAATATCTTTCATAAGTTTTCTATAATATCTCTTCACAAATCTGCAACAATATCTTTCTTAAGTTTGATATAATATCTCTTCATAAATTTGTAACAACTTCATAAGTTTGCTACAAAAGACTTTGATATTGGCTCTTCCAAAAAATATATGCTTGCCTTGACACCTTCTCACAACTGGACTTTTATATCTCTTCCAAGGGGGGTGAATACTTGAAAGGATATAACGCTTGTCCAAGAAGATGATCTTTCAATTTATATGCATCTCTTTGCACAACCCTTTTGTGCTCTAAAAAGAGGTTGTTGCCTTGCAAAGAATATATAATTTTAGTTTTAAAAATTATATGCCAAGGAGGGGAGTTGAAATACCAAGGGCCAACCAACAAGATAAGACATGGGACAATTAGCATCATAAAGCATGAATTTATTTATTTAAGGCAATTTAAAGACCCTAAGTTGGGCACCAATGTGGGGAGAGTCGGCATAAATATTAACAATGTCTTTCTTGCAAAAAAATATTTATTTTATTTCTTTTTGAGTCTAATTTCCTTGCGCCTATAGGAGGGCAATCATATTATAGCAACAAATTTAAACCCCCCTCCATATCTAGCCTTTCACATCAATAACAACAATTTTCAACAATCTACCCCTTTATCATTGATGACAAACCTATAACAAAATAATCTATTAATTGCAACAAGACACTATATCTTCCCTTGATTGAAATGCCCCACCTTCTTCTACTCCTCCTTTGAGATCAATGGCCAAGGTTATTTGGGGCTAAATGGTAATAGAATGAATAGCTCCCCTTGAACACATGCTTCTCTTGATGAATTTAGTGAACATATTAGAGCGATATCACTCCCAATTTCTTTCTTAGATACTCAAAAGTCTCTTTTAGAAGACACTTTGTGAAGATGTCTGCAATATGTTCCTTTGTATTGATATATATTCCATGTTTAGTTGTTGATCGACCACTTCTTCCTTCAGGAAGTGATATTTGATAGGAATATGTTTTTTTTTGGAGTGCTAGATTCTTCAAAATGTTGACTGCACTCATTATTATAGAATATATATATACGATGATCTTATTAAACTTTGAGTTCTTTCAATGAACTTTCTTCATCCATAAAACCTAAGTGCAACATGGTGATGTTATGATGCACTCTGTCTTTGTAGTGTATAGAGATACTAACACTTGTTTCTTACTCAACTAAGAGACAATGTTGTCTTTTAGAGAGAATGCACCAACAATTGTAATCTTCCTATCATCAATACTATTGACCCAATATACATTTGTATATGTTGTTAGGGTGTGATGAGCACATGATTATACTGAGAGGGGGGATCAATATAATGTAACTATTACCAATTCAAAACTTATAGAGAATCTTTTGAGTCTGTGGTGAATATTTCTATAAAATGTAAGGAGGGGATAAAACTACTCAAGAAATTGATTGGAGGTTACTAGGTAGACTCCCTAAAACCCCTCTAATTGGGTGTGGTTAAAGTCTTAATGCAATATTTTACATTGGAAGGGAGGTTTACTACTGTGTATGGTTACCATTTTTCTTGGCTTAATCATTTTAGACACAAGCTTTTGGTTTCGTTTCCTTTCTACCTCTTGTCATTCTTTGAAGCCAATATTAAGGAACACAACAAGAATAATGAAAACCTTGTTCTTCTTAAGGTTTTCTCCTAATTATGGAGCATTTCAAAGCCCTCCTATCATTCCCTAAGGGTAAAAGACATGATAATTCCCCTTTGCATTTGGTGAACATGGTATCTAAGGATGAGATGGAGACGAAGATAGGGGATGGGGATGATGATTCCATGGATGATGACTGGGAAATAGAGAATAGTGCTTCCTTAGAGAAGAAAAGGGATAATGTGTCGACTGAGCAAAAAAAAGGGAATTTTCCCTTTAGGGATTAAAAAGGAAGATTTATCAAAAGGAGGAAGGTTGTGCATGACTCTCCTAGTTAGGAAGATGAGGATCTAGGGGTTGAGGAGGCAAGGGATAACCTAAATTTGGAAGGGGAGAATTTAGCGAGTCGAGGGGAAGGCTCCTTAGGAGCGGTCCCTTCCCCTCCATCAATAATCGTGCTAAAGAGGCTAAAGAGGACATAACTACTTGCTCTACCTTTCCTAGGAACCTACAACGAGACTCACTTTTCTTGGGAGTGACCCTGAGGATAATTCTGATCTTTTGAGTATTGCTAACCTAATGTTGTAGTTGAGCAATTTAGGATTTTGAAATGGTGGTTCTCAGAGATGAACAAAGTTAATTTTAATATCTAGTCCATTAAATCAAAATGATCGCATTGGAGCGGGTGACAGTTGGGCTACCTCGGCGGCTAGTGTTGGTAATTTGATATCTGATGAGGAAAACACTAGAATGCTTTCTATCCTTTAGAATGTTGGCAATGATGTTACTCACTTACAAATGGACTATGAAGCCAGGTTGGGGGTCCTTGAAGTTAAAATGAAGAGAATAGACAACAACCTCACAAATTTGGTCAACCTGAGTTATAGAACATTCACAACAATGTTGAAGGGATTAAAACCCTTGTGAATAACTAGTAGAATATGTAGGCTTTGAATTATATGGATAACATTGTAATTGACTTGGAATAGGTTGATGAGGATAAGCAGGCTAAGGATGATAGTGGTGGTCCATCAACACAGACTTGTGGGCATGCCAAGAAAACAAGGGAATAGGGTAAGATCAAACTGCAAGATATGAGTAACCTGTCTTAGAACCTGGACCAGATAAAAGCAGAAGTCGCTGAAGCTTTGAAGAAGTTGTGTTAGCTTGTTTGCTTTCTTTCTTTGACTTACTATTTTAGAGATCTTTGGCTTGTTTATCTTTTTTGCTTTTGTTGAGATATGGGTTGGTTGTGTGTATTTTGTTTGCAACTCTTTGTTCTCAAGGTTTTGGGGCCCCTTCAAAACCTGTTTTTTCCTTAATCGAAAGCACCAATCCCAATTACATAATTTGTAGGCACCAACTCACTGGAGACATAAATCCCCAAAATTGAGCACCAACTGAATAAGAAAAAACAATCTTCTGGAATATAAGGCACCAACCTCCAAAATAATAATGTATGATTATGTGATCTTCCACTTGAATAAGATCTAATTCTCCTTTACAAATTTTCTCAAAAACTTACCTAAAATATTCTATAATCTTCACCAATTTTTGCTTGTCTATTTACAATAATATTCTTTATAAGTTTTCTATAATATCTCTTCACAAATTTACAACAATATCTTTCATAAGTTCTCTATAATGGGCTAAAGCAAACCATTGTGTCGCACTTGAGCCCAACTAAGTAAGTTTGGTTGAAATGGGTTCGATCGAACCTATGTGGTGGTTGCGTGGTGCCTAAATGCCACAATAAGTTCAACCAAACCTATATTTTGCACAATAAGTTCAGTCGAACCTATTTTGGTTGAACATGTCTATGTGTCATGTGATGTGGGAACCAAATCACCATTTTCGTTGTATTTTTAAAACTTTCCACTTTTGCTGTATTTTTCTTCAGGCGGAATGTTTTGTTACAAAAATAAAAAAATACCCTTTTGTAGAGCTCAAAGTCAGGAATTTGGACATATGATTTTTTTAATGTTTTGATTAATTTTAATATGTTTTATTTTTAAACATTACAATTTGGTTTTTTAAGTTCGAGGAGACTGATTTGAAATTAAAAAAAAAAAATATTAAATGATATTAAATTTTTTGACCAAATATATTTTTTACTAGATGAGAGAATCTTCTCCAAAATGGTATAATTGTTTTTTTTGATAATGATAAATTTAATAGACAAAAGGTGACGCCGAATGAAAACTACCAAATTGAGCTATGTTGGATTTCACAATGTTATTACGAGAAAAATATACATCAAAATTTAATTTTTCCTTTTTTTTAGCATTGCATATATATGTGTGATTTATTTGGAAAATTAAAATTAGAAAAAAAAAAGTTTGTTTCCATTTTTTTGGGTGATGTCGACTAGAACCCCTAATTTTTAGCAATAAAAAATTTGTCTTGGAATATATAAAAAAAGTATCATTTTTTCTTAAAAAATAACAGACATAAATTTCATTAATATTTCTATATTTTATCAGTTTACATCATTTTGAAATTCAATTTAGAAATGTCACTTGTATGCGATCGATAGTTTTAGTCGTGTTAGCCACTTCTTTTATAAAAGCGTGACACAAGTTTGTGCTTTTACCCTATATCTCTTCATAAATATGCAACAATATCTTTCATAAGTATGATATTATATCTCTTCACAAATTTGTAACAGTTTCCTTCACAAATTTGCTATAAAAGACTTTTATATTGGCTCCTTTACAAAAGATATTCAATGAGTGCCTGCCTTAATACCTTCTCACAATTGCACTTTTATATCTCCTCTAATTGGGGCTAAAACGTGAAAAGATATAATGCTTATCAAAGAAGATGATCTTTCAATTTATATGCATCTCTTTGCACAATCTTTTGTGCTCTAAAAAGTGGTTGATGCCTTAGTATATATAATTTTATTTTTGAAAACTAAATTCCAAGGGGAGCCCAAATACCAAGGGTTGGCCAACAAGATAAGACATGGGTCGACCGATATCATAAAGCATGAATTTATTTATATAAAACAATTTAAAGATCCTAAGTTGGGTGCCAATGTAAGGAGGGTCAGCCCAAATTTTTAAGAATGTCTTTCTTGCCAATATATATATATATATATTTTACTTCATTTAAAGTCTAATTTCCTTGCGCCAATGGGAGGGCAGTCATATGATAGAAAAACAATTATTTAATTAGTAAACTCCCCTCCATAGCCAACCTTTAACATCAATAATAACAATTTCCAACAATCTCCCCCTTTGTCACTGATTGCAACCCTATAACAAAATAATCCGTTAATTGCAATTGGACAATACATCTCCCCTTGATTGAAATGCTCCCCTTACTCTACTCCTTTGACCTCAATGCCAAAGATTATGTGGGACTAAATGATAATACAATGAATATCTCCCCTTGAACGCATTCTTCTCTTGAAGAACTTAGTGAATGGGTTAGGGTGATATCACTCTCAATTTCTCCCTTAAATACTCAAAAGTCTCTTTTGGAAGAGGGTTTGTGAATATGTCTACAATTTATCCCTATGTATCGATATATTCGAACTTTAGTTGTTGATCAACCACCTATTCCTTTAAGAAGTGATATTTGATGGGAATATGCTTTGTATTGGAATGTTGGATTCTTCGAAATGTTGATTGCAATCATATTATCGGATAAAATAGATATAGGATGATCGTATTTAACTTTGATATCTTTCAATGTTTGCTTCATCCATAAAACCTAAGTTCAATATGGTTATGCTATGATGTACTCTGGCTTTGTAGTGTATAGGGAAACTAATGCTTATTTCTTACTCAACCAAGAGATAAGGTTGCCTCCTAGAGAGAATGCATTGCTAGTTGTACTCTTTCTATCATCAATACTATCGACTCAATATGCATTTGTATATGTTGTTAGCATGTGATGAACACACACTTATACTAAGAGAGGGGGATTAGTATAATGCAACTATTACCAATTTAAAACATTATCAATCACAATAACATCATTACCTCAACATCAATAATCATGCATACGAGAAGAGAACAATAAGACATGATATTTACATGGAAACCCTTACAAGAAAGAATCACAACAAATATTGTTTTTATTGATTTTCTTTTTACAAATTTTTTAGGCACCAACCTTTCATTGAATTTGTGAGCACCAATTTCCACTTATAAACTTGTAGGAACCGACCTACAAAAGGCACCAAACCTGATTCAATTTGTGAGCACCAACACACTGGAAGCATCAACTCCCACTTCAGAATTTGTAGGAACCAACCTACCAATCTCTCAGAACAGAAGGATCCAATCTTCAAAGTATAATATGACAGATGTATGCAAACTTCCACTTCAAATTTTCTCCACGAATCTGCTCATATCCTTGTTGAAGTCTTCACAATAGTCTTTCACAAATCATACATAAGTTTGTTTCAATGTCTTCACAAAATGAGAATAGAATTTTTTTTTTTTATATATATATATATATATATATATAACCTCTTCTTAGTCTTGCCCTTGAAGCACACAAATAATCCTTCATTTGCTGCTCATAAATATGCTTGCTCTTATAATCTTCCATAAATCTACTCACATACTTTTATAGATCTGCTCATATATTCTTCAATAAATGTGCTTATAAACTCTTATAAGTCTACTTGTAAAATCTTCTATAATATTGCACATAAATCTTTCATAAACTTTGCATATATACTTCTTAAAAGTGTGCTCTTAATATATTTAGATATGTTGGTGCATAGATAATATAATTGTTTTCTCAATCCACACTTTCTATCTATCACTCAATGCTCTCAATGTTCTTTACAAATTTACTAAATCTTCATTTCATTTCACCTGTGCAAGTAAAATACACCCATAGTTCAAGCTATATGGAGCGTTTCAATCAAGAAAATTCTAAAACATGAGGGGATTGTTTGCATATGAACTCAAAGTAGAACACACGTGCTAATTCTCTATTACTTCCCAAGGCATATAAGACTCCTTTTAATTGACTGGGAAGCATAAATATTAGATAGCTGAAAGTTAAAAACTGCAAGTGTGATTCACAATTTCATATGTTCACTTATTTAACTAACAATGGTAAATATTGAGAATCTAAAAGTTGTGATTTTCTAAATCTATATGCAAGGTATAGTATGGCACATGGAGATGGCCAACTTGACTACATTATTTACTTCGTATAATTTCTAGTATAATAGACAATTTCTTGCAGGTTATCCAAATTCAATATGACATTGGCAGATGCCTTCCTGAAAAAATCTGTTTAGATATATATTAATATTTTGAAAGCAATAATTTTGCCACTATTTTATGGTCTTTCCTAGGGGTTCGGATGATGCTAGATCAAATGGGGACTCCAGAGAGCCTCATCACTGTAAAAGGTGTAAGTGAGATGTCAAAACTAGACAAAATTATGACCGTTATTCAATCTCCAATCTGTAGAAAAAGCCTTAAAACAGTAATAAAGTAACAGATAATTAAAACTTTCTCTCATTTCTTTTAAAGTTGATTCATTGTGTTTTGCCATTGCACTAATCTTCTCCTTTTTAGAGGACTGCAAAGAGTTTTGTTTCAATTGTAGTCATTTCATGGGCTGGGGCTTTCTTGCCCATCTGTGCATTTTTTCTCCACTTATTTTAAAATAAATCAGGACCTTTTTCACATGTGATCAATGATCTAGCAGAACTAATATACTTTATTGCATTGATATATATGAGCATCAAATAACAAGATATTAATTCCACAACTTTGGGAACTCTGCATGTCCTTTGGGAACTTGCTTACAATTCACTTTCATGGTGTAATTTCATCAAGAACCTTAATAATTTTCGATAGAATGTCCACTGCCTTTTCCAACTCTTCTTCTGAAATAATAAGAGGCGGAACAAGCCTAACAATATTTCCTTTACCAGCGGTTAGAATCAGGAGACCAGCACGTAGAGCGGCATCAGCTAGAGGTGAAGCAGAGACATCAAGCTCAATACCTACAAGCAGGCCTGAACCACGGATTTCTTTCACATGAACATTGTTCGCCAGCTTTTTGGTTAGCAAGTCTTTTAAATACTGCCCTTTCCTAGCTACGCTTTCCAGGAACCCAGTTTCTTGAATTCTATCCAACACTGCAAGAGCAGCATGGCAAACAAGAGGCCCACCAGCAAAAGTACTTCCATGATCACCAGGACCTATAGCTGCAGCCACCTCTTCTGTTACAAGAACAGCACCAATGGGCAAACCTCCTGCCAATGGCTTTGCCAAAGTCATTATGTCTGGCTGCACATCATATGCTTGATGTGCCCAAAGCTGTCCTGTTCGGCCCAGCCCACATTGAATCTGAAAAACGATCAATTAGAAACTTTGCCTTCTGTTAGGGAAAAAGCTTCATACATTACATGATAACAATGGCTGGCATAACAATGGATAGCACTATTGAAACTAGTATGTTGGTTAAACTAGCAAGCTGCAAAACTATGATATGGATTATTTTTAAATGACTCAAAATGGTTGCAGGATGCATCAATGATAACAAAGAACAGGGTAGAAGCCATAGACATTTCTTTCATGAGGGTACCATGCAAAAAGATATCCATTCACAAAGCTCTATTTCACTATATATGTATTGGATATGCCGCCTCTTAGCATGTTGACCCTGCCCCCCTAAAGTAAATCTTATGTCAAAAAAGAAAAAAATGCATGACCCGTGTCAAGTTTCACCGAACATATAAAGTCCTCATACCCTACAACACACATTGTCTGACCCAACACAAAAGTTGATTTTAATTAGAAAAAGAAATGGGGAACCCTAAAAGTTTTACTTCATCCTTATATAACCCATCTTACATGGCATTTCTGTTATGGAGATGGGGGGATGCATTCTGGAGAAGCAGTCCAGGAGGTCATTTTTGTAGATGGCAGTGTAAACATTATATAAATGGGGAGATTATACAAGTATAGTTGTACATGACATCAAGATCCAAGTTCAGACACCCTGTTATGCATCAAACTCTGCAATTCAATGTTCAATGTTCATTGATTCAAGTAGAGTGGAAATTAAAATTAAAATTTCATTGTAACATAGGATGATCTTTTTTCCCTTTGTTTTGATTTATTCAAATTTTTGAAGTTAAAAAGTAGAAAATAATTTGCAACATACCGAATGCTCAGAGTCTGTTTTCGGGGACACATCTCCAAAAATCATGGTGATTGGGATGGCTAGGGGATATACCCTGCTGTTCTAGTGTACTGGAAACAGGTGTGGGGATGGGGACGAAAGGTTTGGGGGCAGGCAACATATAACACATTATAGTTTGTCAAGACTTAACCACAACTGAATGAAGGTGAAGAGCCGATCATGGAAGAGCAATTGCTTCATCTTTCAAAATGATTCTCTGACTTCTGCAGCATTGTATGATTATCCATATATTATTATATACATAGATAGGTAAGCACAAGCAAGACGTATTTAGAAGATAGACAGCCATATATCTGCTTTGAGTGTATGCCATGTACAGAACAATCAAATTTAACAATACTTCTTAACAGTTCTAATATCTTTTTTTAAGCTTCCTTACATGAATGTTTACTATCATTTCTGATTATTGTTAATATTTGCTGCAACATACAACACATCTAGATTCTAGCAATTTAGAGAGTTGATTCCCAGGTATCTCTTGGGATCTGGACTAGCATTCCCTGGGTCACTTGAGTAACACTTGAACATTCTGATTTTTAGGATATTTGCATGATACTGTGGCATTCCCTAGCTCGTCTCCCAGATATCTACTGGGATCCAGAGGAGCATTCCCTGCGTTGAGTGACATTTGAGCATTCTAGTCATGTAGACGTTTATGATTTATCTAAAGCTGTCCATTTCCTAAGTTAGTTGAGTGACATTTGAGCATTGTAAAAGCCCTTATATATGTTCATTTTAGGAAGATTTTTCAAAGACAGAAAAAGGAAGAGAGGAACCAAGGCCAGCAGGGACTTACATGAAAAGGTAAGATTTGGATAAGGAACAATGCCCTTATTCTACAGTGACTACAACTTTATAGTTTTGTCTAGTTTTCCATGCATATTTAAGGGGTTTACTATTTCCAAACTGCTGTCATTCTCTGAAATCGGAAGTGCCTACCTACCCTTCCCACTAAGTGTTCATTCTTTAGCTATCCTCAAAATTTGTTCTCCTATTCCCCGAAGTTTCCATACCTGTCCAAATTTGCAGTACCATAGGTAAGAGAGTTCATTCATTTTAAATTTTTTATTTTCTGGATAGCTGCATCATTTCTTCATACTACAAGAAATCAAATATCTATAATATCTAGCTATGGAAATTTCAAAATTTAAGTGAACTCATTGTCCCAAGATCCATATGGTGACAAAAATTCCAAGGTTCTTCAATATTTAAAAAACAAAAACAAAAAAGAATTCCAAGGCAAAGAGCACAAGTTTATGGGATGTGGAATGAATTTTAGGGACAGCTAGAGAAACCCTCCAAATTTCTGGCATAGCAGGCAATCAAGCCAAAGGGGAACATCTAAAAAAAAAGGAAAATCATCAATTCCAGTTCACTTCCATCGCCCCAGTATGTTCCCAGATACTAGATAAAGCTACTTTCACTTCTCCATGTTGAACAATTATTTAAGTTGTTTTAGGTTCATATTAGGTCAGAGGAACTTAGGGGTCCCCATGCTTTACTTAATAAAATTCTGTTTTTTATGGGTTCAGATGCTAATTATTATTGTACACTGTAAGGGATTCGTGGGAATTGTCAGGATGGTTAAGGAACACCTGAGCATGCCCCATGATAGATGAGGGACATCTGGACATTTTAATCTATTCATCACACTGGCCTTTAACTACGCTGAACCTATCAGCTCTCCCTATCATCTGAATACTTTACAGAAAAGGATAAGATTTACATTTAATGAGGAAAAAATGACTTAGCACTTACCTCGTCAAAAACAAGCAAGGCACCTGCATCATTGCAAAGAGAACGTAATTCTTTCAGAAATTCATTTGTAGCACTGTATATTCCTCCTTCTCCCTGAACAGGTTCAACAAAAATGGCTGCTGTTTTGCCAAGCTGAATTATTGCTTTTGTTGCTTCCACATTTCCAAATTCCACAAATGTCACCCCAGGCATGACTGGTTCAAAGGGAGTCCTGTACTTCTCTTTGCTGGTTAAAGCAAGGGTTCCCATTGTTCTTCCATGGAAGCTATTTGTGAAAGAAAGAAATTCTGTAGCATGTTTTCCTTTGGTTGGTCTCGCGGTCTTTTGGTATATCCTTGCAAATTTGATTGCTGCTTCATTGGCTTCAGTACCAGAGTTTGCAAAGAAAATCCTGTCAGCAAATGATGATTCTATAAGACGCTTTGCCAGCTTCACCTGCAATTCAAAAAATAAATCACTTCAGAGGGAAGATGCTTCAAAAAAGAGAGTAGGCATAGAGAAAAGCTAACTCATGGTAAAAAAGATATGTATTTTATTTGCCATTCTCTCAAGTTAAGACTTCAAAAGCATCAAACAAGATTGCATAGCATGCAATGGTAATACCGATACCATTTGGTGAATGCTCTGACTATTGTTATTACTAACAAGTCATAATTAAGAGAAGTTCTCTGCAATGAAGCAGGAGAGAGCTAGGGAAATTAGCTTGACTGATTGCTCCTTACTGGTTTCAGTATAAGAGTTTGCAAAGAAAACCATGTCTTCAATGATGATATCACAAGGCACTTTGCAAGCTTCATCAGGTTTACAAACGATCAATCAGTCTAATGGTAATATAATAACATTCCCTAAAATAGCAAGAAGACATGCAAATTTACACATTAGCATTTAAAGATAGATTCACGTTATTTTTTCAATCTGAAACTTTAAAAGCATTGCAATGTTCATGCCTCCGTTAAAGATTTCACGAACTGTTGGATCTGATAATATATAATAGGACTACATTAAGTCATTGAAAATGTATATAACAGTGCATGAAGTTTGACAATTCCAAAAAATGATTCCCATGAAAGAATTTGGATAGAAATACCAGGAGTTTGAGAAGTCTAAATAAAAACAGGCTTCTAACTTTCAGTTGATACTGAATTGAATATTTCCTGCCATAAACAGGATGACAAGCTGAATGGTGTTGCATTCCAACAAGGGTGCACAACTTAAAAAAATTCACCTCCCCAAGTTTGCAAAGAGGGTATCCTATAGAGTGAGCCGTACACCTACTACTAGTGTGCCCCATGCATGAAAACATGCTTGGCAACTACGGTTGACATAAATTTGAACCAACGTGACAACTCCCACTGCCGAAAAAATCCGAGCCTATTTTGAAAGTTTATGACTAAATTCTAGACCAACGATATAAGATGCTGAACATATTCATTTAGTGCAGCATCCATTAAATTTATAAATTGTCCAAATTTAGAGTGAAGTGGGAATCTTTTGCCAATGCAATTAGAATCTCTTTTAATAAATATATGATGCAAATGGTAAAATACCTGTAGCATTAGTTCTGAATTTGCCATATCTATATGTCAGTGTTTAATGGAGATTATTCCAGCTAGATCGTGATTCCACTCTTCTCACTTGAAGCTCTATTTGATTCGATTTAGTCAAGCTCGAGGATTAAAGGTTAAAACAGAGAAACAACACTCATAGGGATGGCTCAAATTTAGGCTTTGCTGCAGAGACATTATCTTGCAGGGGATATGTAGAATCATTGGAGGCAAGATAATGGCAATTTAATGATTGCACATAAGCGAAGGAGGAATCATGTTAACCCTGTGAATGCTAAAATCCCAATTACATCACCTCAAGGTACTTGGCAAGTAGGTTTACCCGACATGATAGGGCATTGATCATTACAGTCAAGTAGGTTTACCCGACATGATAGGGCATTGATCATTACAGTGGAAGCCATAGTAATTTATCTTTTCTTAGGATTCCTTTCTTATTTTGTTGACCATCACTATTGAAAGTTGAAAGGGCTGTTATTTTAAGTAATAATGGTTGGCATATAATTCTCTCTTGGAGTTTTTCATCAGTATTTACTAGTCTGGAGATCAGTGGTTGTATTACAGATTCGTTTGTACACTTTTAGCTAAGTTTGGTACGAGGAAAAAGCGCTCTAGAAAAGATTAAGAATAGTCTTGGGAAATTTAGTATAATACAAAAACTAGTGATTCATGGTCCAGTGGTGAGACAGAGTGACTGCCACAATGATGACCCAAGTTCAAGCCATGTCAAGCATAAACTCATTCTAATGCCCTCTTGTTAATAACTTCATGCCAAGATAAGGCTGGGTGTGATTCTTGTTCATGTTAACGCAATCATGTTAATGCCCAGATAAAGCTGTGTGTAAGCCTCACGAGACCTTTGATCAAATAGAAACTCATCAAACATGATGAACTTAGACACAAAAGAAACCACTTGAACATGGCTTCTAAGCCAAACAGTGTTCTAAGTTGATCAAACTTCAATGGTGCATTTCCTCATATTTATGGCAAGATAACTGATGCAAGTTTTGACATAATATAATCTCCATGGGAAGTTTTCACAAATGAAAACCCTCTAGAGATGACCGCTAAGCTAAAAGGTGTTCTAAGCTTAATGTTACATATCTCGTTTAGTTTATATCTAGTGAGCACAATGAATTTTGAAAGAATATAAACCGCATGGATAAGCCTACCAAGCCAAAGGGTGTTCTAAATTCGATGATGAATTCCCCTTTATTATTGATGACGGGGCAGAATATTACATCTTATCTATTGAAAAGCTACTAAAAAAGCTCCATACAGTCCAATTATTCAGCAATGTGAATACTAAAATTCTTCCATTCATTAAACTTATTACAACCCAGTAATCCAACGGTCACCAATTTCAAAACCTTATTACAATCCAGTTATCCAATTGTCTGATAGGCAAAAAAGAGAACCAAGGTCAGCTTAAAACATAATATCAACAAGCCAGGCTAGTTTGACCGAGTAGTAAGAACCACAGGGCCAACCTCCTTGCCATTTAAAAAGGCCAAAATGCATGTGTTCTACACAAAGAGGCAATTGGCCGAGGTTCAGTGATGATGCATGATTGCTAAACAAACATAATAAATGAATAAAAATTCAGGAAACTCAAACTCTGTTACCTGTGGCACTGTATGGAAAGGATTAGCGACATGAGTGAGTGTAGCTGCTTGTTCTGTAACTGCTTTCACCCAAGCAGGGTCCGCATGGCCAAGGGCATTCACTGCAATGCCAGCAGTCAAATCCAAATACTCTCTTCCCTCCACATCATACAATTTGCATCCTTGTCCCCTCACAAATACAACAGGGAACCTAGCATAATTCCTCACAAAATACTTCCCTTCAGCTTCTATAACTTCCCTGCTCCCTCCACCAATCCCCAACCCTGTATTATCCACCAGATTCTTCAAAGAAGAAGTATTTTCTCTAGAGTCAGTGACAAGGCAAGAAAATACTCTCACTCCACCAGCGTATTTTCTATTATTGGGCTTTTTCAATTTAAAATCCCTAGAACTTTGACAAAACCATGATTTATGGGCTTCCCGGGATTCTATCTGAGAGCGGAAGAGCCCATGATTCAGAGTACTCTGAAAAACCAAAGAAGCCATTTACTAGCTGAGAATTTTATCTGAGCTATAAAGATCATCACACATTTATACGATGGTTCTGAAAAAATTTCAGAGAATGAGCAACAAATTTATAGGAAAAAATAAGTGCTAAAGTTTGATAATGGAGGTTGTGATAGTGGGCATCGAAATTATTGTTGTTCAAAAGCTATTCGCAATGCTTTTGCTTTGGAAAATTCAAGTTTGAAGGTGACAAAGTGCATTGAAAAATTGATGCGCACGAATCGAACCTTATTCTATGTAAAAAACAAAGATTCTCGTTACTTTTTTTAAATTTATTTGAAGGTTTTGAAATTTAAAATCAATTATCTCTGTCAATATCGATCTTCATTTTGAACAAAGGTGTCTCTTGCAGCTTAAGTGGCTGCTGTCCTTCCTAGAACTATGCAAACTTAACGACCACAACTAAAAAAGATAGGTAGTGTTATAATTTCCCGTTCATAGATGTGATGGTTAAATTTGGGGTATTGGAAATGGACTTTTTATAGGGGAGGGTTAAGGTTAATTTTGTCAACATGTAGTCGTTACATGGAATATCGATGACCTCCGTTTTTAAATATTCGACCAAAACTTAATCTAAAAATGTCTAGTAATTAAAAAAATATATATAATTTCTTATTAGTAAAATATCATATTTTTATTTAGAGTATAACTTATATGCAACATAAATGGACCAAATATATATTACTAACTATAAATAATTATTATATCTAACTTGTAAATCCAACATAAATGAATTAATAGTTGAACAAAAAAAATAAATTTGTTGTTATAGAAAAAACACATTATTATATAAAATACAACTTATATCCAACACAAATGGACCAATAGTTGAACACTAAAACTTGTTGAAAATCCTTCTCATTTCGTCGAAAAAGACAAGGTAGTTTTTGTGCTCAACTTTTATATTTGTGATAGGACAAATTATTAATATGAAATACTCCAATGAATATACATTGCTACCCCAATAGTTGTACACATGGAATACTATTTTTTCACTATGACAACAATACTTGCTGAAGCTAATATCTTATTTTATTAAATGAGCATCTTATTTTTTAAATGGCACACTTATAGTGGATAGTTATGACATTTTATTTCAAACAAAAAACTATTTATTTTGCTTGTTAATGAATATATATTTGTACTTTTTATATAACATTTACAGGTTCTTATGTGTTCAAGTAAGATTAGATATTATGTGCACAATTGTTATAACGACTATTGGACCCCGTTCAACTATTGGTCCCTCTCCCCTATTCTATTATATTTCGGGATATGTTTTGGGTTTATAAATGGTTTATACCAATATGAGATTATCTCTTATTTTAGAGGAGGCTTCTAAGGGTAAGGTTTCATGGAGGGGCTTCCTAAAAATATTCAACAAGTTTTGTTGAGATTTTTTAAGAAATTTAAAATCTGGTGGTCTCACGAATTTAGTATGCAAAATCGCTTAAAAGTTTAAGTTTTGATTGGTGGTCTTATGGAGATACAAGGTACAAAAGAAATAAAATAAACTTCATTAAAAAATTGTTTTGGAGGGTCTAAACTTTTTGATGTTCAACAAGTGGCAAATTAAATTCGCCCCACCCTATTTGCACCTCTTAAATATGCAGATCTGAAATGTAGGGGCTCCTACTTTTTAGAGAGAAGATTCCGAATAATCTTGTAGCATTTTTTTTTCTTCATGAGACCTATGCTTCCTTGAAAATAGAAGTTGAAGCCCCCTGATGGGACCTTACTCTAACTATGCTACAAACAAGACATACATATTATACCCACTACAGGGTTTGAATTTGTGACCTCTTTCAAGAATATGAGTTCTCCATCATTGACATGATTTGAATTTGTGACCTCTCTTTCAAGAATACGAGTTCTCCACCATTGATATATTATATGTTGGGTCTTCGCTCAACTATTGTACTCATATACTTAAAGTTTCTATTGCACCAATAATCTCATCGAATTCAACCATTACTAATATTTATATTAGATTTGTATGTCAAAAATGAAATCCTCAACTACCTATTCATAAATCTAATCAAATATATTAAATTACCCCAAAAAATTAAAAAAATAACACAATGGCCCAAAATTTTATTTTAAAAAAATCCATGAAAAGAACTCTACTATCGTGAAAAGCCTATTTCATATTCAAGGTGACATGGATTTCTTCATCATTTTGAAATTAATATTATTATTTTTATTTAACCTTTCAATCCTTATAATGCTGAATGACAACATCCTCATAAAATGACCTTTCTCCTTATAATGCTCAATGACACTGATGCCATAAAATCACCTTTATTTGTGGCCAACTCATCAAATGTCATAAATCTAAGGCAACCTATTAAATTTAAGCTTCATTTTGCCTGAGATGACATGGTGAATGAATTATTCTTATATGCTCAAGATGATCTCTTCTATTTGTCTTATAAGACTATAAAAATGTTTGTGCTCTATGGATTTTATTCTCACTTTTATTGTGTTTCTTATCATGTGTTGGTTGACAAGGATATGAGAATAAAAGGTTTTAGTGTTTGTTGAAGAAGATATGTTTTGTTTTGTTCTTTTCCTTGTGATTTTGTGGGGTCTTCACACTTTATTGCACTCTTTTGTTCGGTTGTGGTGTGGCATTGAAAAGGAGGATTATGTAGTGGTTTTTTAACACTTGTCAAAATCTTGATGCCTCAATTGGGTGCTTTCACTTTTTTATGTTATGCACCATGCACATTATTGAAGTGCGGAATTTTCTTTATTAGTTTGCAATCCCCATTTACGTGGGTTTGGATTTCTTTGGATTGGATGTGGGTTAACGATAATAAGAAAAGTGCAATTTTTTTAAAAAAAGTTTTATTTATTTTTAAAATTCAATTTTTGTTTATTAATGTTTAAAAGAAAAAATAAATTTGCGAATTTTTGGGTTCTTATTATAAAAAATATGTTTTAAAGCAAATTAAATGGGGTTGATAAGATGATTTAGAGGGCTTTGGTCAAGCTTGTTTAAGTTACATAAATGGATCACAGATACAATCTATTCTTATGCACATGAATTTTTCATAGTGGATTTTAACAATGTACAAGATAGAAACACAGTGTTATGTGATTATCAATGGAGCTGGGAACAACATCCACTTATGCTGAAACGATGGTATCCTTCCTTCAATCCAACAACTAAATCTTTTGGCATTGTTTTGATCTGGGTAAGGCTCTCAAATCTTCAATTTCAATTTTGTTAATTTTGAGTCCTATTTTGAGGCCATAGGTAGTTCGTTAGGGAAATTTTTGGGTGTTGGACGAAGGATCTTCAAACATTTTTGCCGACCCCATAGACCGACAATACCTGCAACGCGTGGCTGTCGGCCCACGGTAGGTGCCCGTGGCCCCTTGTTGGTGGTGTTGGTTCCCACCATGGGCCCACCCTCGGCGGTGAGGTTTTCAACCCCCGTAATAAACTTAAAACAAACAATTAAAAAAATAAAATTCCTGCCCTTTTCTTTTTTACAAAGTTTTTAATTATAAAAAATTCGAAATTATTTTTCAATAAAGTTTTTAAAAAACTTTGGAAATATTAATGCTAGCCAACTTGATTTATATGCCAATGAAATTTAATATGCCATGTGTTATTTTGCTAATTTTTTTTTTTGGGAAAATACTTTAATTGGCATATTGGGAGAAAAATGAAAAATTATGGCATATTGTGAAATTTTTTTTGGACTCCAGACTTGCAAATATAGCCTAATTGGTTGTTTTCTTTCACAAAGCATATCTTGGGCGTATGATGTTGAATTTTCGATTTATTATAATCATTGGAAAGATGATTTAGTGAACTTCATCGTGATATGATTATTTTTTCTAGATTTTATTGTTTGGGCAGTGAAATGTGAGCTGGAAGTGGCAGATACCTTTATGGATTTGAGAGGTCATAACTTGAGCATATGGAGTCGGATTTTGGACTTCAAATAGTCGATGGAAAGATCTTGGAGAGAACTACACGTTGGTTCAGATTTGGAGTGGTTTTGACATGAATTATTTTCTAATATTTTGATTTGAGTTGTTTATGGTTCCTCTTGACTATGGTGATATTATGAGTTTATGGCATGCTAAATATTGGAGATTTTTATTTGATGTCATTGTACAGTCGGTGTTGTATCTCATATTGCTCTTATGATGATATAGATATAGGTTTGGTTTGGGTATGTATGTTGTGTTGGTTGGTCTACAAGTTTTATAGTTTTGTGAGTTGTCTTTACTTATAGGATTGCAGCTATGTCTTGGATATGGGTTGTCTATGCCCATAGATCTTTCATTGTTTATGCATATTCAGATTTAGTGGCTTGTCTTAGTCATTGATTCACTGATTTGTTATCATGTTGAGGAGGAGAGATGTTGTTACCAGGTACAATCATGATGGGGGACCTACATGGTTGACTATGCGATGTTGTTAGGTTGGACTCATTGAGTTAGATGCTTGTTTCATGGATGTGATCACGGTGTCATGGATGTTCCTTATGTTTAGGGAATTTGTCATGACATGATTGGATTTGCAGGTGCTTTTATTAATGATGATTTGATTTGGATTCTTGATTGGTTATGTTAGTTTATCTTCTTGTTTGAGGATCATGGTTACTTTGAATTTTGGGAGCTCATGGTGTCGATTTTGAGTTCTTTGATTGTTAGATAGATTTGGTTGATTCTCATGTTAGAGGATGGTTTTATCATATTATCATGGATAGCTTATAGACACTTTTAGTGGGAGATTTTGATAGTGTGATGTGGCAGTGTGGGATTTGATCCTAATTGTTTGTTGGTGGTTTTATATCTTCTTGAGATGAAGTTCATGGTTTACTTGATATTGTTGACATTTTAGTTGTATGTGTGTAGACCTAGATGATCTTCAATTAGGAGATGGTTATCACGATGCCATGTGTGACTCAGTATCACGATTTAGTGGGAGTTGTTGGTAGTGATGTGTATTCACCATTGGATGGTGGATGATCTTAGTGTGCAAATGTTTGGAGGATGCCTTAGATCTTATTGTTGCAGAAGGGTCTTTCACATTTGCGGGTACACTTGTAGTAGATAGTGATCTTCATTATATTTGAGGATGTTTACATCTTGAGAGATCAAGGAGTCCTTTTTTGAGGTGTGGTTTATACTTTCATTTGACATGTTATCCTTGATTGATAGTGTTAGACACAATGCACCACTGAGAGGGGGGTGAACCAATGGTTCTCAAACTTTTCCCTTTAACTATCCCAATGAAAGTATACTGATTAAAAAATCTAGCTGAATGCAGACTTACCGATTAGTGAGGAGACTAGACACAAATGCATTCACACAAAGGGACATCACATAACACCAGTATGTACAAGGAAAACACAAGATGGGAAAAACCTTGGTGAGCAATGTTGCTGGAGACTACTACTCCAATCTAGCCTCACAATCAAATCTGTTACAAAGTTTATGGCACCAACCCAAGGAGCACCAACCCAAGGAGCTACAACCCCTGATTTTAGGGCATCAACCCAAGGAGCTACAACCCCTACACCGAGCTACAACTCAGTGAATACAAAACATAATCATTTACAAATTAATAACCTTGTTACAAATGGATTTTGTAACACATATTCAAATCTCACTATTGGATCTCTTGTCCTGTTCACTGTCGGTTCTTTCTTTTGTCGATTCTCTCTTCTAGTTGCTTCTTCTCTCCATTGCTCTGTTGCTCTTCACCGGTACTACACTCTGCCAGTTCTATGCTTGCCTGCTCTGTAGTTTCCTCTACTTCTTCTCTGTCGGTATGGACACTATCGGTTCTGCACTTCTACCAGTTAAACACTTCAACCTCGTTCTCCCTCACACTCAGTCTCTTCTATATCTCCTTGATGAGCACTTGACTAATCTACTCTCACATGTAGTAGCAACCTTCAATGATTTTGGCTTCTTTATTTGTAACCTGGTTTTCCCACCAAAAGTCAATTCAAGTCTCAGGTGGTTAGGGTTTCCTCATCATCCCTGAGGCAAACCAAATCCAATCAGATCTTATCTGATCTGATCGCCCAGACATCTATTTTCTCATCACCGCCATTAACACGCCTTCCAATACACGTTTTCTAAACTTAGCAACTCTGGCCCTGTATCTTGACTTGTATCTATCAAAATGCCATTTATACTTCTGTCGTTTCCTTCTCGAGGTCCTCATCCAATCTGATTTCCTTGCTTCAATCCAGGTGCTAACAACTCCCTGATCTTTCTCTTTCATTCTTTCTTCCTCGAACCACACTCCTCTGATTCGATCCACAAATCACGGGATCCATATTAAATGCACACCTGTAGAAACACCTCCACCACCTCCCTCATCTCCTCCTCCTCCCCTGCCACCACCTCCTCCCTGACCATGTCCAATCACACCACCTTCAACAGTCCTACCACCCCTCCTCCCTTTATCACCCCTCCTCCCACCTCGGTGACCTCCCCCTTCGCCTTGATCATCATCATCATCATCAACCTCATCCAGTGCAGTAATCCACTCTCTTGGCCCTGTTAGTCGAGGGAGCTTGTGTGTCAAAAAGTACTGCATATACTCCATAGTCATCCCTACATCCGCTATGTCCTTAAACAGGCTCCATACACAAAAAGGCAAAGAATAGAACTCAGCCCGGGCTGTCACAAAATCCAATGTGGGCCCCCAATTTGTCCTCTCCTTATGTACCTGAGCGTACAAAGTCATCCCCCGTGGCATCAGTTGTACATGCCCAAACTGTCGGTAAACCCAAGGAATAATAAACCGCTCTATCACATATGAGGTGCGACCCAAAAGAAATCTGCTCATAAATGAATATGACACCTCAAAAGCATCCTCCATCCATGGCTCACACAATGTTTTTTCACGTGGAAACCCAAATGGGAAAAACCACAATGGGGATGAATAGCCACAAGTATTTTGAACTCTTCTGAAGTTCACCCTATTAGGAGCCAAGCCTTGTTAGAAGCTTATACAATAATGTTTTGTTAAGAACAGATCCAGTTAGGGACCACCTGGTTAAGGGATTGACTACAATACCCTATTAAAGGAAATACCCTTTTAGGAGTAACCTCGGTAGATAATTTCAAATCCAAGCTAATGGATCACCTGGTTAGAGGATTTAAACAACACCAAGCCTGTTAAAGCTTACCCTGTTAAGGGATTTAACTATTGTAATGGTTAGAGAACAACAAGGTCTTTGCTGATCTGGTAATAGCACTATCTTTCTTAGTCAGATCCTTTTCTGCTCCTATCTGCCTTCACAACATTTTGCAGACACTTCTTGTGGTTTGGTAACAATCACACTACCACACTTAACCAAATTGCCAACACAATTACAAACAACTCATTGACCTTAAATACAAATACAATAGGTCAGTAACACAACACAAAACCTACAAATCTCACAGAGATTGCAAACATATCGGTTTAATCATAACCATTGGATTACATAGCAATCAACTACACATTGTTCTAGACAACTTCAACCACTCTTGGATCACCTCACATTGGATCCTGTAGCTCATCACGTGTTTTCCACTTCATGCTATGCATTTGCTCATTCCCAAGATAAACGGTTATCTTCACACACCAAAATTACTTTGAAACTCGTCATGTGCATCATGCTTACATGGCATCTTCATCTCCGATCATCATTCGATTATAGACCATCAAAATCAATTCACCAAGCTCCATCGGTTAGGGTTCAACATATCAACTGATTAGGGTTACCGGTTGATCACTCTACAATACAATACCAATACCAGTTTCCATCATTGCTTTACTACCGTTTGCTTTGCTGCATCATTACCGGTTGCAATACAACTCCATTACCGTTTACTATTGACATCAATGACAACACTATACTTCATCAATGCAATCTTCATGCAATGCCAACATATCTACCCTAGGAGATATACCTCATATCTACAATTGTGAATAGGGGTTTTCCTTGGGTAAAACATCAATTTAAGAATTAACCTTGAATATAATAATGTAAATACTGAGGTAAATTCTAGGAGATATACCTCATATCTACAATGGTTGATAGAGAGATTGATAATGCTACATTTAGTCCCCACTTTAATAGGAGTATGAGCCTATGCAAATACTCATGGTAAAGTAGAAAGATGAGAGAGAGAGAGAGAAGCAACTAGGAGCAAGATAACAAGGAGGTAAGACACAACTAATTTTGAGGAACCAAGCCCCCAATCTTGGGATCTTAACTCACGTAACCACATGTAATGATACACAAAATAAGACAAAGACAAAAGACACACAACACAAGGGTTTAGTACCAAAAATAAAAAGGCTCAAAGTTAACTAGTTGAAGAGACCTTGATAGTCAAAATATCTCAACTACTAATATCATTCTTGGAATGCTAATACAAGAACACAAGGGGTCACATGGAAAGATCAAGAGCATGCATCAAGTGATGAACCATGATCCACAAATAGAAAAGCTACGAGCTCATGGGGAAGAGGAAGGAGAGAACATTGATGCCATAGGCTAGCAAGATGCATCATGCTAGGTGATCCATAAGAAGAATAAAAAGAGAGGTCATGGAAGCAATAGGCTAGCAAGTTCTGTTATGCTAGGTGACCCACAAAAATATGATTACTTATAGGACAACAAGATGTGTTATGTTGTGTGATTCATATACAAAAGGATAGTCAAAATAGTCTAGCAAGTTATGTTATGCTAGTTCCACTCATCTCAAAAAAGAAAGAGTTTAAAGGTCTAGCAAGCCGTGTTATGCTAGTCAACTCAACCTATTACATATTTCACCATTTGGTTTTACTTTTAAGCACATCGTCTAAGAGTTAGGTCTGGTTTCAAGCATGCAACAACTTGTATAAGACTTGGCATTGAAAAACAGATATGTTTGGTTTCAAGAACATCTTGTATAATAGTTAGGTGTAGTTTCAAGAATGTATACCTCGTATAAGACATATAAAAGACATGTATCTGGTTTCAAGAATGAACCATCTCTTCTAATAGTGAGGTCTAGTTTTGAGAATGTACACCCTATATAAGACATGCAAAATACAAAATATAGAATAAAAAAGGTGATATGTATGCCCTCCCCCCTCCCTCCCTCCCCCTCCTTAATATGGCAACATAAAAGTATGTTGATGTCTTAAGGAAGATATAAACAAGGATATACACCTTCAACACTAAGGAGATATCCTTTTAGGAAACAATGTGTTGGGAAAAATGGTGTCTCAACCTTGCATTTATGTGAGGTTACTATTTATAGTAAGTTTTTATTTGAGCACGAAATGGTGCGAAACTCTCCCTGAAGCTTCTGGTTGGCTAGATAAGCATTCCGGTAAAGTTGCGTCGCAAGGTCATAGCTAGTTTTGAAGATATTAAAGTTTTCATCTTGGAGGGGTGCAATAAAATGTTTAAACTTAATTTTGGGGACTTTAGAGGCTCCGAAACGCCCTGAAAAGTTGTCGTAATCGGCGAAGCGGGTTACGAGGTGATAGAGCACTTCGCGAGCTTTCCGGCGCTTCAAACGGTTCGTCAATCGGACACCCGGTTCTCAAGTTATGGCCTCCGGAAGTTTGTACTCCTGAAATAGGAAAAATAATTTGTATCAGATACATAAATGAGCTGTAAAAGGGAGCGACACATGTTGATGTGTGCTTTAACATGTCATAGGGCATCTAGAAGGGAGATAAGGTCGGCTACACCTTATTGGGTGGTTTTAGCCCATGGTTTTGTAATACCGTTTGACGGTTTCTTGTATTGTATCTCCTATTTATGAGGTGTGTGAGATAGAGGTTGTGTGTAAGAGTCTCATGGCTATTGAGTTGCCTCTGAATCTCTGATTAGTGGTACTCCTGCGAAGAGCTTGCTCTGCAAGTATTTTGTAATCTGTTTTGATTGCTGAATAAAATATTGAGCTGCTTTTGGAGGGTGGGGTTTTTCTCCCGAAAGGGTTTTCCCCACGTAAATCATTGTGTTGTGGTATGATTGCTATTATATCTATTTCTATTTTCTGTAACTGTTGTAATGATCTGAAAAAGTTTTGCATTACCCTCCTCTCAAGGTTAGTGTAGGAAGTTGTTTCCGCTACTTAACTTCCTTACACAATGCACATAAATCCAAACTAAAGAGGTATGACTCTTATAAGTAAAGAAAAGATTGTTGTAAAAGAGATATCTTGCAACACATGTAAAGGGAATCCTTTGGAGGAGGAGAAAAATATGTTTTCACAAAGATATCTACCTATAAGAGGAGATTTTGAACAAAAATAACATCATTGGCCAAAAGAAAGGAAGGATACATACCTTCCTCCTATTGCTAGGTGAAAGGCATTCTTGATGAAGGATGCCACACTTTTTGACCCAAAGTGAGGAGTTTGTTTATAATAGATATACATTACCAAGTGGAGAAGAGGTTGTACACAAAGATACACACCTCTTTTATAAGCGAGAATCCTTGAGCAAATGAACAATTTCACACAAGGATTAACATCGTATCATAAGAAAACATTACTCAACAAAGGAAAAGTGGATCCTTATAAGGATAGGAGATATAAGATAAAATAAATGCTCCTCAAGAATAGGGACAAATAGAAGGATTACACAACCTCCAAAGAGAGATTATACATAAAAGATGTACCACTTCAAAAAAAGAATAGGTCCTAACCAAGGAATATGTACTCGGATGAAGAACCATTCAATGCTAGAAAATACATCAAGCTATGAAAAATACAACTCAAAAGAAGATCCAATCTTAGAAAAGGAGAAAGAGAATTAAATATACCATCCTTTCCCCCCAAGCAAGGAGACAAGGGAGAATTATGTTGCTATCCAAGTATGATTGGAAGTGAATATGAATCACCACACATGACAAAGATCCCCCAATAATGTGAAACTAATAATGTCATAGGGTGAGGAGAAATATAATAAGGTTAATGGAGTGCCAAGGCACTACCTCTTCACCAAGAAAAGTTGCAAGATTAGTTGTAAGAGCTATGTGAGATCGATCATATTGGTCTTGAACAAATTCTTTTAAATCCTTACAATTACCAAGAGAATGAAAATGACAATGATGAAAAAGATAATACTCATCACCTTATTTATTCTTGTTATTATATTTTATGGAAGGGAGTACAACATGTTTATCTTAATTCAATCTCCACAAGATCCTTGTAGCTAATTTTTCTTGATTGTCAACATGGCTAGGTCTTGTCTCTTGAGATGTAGGACAAAATATGTTAGTAGAAGGAGAAGGATTTTTTTTGTGAGGCAAAAGAATTGGTAAATAAGTAGAAATATTATTTTCTCTAGGAAAAGGAATTGGTAAAGAAGAAAGGGGATTACTCGATGCAAAAGCATGTTTGGATGGGTGATAGTTTATATGTCTTGAAAAATACTCTTGAGCATTTGAACCTTACGAGCATCCTCTATAGTTTTTTGAGAATTGGGATATCCTAGGCCTTCTTTAACAAATTGTGTCAGAGGGTCTACATGGATCTTGATTCCTTGTTCATATTTTTAAAGTCCTTGTCCTCTATAGCCTTGTTTTGAAATAATATCATATCCAATTTCAGAAGATATTATCAATTGTGAAGGGGAAGGGCTTTCATTATGAATTTCTTAAAAAATTGTAGTGTAAGGACACATAGAAGAATCAAAAAGATAATTAGATGAAGAAGGAATATCCCTTGTGGGGAAATTATCATTTCTATCCTCATTCATGTCCTCTTTGATAGAAAGGAGAATGTGACTATGAATGCATAAGCTATATGTTTCAGAAATGATTACAAATATGAATCAATTACATGCATATGAATCAAATCTTAAAATGAAAATTAGAAGTTATGTAAGCATGATAGTCAGGTTCACTAAAATGTAATGGTGTAAAATTAGAGTTTCACCAATTAGGATAATAAAATCACTAATCTTACTTAAGGAGCTAATACATCAAAAGAGGGGGATAAATCCAATATATATAGCCACAATTTAATTAGAAAAGGTGCTGGCAATATTGATCAAATTTAAGAATTTATTGTCTCCTTTTGAGTTAAAATTTGGATGTCAATTGTGAAGTTAGGGTAAGATAATGGATAATTGAAGAGGAACAACAGAGCCATAGACAAGGAACCGAGCAAAAGAAGAGAATCAAAACCTGTCTCTAAAAGTTCAAGTTGTTTTTTGGGACTAGGTAGCTAGAGTTCGCCTTGGCCCTACACTTTTCACTCTGTCAAAATTTGAACCTATTCATAATCAACAACTCTATCAAAATCTCTGAGTACAACTCTAGAGTCAATTCACTACACATAAAAGAGAGGAAAAAAGGCTGTGGATAGGGGTTTGTCTTGGGTCAAACCCTGGTTTAAGAATTAACCTTGAATTGGATAATGTAAATATTGAAGTAAATGCTACGAGATATACCTCAGATCTGCAATAGTTGATAGAAATATTGATGATGCAATACTCTTTAGATGTAATCATAAATTATGGATTTTACAGCATGACAAACACATGGACATAAGAAAAGAAATCCTAATCAAACATGTATGTTTTCATGAAGATTGATATAACTTTTCTCCATAATGCTTGAAGGATAAAATGTACCTTAATGTCTGAAAATGCTTGATAAATGCACCAATAATGTGGTATGTATGGATCATAAAATGAATTGATAGGATGTATTTATATAGGGTTCCCTAGGTAAATTACCAATTAGACCAACCTCCAATGGTCAAGTGTAGCCATGGGGACCAAAATCCATCAAGGAGGGAGAGAGCTCACCCAGATTTAAATTGGGTCCTATTTAGGAGCGACCAAGGTAGAGGGGGTGCCTTGGTCTAGGGCCAAGGCACCCCACACCCTGGTCCTCCAAATATAGGACCAACTTATCAGAAAATGGGGGAAGATAGCTCCAGAATGGGGCCCATTAAACAATCTCGATAGATGACATCAAAGTTGGAGTAAAGAGGACCAAAAACACTAGGGGGAATGGAGATAGAGCATGCTAAAGTAAGAGCACAATCACGAGGTGTGAATTGTACTAGTTATAATTTATGATGCTACAACAAATTATATTTAAAATCTTATCATGGGAAGAAGATGGCAAGAACATCCACAAAAGTTGATATGGAGAAGTTTAATGGTAGCGAATTCAAACTTTGGAAGTTGAAAATGGAGGATATGGTCGTTGATGGATATCTATGGGCTGCACTATCTAAAACAAAATCTCATGCCATAACACAAGATATTTGGGATATGATGGATTGAAAAGCTAAGGGTCTCATAAGGCTCTATTTACTAGAATCCATTCTATTGAATGTCCATGAAGAGAAGACTACAAAATAGCTTTGGAAAAAGCTTGGAGACATTTACCAAGCTAAATCCATGATAAACAAGATTTTTACAAGAAATAATATGTTTTCTCTAAAGACGAAAGATGGAGGATCTTTTGTTGATCATTTCAATGCATTCAATATGATTGTTGCTCAATTGGGTTCTGTTGGTGACAAGATCAAGTAGGAGAATCATTGCATGCTTTTGTTCTATCATTTGCTTGATGCATGGGACTACCTTGTTATGGCTATTGGGAGTACAACTAACAAGTTCAGGATGGATGAGGTGGTAGCATTGTTACTTTCTAAAGAGATACAGAGGAAGACTTCTAAGATAGATAAGGAGGCTCTTGTTGTTCATGGTAGATAAAAAGAGAGAGGCGAGAAAAAGGACAAGAAAGATGAAATAAGTAGATCCAAATCCTGTGGGAGATCTAAGTCTCCTGGAAATTCCAAGGAAAAGTGTTGGAACCATGATAAAGTTGGCAATTTCTATAAAGAATATGAGGAGAAAAAGAAGAAGAAAAAACCCTCTAATTAAGATCCAGACAAATCCTCTCAAGATGATGGTGAAGCATTTGTTGGAACTTTGGCAACACATGTTGGCATTATAACAGACAATGGGAGATTGTTGGCATTTCAATAAGGATATTGAGAAGGTTGTTGATGATTATGGATATAACTGATTAAGGATGATTTACTGTCTTAATATTATTATTTTATCATTGATGTCAAGAAATTGATTTTGTAAATCAGTATGATGTTGCCATATCTTAAGAAGTATGATTTGATGAGTATAAAGGTGTTGGTAAAAGACACAGAAAGAATATGATGAATAAGGGGATGAATAAGTTATTAAATGGGCAACTATTACTGAGTTAGACAATGATGAGGTCATGATGTTTAGATTGTTTTGATATCATACATTTGTTATTTATTGTAAGGTTAATACTATATTATGTTACCAAGCAAAGAACCTAGTTGGTAAACCCTAAAGAACCTAGTCGGTAAACCCTAAGGTTATTGCTATCGGTTAATGAAGACAAAGTGTCTACCAAGTAAAGTTTAGTATTTACCGAGTTGTAACCGAGCTGTAATAGAATGCATCAAATGGTTACATGCGTTATTTAATGAAGGGAGCTAATGAGCTGGAATTGATTAAATGATTGATATGCCGTGCAAAGGAAAATCGGCATGAAGATCTATAGCATAGATTGAACCGCATACCCTAGCACAAGTTCCAAGAAATGTATGCAAGTTCCAAGGTGGGGTAAAACATTTTTCAAATCGAAGAATACATTGAACTTGGTCAAAGTTTGAAGATCTAATGGCTATGATTGATCATGGGAAATGTGATCAAGGAGATTAAGCGGTTGGCAATTGTTTATAAATAGGGAACTGTTGATAAATAATGTATGCGGGCAAGTGTATGCACAGGGATGCTACATAGTGATTACCGAGCACAAAAGATTGAAAAACTATTTGTATAACATAGTATAGAGCCCAGCAGATGGACAAGATTAGTTCTATGTCTAGATTGTATTGAGCAAATAAGAATATGCTTTAGCATTTTAGATGTGAAGTTGTAGATAGATTTTTATTACTGTTATTTTGTGAAGTGACAGAAAATCTCTTAACCGAGTGGACTTAACAGTCTTATTTGTAAAACCCTTTAGCAAGGTGACATTTTGATTGAGTGTTTGAAATCCTTTAAAAAGGTCACTTCTAACAAGGTGAAGATCCTAACAGATATGAGGGAAATCCCTTAACCGGGTCACATCTAGCAATGTGTTTGTAATCTTTAACAGGATTTGCTTTTAACTGAGCATACTCTAGAAGAGTATATTTCTTAGTGGGTCCGAAATCCCACAGTGGTTTTTCCTTATTTGGGTTTTCACGTTAAATCTGGTGTTATGAGGTTTATGATGTTTATATGCTTTTGAGTTTGCATGTTTAGCAGTTTTGGTTATATCACTAAGTATATGTTAAAGAGGTTGAATTTGATGTTTTTATGGAAGATTAAGTTTGTATGATTCACCCCCCCTCTCATCTTATCAGCTTGGCATCTGTACTTAACATTAAGTATTAGAACTATCAACACATGCATTAAAAAATGCATAATTGATAGATTCAGGTGCATCTTTTCACATGACCTCACATTGGGGTTGGTTTTCAAAGTATGAATAATATGATGGTGAGAAGGTGTATCTTAGTGACGATTCTTATTTGAAGGTTGTTGGTAGTGGAAGAGTCAAGATTGGATTCCCTAATGGTAGAATGAAGGGGATAGATTTTGTTATGTACATCCTGGGTTTGGCTCAAAATATTTTGTTTGCAAGTTGAGTGATGTGGGTGTATAGGTTATTTTCTCACAAGGTAGATGCAAGATGACTAGAGGCTCTATGGTGTTTGCTAAGGATGTTTGGATAGGTAACTTGTATAAGTTGGTTGCATGCACTATATAGTGCAATAGTGCTTCTATGGAGTCGAAGAAGAGGGTTCTAGATTCTTCATCCTCACCATTAGAGCGGTCTATGTAGGGGATTGTTTCCTCTACATCAGATGGTCATGCGTTCTTGGTACCTAAGGGTTGAAATTATTTAGGGATGAAACTCCTAGTTGAGAAGACAATATTATGACACCAAAGAATTGGTCATATTGGTGAGAAGGGTCTCAAATCATCAAAAAATAAATGCCTCATTGAGAAGCTTAATGATTGTAATCTTGAGTTTGAATTATACAAACACTACATTTATGGTAAAATTTTTTTTGTTTAGTTTTACTCTAGTTCTCACAAATATTTTGGGTTGTTGGACTTGATACTGTATGCTGGAAATGTGGGATCAACCTGCAAGAGGAGAAAACAATTCAAACACACCAATGAAGAATTGTATTAGATGTTAGAAATCAAAACACATGAATAGATTAAAAACACTAAAATCGCCTCATTGTCCTCTATCTCTAAAGATCTCTAAGATTCAAGGTGGCCCTCACTTGGAAGAGCACTTGATCCTCAAGATGACAAACTAGAGAACAAGATTTAAATGATTCTAGGATCAAAATGGGTGCAACTAAGATCCTAGTGAATGATCTATATATGAAACTAGATAATGATATGGTGCACGATATTGATATGAAGCTAAACTAACATGAAAATGATACTAAGATGAAACTAGCATGATATGAGATTAAAATGATAGATCTAAGATTATAACTCTATCAAAATGATCTAAAATGCTATTCTATCAAAGAGAGATAATATGCTTAATGTTATGAGACTATAATGTAGATTCATAAAAATTTGATATGGGGAATGAAGAATGAGAGCTCTATTTATAGGGAAAATAGGGCAATGGAGGGTTGAGATTGAATAATCTCAACAAGGGCTAGGATTGAAAGTTATCAATCCATGTGAGGGATTCAATCCAATCCCAAGTTGACAAATGTCACCTTGAGAGGGCTTTAGAGGAGATGTAAGAGACATTAAATGCTCGAGGAGACATGGAGGTTACCTTAGGAGGTAAGGTTATGGTTGGGTTAGTGGATAATCAATGGATAAAGTCTTTACCCAAAGGGTAAACTCTTGTGCAAGGGTTAATAGGATAACTAGGGTCAAATCCATGAGTGCTTGATGAGACCCTTGAGTTAGATGAAGGTTGAGTTAGAGAGAAAGTCTCTAACATGAGGGGAGGTTGAATTAACCATTAATGGTTTGGAAGACTTTGGGGACAAATTTGTGAGAGTCTTTCCAAATTTGGGGGAACTCAACAAGTTAGCTTGTTAAAGAAATAAAGTATTTAATGCATTTAGAAGAGTTTCTTCCAGATTTGAGAAGTGACCTCAAATTTAGGGAAAGGACATGATTAGGAGTTGATTAGGCTAATTAAGATGGTTTAGAAGAATCTAGAAGGCTCTAGAAGAGGTTTAGGAGGCAAGTGGGAGATGTAGGATTTTACAAGTGGGTGAGGGAAAATATAATTAAATTAAAATAAAATTAATTTATTTCAATTGTTGGTTGCAACTTGCATTTGATAGATTTAAATAAATATTGATTTATTTAAATGTGAATTTTGCAAGTGAGTGGTTTTAATTAAATGTAAATTTAATTAAAAATGGCTAGAAGGGGATTTAATTAAATGTAAATCTAATCAAAAATTGCTTAAGGGGAGATTAAAATTAAATGCAAATTTAATTAAAAATGGCTAGAGGAGGGATTTTAATTAAATGTAAATTTAGTTAAATGGCTAGAATAGAAGAAGGGAAATATTAATCAAATCTTTAATTTGATTAATGGTCAAAATAGAAGAATAGGGAGATATGAATTAAATGCAGATTTAATTAATAAGAGAATTAATGATAATTAAATGAATAAAATTCACTTAATTTGTTGTGCAACTTTTAGGCGTCTACATTTTGCCCCTCTTTGAGTCAACATGTGACCACATGTTGATTCAAATAAAAACGTTCTTGATTTGTCGTCAAAATTTTTCGATATGGTGTTGTCGCCAAAGTCGTTGATTTGATTCATTGGATGTGAAAAATGTTTTCGATATGATATGCTGATATGAAACCGATGTGGAAATGTTGATATGATGATATGCCCCCTTGGGTGATAAATTGAGAAAAATGGCGTTGTTTCGAGGAGGCAACACAAAGTACGATGATGTTTGGAATTTTTTGCGATTTTTTGAATTTTTTGGGATTTTAAAAATTTTAATTTCTTTTTCTTTTTTTTGGTGGATTTTTAAATTTTTGGAATTTTTTTGATTTTAAAAGCAATATATTAATATTATTAGTTTTTAAGGGTGTAGGAATAGAAATAGGCTTTATACTTTATAATTATTAATTAATCAAAATCAACTTTGTAACTATATCTAAAATAAATTAAAATTAATCAATCAACAATAAATCAAAAGATAAAAATAATAAAATAAAATAATAGCCAATAATTCAATTAAGTCCAAAATAAAATAATTAATTAATAACTCAAACATTAATAAATTCAATAATAATAAATCAAATATCTATTAATTAATTAATTAATTATAACTTTATTAGTTATTACTCAACATTAATTAATTAAATAAACATTATCGAACCATAGAATATCTAATCCAATCCATGATAAACCATACATACACACATAACCAACCACACCTACATAGAACGAGATATCGACTCAAGACTGGACAACAATTACACCCGACAAGACTGAAAAGGTGGACATACTAGACCATGAGTAGGTGAGGGAAAACCAAGTCATCTCCAACAACTACCATTGGGATTAGGACACGCTCAGACCTATGAGACCAGGTGGAGTCGATGTCTGATACCTGCAATCATACATCTACTGATAAATACAAAAGAACATATATATATATATATATATATATATATATATATATATATATATATATATATATATATATATATATATATATATATATATATATATATATATATATATATATATATATATAGTAGCAGGCAAGTGAAAGAGAATCACAACACCTTATCATGCTTGCAATGAGTGATAAGGCATCATCTCTTTCATGAAGATAGTCACCCAATACAAACACATCTCATAAAATCATCATCGTGAAGTAGGGTTAGTATCATCATCATATATCATGAAATCATATAAATCACATAAAAAATTCAAATACATATAAGTCCATCAAGAAATCCCATCCATCAAATAATCATAACATGTCATCCATCACATAGATCATCAAAAGTCATCAATATATCATATGTCCATATAGCATCATAAATGTCTACTGCATAGGAATAAAGCCATAATCATGATCAAAATATCATCATAAGTCTAGATAAGTCTATCGAATCATGAATCAAAATGTAAATCTAGGAGGGACACTACAATGGGAGAATGTTGGAGACATGGTTTGAGACTGGTACTTGCAGGTTATCGGTTTACATGATGTTTATATTGATGTGGATGTTCTTGATACTACATGGTTACATTTCTATGATATGTTGTTAGTGGACTCATTTTTGATATTAACATTACCTATGTAGTGGGAGTTCCTTGGTGTACATATGTGGCAGGTATTGCACTTGGGGCTTATGGTTGCATGTTACAAGTTGCATATGTTGATGAGATGTTATTCACTTGGTTTGTATGCCTTGGAGGCATGTATAGTTGATGTGTTAGCACTTGTTGTGGGTGTAATTTCAGCTATATGTAAACATCTACCTTTGCATTGGATACCTTTGGATAAGTGTTTGTGTTCGGATATCAGTTGGTGCAAGACTTATCATTTGTTGTGATAGATTGTGTGGCTTTCTCTTTGGATGGCCTTTTCGTGTCCAGTGGCAGTGGCATGGTGAAGGGTGGGAGAATTCATGTATGAGATGGTGGTCAATTTGTTTCTTGTTGCAGGTATCTTGATGGAGCACATGGAGCACTTGGATTCCATGATGGTATATGTGTATGGAGAGATCATTCTCTTGTTCGTGTGACAAATTACTTCTTAGCCCTTATGCAATGTATACAACAAGTGGGAGAATGTTGGGAAAATGGTGTTGTAAACCTTGCATAATAATATTTCATTATTGTATTGTTTTATTATTGTGCAAGGTGGACATGGAATTATATTGTAATATTGTATTGTATTGTTGAACTTAGGAGCACCTAGATGGACGTGCAACATGTAGAGATTCCCTTGGAATATTCTTGTACCCACTTGATGAGTTGTATTGACACATTGGTATTATTATATTATATTTATTTAATATTGGGGAATGTAATTGTGATGAAGTACCCAATATGAAGTGTGGGTCAAGGGTAGGTAGGAAAAATATTATATTTTATTGTCACATGGTTTTGGGCACATGCTTTGATGTAATACCACTTGGTGGTTTTGTGGGATCTTGTATTTATAAAAGCACCAGAAGGGTAGTTGTTTGGGTTGGTTAGTTAGCCAAGTTAGCATTTGTGAAGGAGGAAGCATGACATGGGATGTGTGGATTCATGCTTGTTCACATGGAGTGCTTGTTGATGGCTTGTTATGGCTATGTTTTCAGAAGCTTTCCATAATTGTATTGTAATAGATGCATTGCTAATAATACATGGTGGATGATGCTTTTGGAGGTTGGGTTTTTCCCTCATGAGAGTTTTCCCAGGATATATCTTGTGTCAAATTTTCATGGGTATGTTGTCTATTCTTTGCATGTGGATTCTATGTGTTTATTTGATTAAGATCTAATTGGGTTATGTGGAAATTGTCATAAAGTTGGTTGCAAGTTTCCTTTCACAATTGACCTCCATTGTTTCTCTTTATCCTTCAAATATGTTGTGAATCTCACCTACAAAGCACAATTGCAAGTGAAATCAAGATTTACATGCGAAATTGATAGTGTAAGGATACTCAAAAAATATGGTTGAAAAAGATGAAGAAATGCAACCAATTTATAGGCAAATTGGTGAAAAGACCAAATTAGCATGAAAGGAGATGAAATAAGCAATTTCATTCAAATTGACACATTGATTCGAAAAGAGATAGGTTATGACACCTCTCTATGTCACTTTTATGACAAATTACCATGCAAGGTGTTATGACAACTTGCTATGCCAAGAGATATGACATGTTGCTATGCAAGTCTTATGACAAATTGAGAGAATCATGCTTCCAATTTATGACAAAACGAAGCACAAAAATAGGAGCAACTAGAAGAGGATAATTAGTGGGATTTTTTTTTGGAAATTAGCAAATTAAATGGAAAAGAGGAATTAGGGAATTAAGAAATTGGGAAAAATAGAAATGAGGAATTAGGTGACATTAATTAATAAATTCTCATTTATTAATTAACTCACAAAGGGGACACAATTAGCCAATTAAATAAAATATTTAATTGTAACAAGAGGGACTTAGGATAAATAAATAAATTTATTTAACCTAGAGGGAAAAGATAATAAGATTAAATGATTAAATCATAAAACCCTAGAAGAAAAATTAGAAATGAAAGGATTTCAATTTGGTCATGACAAGATTGAAATAATTGATATAAGATCGATCATGATTAAACAATAAATATTTGATGATTGATAAAGAAGCGATATTGATTGACAAAGATCAATGACAAATTGATCAAAAATTGATAGAAAGAACCAAATTGATAGACGACGATTGATAAGGATCAATGAGTAATCGATCCAAAATTGATGAGAAATGATGATTGATTGAGATAAATGACAAATCGATCAAAGATCAAGATAAAAGGTTGATTTGATGAAGGTTGAATGACAAAAGACCAATGACGAATCGATTGCAAATTGGTAAGGGATTGACAATTGATGATTGAAAGAGATCTAAAATGATCCAAAATGATGATAATTGATCAAAGATGATTGAAAATAATAAAGATCCTAATTCGACTTTGATTAGGATTGACAATGTCCAATTGATATGATAAGATGATCACGACCGAAGATTGCAATTCAAAAATGATATTGACAAGACTTAATTAAAAATCTGAGAAACACAATTGAAGGAGGAAGAAGTGTAGAAAAATGACAAGATGTCAACAAATGATAAAGATCAAGTGCACGACATAGAAGAAATGTTAATAAGATGCAAAAACCCTAAAATAAGGTCACACATACATGTTAAAGTATGACACCACAAGCATTGATCGTTTTTAGATGCCTACAATAAGAACTGTCTTAGGCACTGCTATCAACATATATGGGAATTTTTTCATGCACTATTGTTAATGACTATAAGAACAGTCTCAAAAATTGTTACCAATGGCTTCAAGACAAGTCTCAAAAATTGTTGTCAATAGCTATAAAAACCGTCGACTGTTTTGTTGTAATAACATAGTAGTAGACAAAAATATAGTTGGGCATTTATTGGTGGAAAGTCTCTCTATCCAATTAATTTTGATACAACCTTAGATGGTAGTTGATTAGAAAACTATTTGGATAGACATTTTTTATTTCATAAAGACAAAACCACTTAACAAATTTTTTTTGACAACACATGCTATGACATGAATCCCAACCTTGAAATACAAATGACTATGAAATATTACCAATCACCTATGCACACCTCCAAAAGTAGTAATCTAAACAAGAATTGGGGAAACTCCTATTCTAGGCACACCTATCTAACTGTGATTCAATATTTGAGACAAATACATCAAAGACACTATGCAATTGCACTTATTTAATGAAAAACCTATCCTAACTAGCCAAAAGGCTTGCTCAAACAAAACCATTGATTGGTTCTATGAAATAGATTCCTTTTCTTAACAAATTAAAATGCTTCATATGTTTATGAGAAACCAAAATGATGTGAAACACAAGTAGAAACTTACTAACTAGCTGCAATACTTGAGGAAAGACAAAAACAAACTTACTACTTTCTTTTGGCACTACATACTATTATTTTGAAGTGCATAGGTAAGCTTAAATAGTTCTTCTTTAGCTGCAATTACATACTTAGCTTCATCATTAGTTGTAACTTCTTGCTTTGCTACAAATATTACTTGTGATGCTTTTATTGCCTCCATCCGAGCTAGATGTCTAATAGGACATCCTTGTGAAATGACAAATTTTGTACCCTCCTTTTTTTTGTGTTGATGGCGTACCTCTTTACCCTTTTCCTGATTTTTTTGCAGCAATTTATGTGATTGATTTGATAGAAACATGAAAATTCCTACCCCATCTTCATCCTACTCATGATTTTTCTCTATAAAAGATATGGGTTTAGAATCTAAAGTTAAGAAAAAAATCTCTAAATTATCCCAAAACTAGTCTTCTTAAATATCTTCTTTACTTCTTTGCATGAGAGGATTGATTTTCACTTTGTGGCATCTTTCTTGGGGATTCATAAGAACATCAGGGTTCCCTTTTGAAGCAAGAATTTTGATTTGACATCAATACTAAATAAAATTCTTCTAAGACACTTTCAAAAATGTCTTCATTAATATCCAGGTTACACATCATGTTATTATGCTCTATGGATCCAAAATATTTGTGTTGCTCTATTGCCGCTTGTGGCACTTGCAATTTTTTTCATAATCATATGTGCTTGAAATGAAAATTATAATTATAAAAAAGAACAAAGAGCTTCTAAAAAACCCCGAGACTCTCATAGCTTGATCCATCCTTGACAATGACACCAAAAATGTCAAGGCTTATAATTCCAATTAAGATTCAGTGTTGGTTTAATAGCTTTCCTAACTTGAATATAATTATCCAATATGAGCAACCCTTCATGAAATATAAGTTACATTTAATTGTCAACCCAAAAAACAAACTTTAAAACATTGTAGTACTAAAAATAAATCTAACGGTACAATAGTGGCTGCAAGAAATTGTGTAATAACACAACAATTTGTTGTGTGTTTTGCTACTATAACTATCAAAGGTACAAAATATCTTAAGTAGCCCTTTCTTAGATAATTTACACTCTTGTACACGTGATAAAAAATAATACACAAGTAAATTTCTCTTTGAGAAAATACATTCTACCCCTTCTATTAAAATTACTACTGCTATAAATCTGTTGCTACAAAATGACATCTCTCTAATCCTAATTACCATATACTATCTAATACCCTTTGCTTGATTACAAATTTGAATATATAAGCTAATCAACTCTCTAACAATCATCTAATATGTGTCTCATCATCACTTTAAACAAGGAAGAGACTTATTCTTCTAAGTGACAACAAAGCAATGACTAAGAAGTAGAGTCCTATTACAACTTGTCTTCTTGACAGATTGGAAAAGTGTTTGTTTTGGACTTTTATTACAAAGCCATTTTTCTAGAGATTTTTTGGTGTTCATAAATAAAATACAATTCATAGACAAACTTTTTCCAAGTTAAAATTTGAATTACAATAAATGAAAGAGGTTTGACTAATCTATTGCCTTTCCTGTCACCACACCAGTTTTGTCTTAGTCAAATTTTGGTGAATGGTTCTCCTTAACTATTAAAAATTAGCTCAAATTCTTTAATGGATGTTTAGATCTCCTTTTAGTATTTCCAAATCATTTTTAATATTTGAATTTTATTAAGAAGGGGAGATATGCCCATGTTACTAAAATCTGGTTTTGAATTTTTCTTCACTTCTAGTCAACAATTTCATGGTGACAATTGTTGCTTCTTATTATTTCTAGCTGCATGAATCATTATAAAATAATTACATTTAATAATCACCATTCATGTAATAATTTTTCATTATTTATACATCACCTAACTAAACATATAAATGTTTTTTAATCATCATTTATGATAATCAATGCTTCATTGAAATAAGGTAAAGTTGATAATTGTATTAGAATGGAATTATAAACATGGAATAAAGTGACCTAAATAATGGAATAAATAGGACAATTTATAGACATCAATTATTCCAAGAATTATTTCTCATTAACAAGGGGGTTTTGTTTTAGGTCAAGATACAACTGAAGTTGTCCTTGTCACACATGAGTTGCTTCACTTTTTCCATTCAAATAATCTTGCAACAATGACCATAAAATTAGACATGTTGAAAGCTTATGATAAAATCAATTGGAATTTTCTTATGCAAGTTCTTTGAAGATTTGGTTTTTCCAAAAAATGATGTAAATGGATCCTTTCATGCATTTTTCGAGCTAAATTTTTAGTCCTATTAAATGGAAGTTCTTGTGATATTTTCACTTCCTCCCAAGGAGTGCAACAAGGAGTCCCTTTGTTCCCTTTTTTTGTTAATCCTTCTTGCTAAGGGTCTAAGCTGATTTATTTCGGAAAAACACTCTTTCGATATTTAGAAAGGAGTGACAACCATGAATATTGTGATTTCAATCACTCATATTCTCTTTGTAGATGATGCCTTGTTGCTCGAAGAGGCAACTATGACAAAATATAGAACCATCAAAGTTGCATTGAAAAAATACTTCTCAAGATCAAGTCAAGAGGTAAATCCCATGAAATCTATGATATTTTTTAATACATTTTCTCTCTTTTTTTTTTGTAATCAACTAGAAACCTTTCTTGGTTTTAAAGATGTTTTACCTTACAAATATTTAGGGTTCCCCCTTTTTATTGGAGAAAATAAAAACTCTTTGTAGTCAACTATTTCCCCTTCTATTCAAAACAAAATTTATTTATGGAAGAGAATACAACTCTCCTTAGATGGAAAACTTATTATGATTAAATCAAATCTATCTTGTATTCTTGATTACATCATGTTTGGCCTTTTGATGCCCAAATAGATCCTAGAAAATCTAGATAAAATAATGAGAAATTTTCTTTGGAAGGGTCACATTGATAACAAAAACAAAATACAATTGGTCCCTTGGGATTCATTATATATATTAAAAGGAGGCACATACATTTATAAATTAGAGGCAAAAAATATAGCTTTTATTGCCAAACTAGTTTGGAATCTAAATTCTAAAGTAGAGTCTAAGTGAGAAAGGATTTTACAGGATAAATATCTATATTCCAACAAACTTGAAAGGATTTTTTAGTTGCAAATCCTCCTTGGGGTTCCAAGATGTGGAACTTTATGATCACTTGTAGGGAAGTCATTTTATCCCACTTATCATGGATTATAAATAATAGGGAAAAAGTCTTGTTTTGGGAAGCCTCCTGTAATGGGTAGACTCCATTAGCTTTCAATTTATCTTTGAATAAAGAAAAATCAAAGTTGAAACAACTTTGGGGTAATAAAGTCTCAAATTATTTTGAAGTTCATCAAGAAAAAAACTTGAAGAATTTCTCATGGAATGATTTTTCTACCATTCCATTTCCAAATGATCATAAATAACAGTTGTCAAAATTAGTTCTAGATAGGGAAATTTAGTGAATAGTGAATTGCCAAATTAACTACTTTGGGTCCCTTATCAAAGTGGGATCTACATAGTGAAAACATGTCATGAAACCCTAAGGTTTCAAAATTTCACTCAAAACTCTAGGGCTTATTCTTTTTGCTAGAATGATGCAGTACTTCCTAAGGTAGGAGCCTTTTCTTGGATAACCATAAGAAATAAGTTCCTTACAAGATCTTGTCTCTTCCATTTGTATATGGCTGATCCTTTCAACTATATATTGTGTGAATTACAAACAAAAAATATTGATCATTTGTTTAACTTCAATGCACCATTTCCCAAGATTGCTAATTGTGGCTAAGAAAAAACTAAATAAGAATTCTCCTCTTCCAAATACTCTTAAGAAAACTTTTGAAAGTTGACCCTTACTTCATAAAGATTCATTCTTCTCAATAATTTGGTAGATTTCTCTACCAATTCTCATTTGGATCTTTGGTGGGAATGAAACAAATATTTCGAGGTAAAACTCAAACTCTTGATAGAGTTCAAGATGGACTTGAAATTTCAATTTTAGAGAATTTAAAGGCTTTTACTTAAAGAAACAAGAAACTTAACTCACGTTTCTCTTCTTGGAATTCTTAAATTCTAATGGATTGGGAGAGAATATCTTTTCCTTTCAAAGGTAGCCTCATGAATAACTCCTCTCAGAATCTAGACAAAACCTTGATCAAATGAAAGTCACCTTCTAATAATTTTATACAGTTGAAATTTGATGGATCTGTAAAGGTTAATCTAGATCCTTTTGGCTCGAAGGTTGTGTTTTGAGGAGTCAATCAACAAACTGTGATCTTAGCTATTATCTCCAAGCTTTGAAATGCTAAAAATAATTTAGTTAAAGCCAAAGAATTACTAATTGATCTCAAGCTTGTCATTCACTCAAATACTACTCACTTAATTATTGAAGGAGATTCCATCCATATGATTAATGCTTTTAAAAGCAAGGAAGCAACAAACTGAAAAATTAAGTACATTCTTCATCAAGACTAGAAAACCCTTCCCATGTTCTCGAAGTTCGAAATTGTGCACTATTATAGGGAAGCCAATAAGGTTTTAGACCATTTGGAAAAAAAATCTTCCCAACTTGATATTGGAGACAAATTATTTTGAAATTCAGACTTAATTGCCAACCTAAATGTTGATACAATTATTGTTAAATACATTAACCACATCATCAAGGAATGGCATGTAGAATAACCATCGGTAAAGTACAAAGGTTCACATTGAAAAACATTTTATCAATATGATAAAGAGGCAAGACACACCAAGCCCCCAATGAACTTTAGGTATCTTACAATTTCAAGATCAAGATAAAAGGGACATCATAAGAAAGAAAGAGAATCCTAACTACTAGCCTAGTAAGGTTCACTTACGATGAGTCATGAAAAGGAAAATACCAAAATTAAAAATCAAAAGACTAATTTTTGGTCTTGTAGATGTTTTTTCAAAGCATTGAAATCTTCCATTTGGTTTTCTTGGTGTTGTGGCCCCCCTTGAAGTTTCTCTCTTGATTGGGGTAGTTGTTGCTATTCACTTTTCTGGAGACCCCACGACGGTTTAAGACATTGTAGTTGTTGGTGAATTTGTGATCTAATTTAATTTATAGACCCTTGTTCTATTACTACTTGAAGTCCCTTTATTCACTACCATTTACACATTGAAGTTGGAATGCATTGAATTTAATATGAATTTTAATGCATTAAAGGTTCTCTAAATGCACTTGACCCCAACATCTATGTTGTTTGATTTGAACAAATAGTTGTTTCTCTTTTCTACAATGAGGTTTCGAGTGATGAAGAATTGGATTCATCTTTGAGAGGCACAAATTATTTCTTTGAAATTAGCTTCTTTATGCTCTTTTTCTCATGCTCATTGGTGTTATTTTTCTTGGATCTTTTAGCAGTTATTTTTTGTATTCTCTCTATATTTTTTGTAGCTATTATATTTTTGTTTTGTTTTTATACTAGAAAACTTTTTAAGGGCTTATCTGTCATGCTTTAATCATTCTAATCACCATTCATAATATTCTTAATAATTATAATCATCCAAGCTTAATCTTAGTCACTTCAACCTAGCCATCCATATTATTCCTAATCATCCTAATAATTCCACTTATCTTAGTCGTCCCTAATACATAATTTAAAAACCTAATCCTCATCAATATTCTTAATCCAATCAAGATCCTATTTTTTATCCTAATCATCCTCCATTATTTGTGTATAAAAATCCACTTCTTTTAAATTTAATCTCACCATTCATCCTTTTCCCCATCCTTCATCATCATCATCTTAATCCAATCCCCTTATGAAGTGAAAACCATTCCAACCAAATATTGAGCCCTTCCATATACCCCTTCTGATGGTATGATGAAAGAATAAGTATCCGGTAGAATACCGAGAGGGGGGGTGAATCAATGTATTGAAAAATTGATACAAAGTTCTCAAACTCAAACTCAGTCACACAAAGTAAACATATCTCAGTCAAGATCAATATTCATAAGAATACTTGACATCAACTGGTTTAACTGTTATGACAACTTAACAGTAAACAACTTCAATCTTGTAAACATCAGCAATGCTTAATCATAACTCAACATATTCATCTCTCAATTATTCTAGTTATCATGCCTTATTAGAAGTTAAGAAAATCAACAAATAAGATCATAACCACAAAAACATTCACCACTTGACACAAATGTTTATACGTGGAAAACCCAAATAGGTAAAAACCACGATGAGATGAGACTCACAAGGATATCTATCTGAACTCTTCTAAAGTTTGCCCTGTTAGGAGCCAAGCTTGTTAAAGCTTTACAATAAGTTAAGAACTAATTTCGGTTAGGAATCACCCGGTTAAGGGATTTACAAATATGCCTTGATGAAAAGAACAATACCCTGTTAGGAGTAACCTCGCTGGAGGATTTAAGAATCCAAGCTAATGGACCACCTTGTTAGAGGATTTAATGAGTAACCAAGCTTGTTAGAGCTTACCTGGTTAAGGGATTTCACTTCTGTTATAATTGTTAGAAAACAACAGGTTTTCTTGATCTGTCTAAGTAGCACCACATTTTCTTGATCAGATCCTTTTAAGCTTCAATCTGCCTTCACTCAAAGTGCAGATCCATTCATTGGTTAGGCAACTACACACTCAACAGGTTTCTATCAATCTTGCCAACAACCTTTTAAAACAACTTCATCGACCTTAAATACAAATCAATTAGGTCGGTAACATAACAAAAACCTAATTCTCATCATCGAGATTACAAACAAGTTAGTAAAATCTTGACCGTTAGAAATCATGACAATCTCTTCACATTCTTCAAGAAAATTCCAACCGCTCCATGATCACCACTTCATCAGACTTTGTAACTCATCACGTGCTGTGCATTAGATGCAATCCACTTTGATCCTTCCCTAGACAAAAACAAACTCACCAAAACAATTTGAACTTATCCTCATACAATGATCACACGTGTCTCCATCATTACCGCTCATCAAATAATAAACCAACAAACTTGATCAGTTAGGGTTTAACAACTAATAAGGTTTACCAATTACATTACATAGAAAGGTTTAACCCTTTACACCGGTTTACTAGTTCAACTTACACACTTTGCATACTGATTTACAACATCTTCCACAAAGCTCTTCTTACCGGTTACTAGCCAATATAAAAAACAACAATATCAACAATAACATGAATACCATTATCGGTTCAATTGACATCAATGACAACATATCATTAATGCAATCTCTATGCAAAATGCCAACACCTTCATCCAAAATAAAACATCCATTAGCCATTCACTTATCTCAATAAAGCCTCCTGTCTACAGTCCTTAACAAAAAATCATCATTTGAAAATAATTTTTTTTAAGTTTCTAATTTTGATATCCAAATATCCATCATCCTACATCTTCCAAATCTCATCCATCCCTCAAACAGAAACCCAAATATCTCAACTAACCTTCCTTTCATTATCACATTCTTCTAATTTAAATGCTCATCCATAAGATCCCAAAACCGCAACTTCCAAATATCATCTATTTCGAATCCCATTCGCCATCCAAGACCTCATTTATCTTAATCCAAAGCCTACATATAAACAAGATGAATTATTTTGACATAATGGTTATGAAATTTTAAGCATCTATGTTAAACCCCATTCCACAAAAAATACATTAAATCCAACCAACCTATCAATCATACTAATCTAACTCATTGATGCCTCAAAGCTATCTAACTTCCATAAATTCATGTATCTCACCCTAACCCACTTACCAAGTCAATCCCATATACTTATATTCATCTACCATATGTCCATCCATTCCACCTCAACAAATTATATCCAATCCAAATCCATATCTCATTTCTTATCCTTTTTCCACCTTTGACAAGAGAAATCCATCTTAATCCTCATCCATGTCTCCATATTATTCCTCACCCACATATCCCTCCCATTCAACATCTATACATCTATCTTATCCCCTATGTATATCCCAATGCCCATCTTTGTATAACCCCACAATCATCTACACCCACAATCCAAGTTCCTTATATTACAATCCTCTAATTCATAATCCTAGTCCTCCAAACCATAATCCTAATTATATTTATATAATCATAATCCTCTATTTGATCCTAATTCCCCACAAAATCCTAATCTTCTATCTAATCCTAAACCTCCACATAATCCTAATCCTCCTAAAACCACATCATCCCCATCTCCCATTTCCTATGCTCATATTCTTATCTAAGGAACACTAGCAAAGTAGACTAAAACCCCACCTCCAAACAAAGTTGTGAAATATGTCATACATCCACCTTCATCCTTTCCAAATCAAACAAACCTCAATCCACTAAGATTCATGGATCTACCATACCTCCATCTAACCAAGTTGAATATTCTAGCTCCTCCTCCATCATACCATGCTAAAAACATTAAACATACCAAAAAATTGTTCCAAATCATGTTGCCATAGATTCCTCTCCACCTTAAGATCAAGGTATCCCTCCATACCAAGATTACACTCCATCTAAAAATGAAATCATCCCTTCTACTCCATTTTCATGATCCAACCTTCTCTCGTAATCCACTTCATGATCTCATTCCTAATCAAGATCAAGGAATCCCTTTTATCCAATCCAATTCTCCATGTAAATATCCAATCACTCAATCTTACAATCCTATTCCATTTCAAGAACAAATTATTCCCTTCCATCTCAAGATCCAATTATCCCTTCCATTCCACCACATATTCCGATCCAAATTCTAGATCAAAGTATTTCTTCATCTTGATTTCATTATCCTAATCCTCCACAAGGTCCCATCACCCCAATCTATGTTATCCTTGAATTCCATACCTATCAACTTGGCTCCTCCACCTTCATCCAATATAGTTTCCTCCAAGAACTTACAACTCCTTCCATTTCATATCCCTCTCAAAATGGACTTGTATCTTGTTTTCAAAAGAATATGTATCCCATTGGAGAATTTATCAAAATGTATGAACTATCAAGGCAAAGATTTAGGCCTACATGAACCTGACATATTGGATCCCCTCTTAATTAAATTAAATCCAAGTTCACGCTCAATATATTGGTACTCCTTCCATCCATTTAAAATACAAAATCCCTCCATTTAAATCACAATGTTTGGGCATACCCTATCTTCCAAATCTATTTTGGGCCCTTATGTTCCAAAATTAAATCCTTCATTCGTTCCATCCACTAATCCATTAACTTCATATCAAATTTCACTAACTAAGCACCTCAAATCCCTAAGGGAAATCAACAAAGGAAAACATCCTTGAATTCCCTTGAACATTCTCCTTCCATCATCCCATCCATTAAATATCTAAGTCATCCACCCTCATGCACTCATATCATTAATATTAGAAGCAATTTGGATGCCAAATCTAAAATGCATAAATCCAAAAATCCAAGAAAATTCATGGATCGACATATCTCAACAAAAAGACATGCTAAAGAAAAGAAAAATATGACCCAAAAGCAAGAAAAATCCAAGAGGCCACAAAACATCCCCAAAAGAGAAAAATAAAAAACCACATGGATTCCCAAGCAATTAGTAGAATAAATGCATTCAAATTGAAATTCAAATTGGCATCCAAAGTTGCTAATCTAAAATCTTCCTCCACTCATAAGTCCTCTAATCCTTCATCTAAAAATCTCTTATCTTCATAATCCTTTTTATGCCCTTATGTCCTAAAATCCAATATCCTAAATTCATCAGCACCTTCATCTATTTTGAGTCCTCTTGTCCTAAAATCTATATTTGATGCTCCATCTAATTCAAAATCCTCTCCTTCGTGACTCCACCACCCCTCAAGGTGTGTGCTAATGTTGACCTTACCAACATCCCCATCCACTTGTCCACAAGTCTTCTAAAACCCCATCCATTATCCAACATCTATTCTCCATAATCACATCCCTTTCATCCATACTTTTTATAAATCTTTCTCCCCCTCCATCTTCCATCCATTTCATCCTCCTTACCACCATGTTGCCAATGTCTATGAGAATACCTTTATATATCATTGGTCAATTATAACATATCTTCAAGGGATAATATCCATGGAACTAGAAGCTTGAAGTCCTTCAATAATCTCCCTATCACACATCCACCCTCCTCCAAATCCTCTTATCCTCATTTCCATACATCCAAACTATTCCAAAAATAAATAAAAGCAAAAAATCATTTAAACCATGAAAAAAGAAAAAAAGTAAAGAGAAAAAATTGATCCAATGGCAAAAAACACTTCTTGGAACCTTGTGTAAGTACCATGATAAAATCTTGGTAAAAATTAATCATTTTTAATCCTCCCATCTTCTTTCACTTAACACTTGGGGGCAAGCTGCATCCATTATATCTTACCATCAACATACTCCACTATCCTTCATCCCCTATCCATCACCCTATCTAAGTCCGCCCCCCTTACCTATCTTTGATCTTGACTATTTTATCTATATCCAACATCTCATATCCCTCATCCTATCCAAGCCTATCTCCCCTTTCCTATCTTTTTGATCTTGATAAATCTATAAGATAATTTCATGCATGCTTTAAAAAATACAAGACTTAGTTCCTCTACAATCTATATCCCTTGTGCACTATCCTTCCATATCATATATTTTTATCCACCATAATTTCACTATATTTAGTGTGGGGAATTTTACTCGTTGGATCTCGATCCTTTAGTCCTCCATATCCTATCACTATTAATCCACTCAGTCCCTTCAACTCTTATCTAAGCATAATTTCATTTTTTTACCAGACCTTGGTTCTTCCTTGTCATTGGTTCATATCCATTCCTCTATCCTATTAATAATATCCTCTATGAACCCCATCCTATCCAATCCATTTATCCTCTTGTCCTCACTCCAATCCAAAAAATACAAATTAGTCCACCCAGGTGCAATCATTTTTGATCCATGCAATCCAATCACACAATCTAGCCTACCATCCTTAATTTCAATCTATCTTCTTCATCAAAATTAGTTGATAATCCATTGATCAATCTTAACTTCAATGATCATCATATGGATGTATCCTTCCAAAACCTTTGGATATACATTGTTCTTATCATTAAATTTTCTATTCTTGTCATCATCAATCCATCAATCAATCAATAAGTTTTCAGCTTGACTAGGGGCAAAATTTTGGTTTTCTTTTAGTTTGTTGTGCATGATTGCTTGCTTCTTGCACATGTTATCATTTATTGCATCTATAATTGTCTTTGAATCCTATTTTCATAAATACATCACGGTCTTCCATATCATGGTGTCATAAAGTGTATATATGTTTGTACTTGATCCTTTTGATCATGTACTTGACACATTGTCATCCTAGTTCCTCATATCTTGGTGCATAACATCAAGTACAATATCAAATATAGGTTTATTGTACCATTACACAATATAATTATCACCCATCCTCGTGCTATCTATCTATCTATCCATCCATCATCCCTATCTACTTTTTATCCATCTCTCTATATCATTTTTTTCATGCATCCTTTAATCCCATAGTCCTATCCATTTCGAGAGCACACCCATATTCTTGGAACCCACCTGTCCTCTCAAGGGCGCATAAAACTACCTCCTTGTCATCCTTCCTCATCCTACCAATTACTAGAGCATCTTGCTACTAGTCATTGTCCTTGTCTATCCACTATGTTTTATTCTTCTTAGATATAACATCACTTCGTGACACTATATCAAAGAGGAGAAAATGTAGACACCTAAATTCATCCATACCCACCCACATTTGAATTTTTTCCATTATATTCAATTAAGTAAATCTTTATTATTTATTTAATTCATTCTTTACCTTAACCCCTTACCCTTAATTAAATACATTTATATTTATTTAATTAATTCTAACATTCACCTTTAATTAAATAAATTTATATTTATTTAATTATTTATAAACCTTATCTTACATATCCTCTAACTAAATCAATTAATTAATACATAAATTAATTGATTTAGGCTAATTAACCTCCATTACCATTTTTCCTATTGTTTAATTCTACATCACCCCTAGGAAATCCTTATCCACTCAATCCTATCCCTTGAATCCATTTACATGGATCAAGATCTAAATTTTCCATCATGTGACATGTGCCCTACCCCCTCTTGCTCACACATGTGTGAGAATTAAAGGTCACATCTTTGGCACCCTACCTCTTACACATGTTATATACATGCCACTTTCTCAAGCCACCCTATCTCTTATGTATGCCATAGACATGTCTCCTTTGTGTTCTTCTCAATGTGTGATCGCACCTAGCTTTTACACCTCCATCCTCCTTGTCACAAGGATAAACCTTCAATCCATGCCATCTCTCTCAATCAATTCTAGCCATCCATTAATGATTGAATATTAGCAATTGATTCTCTTCATAAAAAATCTATAAATTGAAGCCTTTGCTTTTATTTTACTATCTACCTGCTTCATATCCTTATGCTATAATTTATTATATCAATATTTAATCTAACACCATGCTTCCAATTTGTGCAACTCCATTCCACCCAACAACAACATCAAAAGAGAAAATCAAGTGGAGAAGGGTGCCTCTACTTCTAATCAATCAGTGAGATGAGAAGGTAAAAGACAAGGTAAATTGTGTATTTTATTTATTTTATCTATTCATGTATTAATCCTTTTCCCCATCTTTAATTATATAGTGAACATATTAAGAGGAAGGTGTTGGAATATATATTGGATAGAATAAAAGGAATATCTATAATAATTAAATAATGACCTAGTTATACTAAGCAATTCTTATTTGGTTTATGAAAGTGTTGATATATATGAGCACTTTTTGAGGAACAATTGCCACCCTATTATGAGGCATTGTTGTATAGACGGTTGTCTTAAAAATGTGATTGCACTTAAATTTTTGTTTCTATTCATGTATTTGTTGTTATTGGTAGTGTACTTTATTATTGAATCTCATATTGTTAATAAAGAATTTGGCTATTGAAAGGGCACAAGTTTAGAAGAGAATGAACACCTTTTATATAGATTTATTTATGATATCTATTCTACTTTTAGTATACTTCATACTTATAATTTGAGATTCAACCTACATTTAAAGTGATTATAAGATTGCATTATTAGGTTAATTGACTTGTATATTGAATAAATATTTATTTTTTATTATTGAACTTGAACAACTAAGAAAATTCATACAATTTATAATTAGATTTCTAATACTCTAATCTACATAAAGTAGTGGTAAATAAAGGGTTTTGGAGAGAAACAAATCTCTAACTTGTGCCATGTCATGAAATCCATATCTAGATTTTAATAAAATAATTATACAAATTATGTTAAATTGGTTAGAAATTTATGACATGCTTCATCATCAATGCAGTCTATTGTTTGAATAAGCCTTAAAGCCTCTTTGGAGAAGTATTGAGAATCAAAGAGATAAATCTAATCCTACTACACATGAATGCTAATGGATTTTTCTCAATAAAACCGTAAATCACTTTTCTATAATTTCTAAATTTTTATATAAATGGTAAATTATGTTTTTGTGATGTTTTAAGATTTGAAGGCATGATATTAGTTTTATTTATGTTAAGGATAGGAATTTTAGTTCCTCCCAATACACCTCAAAACATTTATAGAGATATAAAGTCTCCTTATATTCTTGGATTTCTTTCACCTATAGGGCATCTCTTTTTTCTATGAAGTATTATGATTTATATTTGCATTCTTTTAAATGTTAATATGAGATTAAATTTCTAAGATATGTCCCAATATGTTTTTGAATTAGATGATAAAATTTCATTAGATTGTATTTTACAAAATGTTTATTTGAAATGGGAAGCAGAAAGTTAAAATCAACTATAGAAAATACTTTCTAATTCCAGCATAGGAATTTGAATAGCTTACTAATTTTAGAATTTACAAAGGGTATATGAGTTCATGGTTATAAATTTGTTGGAGCCATGGAGCAATGATCAGATTTTAATTTGATGGCCAACATTGTCATTTGACAACTTTTATTTTTTGAGAAATGAGAAAGCATCATATGTTGATCAAAATGTTGTTTAATGGTAAACATTTATCATTTTTATTTTTTGAGAAATGAGAAAGCATCATATGTTGATCAAAATGTTGTTTAATGGTAAACATTTATCATTTGTAACATTTTAGCATGCCAAAACCCAAAGAACATAAATGATACTATTAGTAGATAAGTGATTGGAAAAATATATGAAGGAGACCCCAATAGATAGTATAGATATTGAAAGTCCTTTTATCAACATTTTGTAAAAGGATTACGACCCTCTCAAACACATTGAGGAAGATACATGAATTTTTTAGTACTCATATGAACATAAGAAATAATTAGTTGCATACTAGACCAACAAATTCCATGACTACTTTGCACATTTTCATGAGAAACTTTTGAATAATACAAATCATTCAAACACATAAGTGGATTATCACCATACATATGTGTAAAAGTGAAGTTCTTGAAGTTAAGTGTGTATCAGAAAAAATCTTTTGTAATGCATCTAAAATTGAAACCGAATCAAAAAATAAGCATGAGTTTTCTTTTCACAATAGAACATGCCAAAATAAGATTCGACTCTTAATCCTTCTACATAGAAACACAACTCCCAGACATAAAAACAATAGTAGAATCAAAAAATTAATAGACTATGCCAAATGTTAAAGCATCTATATTATTCATACCAAACAAATGCATAGATAAGAGGCAACATTATATGCATAGATAAGAGGCAACATTATATAACATGTTATTAAGAAGCAATTTAGAAAAAGGAACCAAAAATATAAATATATAATGTTTAACTAGTGACCATTTGAGAGCACATTGAAATATCATTACTAATTTATAAACTATTTACTTTTAACATTTTTTTTCAATGATGTCCATAATGAGAAGTTGGATCATCTCCCTCCAGTACACGGCGAAGGCCTACTTCATTTTGAGTGCAAAGTGCTCCTCTTTTTATTCCCTCCTTGCTCTTATTCCCCTATTTCATCATCAACACACCATGTCACAAAAATGTTTCAAACCCTTCAATATATTCAAATTTACAATAATAATGCCTAGCTCTCAGACGTATTTGTTATACCTGTGACAACTGGTATTTCTGTGTTGCGCCCATCTCTCCATCATCTGTAGTGGAATACAACCATCCAAATGATTATGAATAATATCTGTGACTCCTAATACAAAAAAACTAATTTCAAGGTATCAGAAAATCACTATCTTACAAAGCAGACGGCAGTCAGATAGAACTATTGTCATCCCCAATACTAAAAAGATTATGGCTGTTAATTGTCTGCCCATTCAAACAGTTTTGTTTCTCAGACAAACAAATTATTGCACAGCCAAAAGTAGTGTTGTATTAAAATTGCCATCACAGAGATGGGTATTTATAATCACGCATCAAGAATTGGATGACTAGATTTTTTTTATGCATTGATTTTAGTTCGTAGATTAGTTCTCTACGTATCTCTTATTCATAAGCCAAGGTCATTAATTTCCTTGACATTTGCAATAGCTCTGAATATCATATTATTATTATTATATGGTACTGAGCAACCTTACAAAGCATTAGTCAAGCCCATATGCACTGCATTTGTTCACTTTGTGATTATTTCTCTACAAGTCTACAGTTCGTTTGAAAGCTTTCTGTAGTCAAGCCCAATGTTTTAAACGTTTCAGGTTGAAAAATTCTAGCCTTCACATGAGTATGACTTATTATTCATACAGATTGAAGATCATAAAATAAAATATTTTTTAGTTGGACTGGAAGTGGTTGACAAAAATGCAAGCAACTTTCATCAATCCAATCTTTTGAGTTGAAATGGATGGAAGTGGTTGACAGAACTGCAAGTGACTTTCACCCATCCAATCTTACCCATCCAATGACTTCATGATAAATACGACCAACTACTACACTTATTTTATTTGACTATCTTATATAGTTTTTTAATATATTACATGGTGGAGGAGCACCTAAGGTCTCGTCAATGAGTCAATTAGGGGTTTGAGTCTTAGGAGTTAGGGGTCATGACTTTTTGATTGAATGAGGTCTATTAAGACTATTAGTAATGCTATTTCATGTTTTTAGGTTGGTATGTCAAATTTGGAGTCATGTTTTGTAAAATTGCAAAGTTGTCAAAAAGTTATCATGCAACATTTTGCAAGTTTTGGAAGTTGAACGGTCATGCAACCCAACAGCTTGTTGTGGCCGCGGGAAACTTCATAATTTGGTATAAATTGTATAAGCCAACCATTGGGAAAGAATTCTGCAACATGATTTTCAAATTTGAAAGCATTGGCCAACAACTATTTGGAAGCTCATTTTTCTGTAATTACTTTGTTTTCTGCACTTGTATGGTGTTGTATGGTTTCAAATTGATTGGACAGTCATATGTATGGATAGAGAATTAAATTACCTTCCATTTTCTGGTGATTTGAGTTTCTAATTCATTGTGAGGAAGAAGTTATAACATTTTTTCACACGGTTACTTGGTTAACTAGGGTAACTAGGGTTTCAACAATAAATTTATGATTTCTCCCTACCCAGTTACCAAAACAAACTAAAACTTGGTGTGTGGATAGGGAAGTGACTAAAATAATAGACTTTGAGAGTTTAAGACATGGGTAGTTGAATCAAAGTGAGTTTGGACCAACCCTAGACTTGGTTTATAGGCTTTTCCTAGCTTTTGTGCAAGTTCAAGCTACTAAGGGGACTAATTCTGCATTGTTTGATGTTATCACCCTAAAACCACCAAAATCCTTGGTTTTGGCATTTCACCTAAATTTCCAAGAGGTTGAGTTGGTTTTGCAAGCTAAATTTGAGGGGCTTGCTTTGTAAAATAGGCCTAATTTAGCCTGGTTGAATCATAGTTCGCTGACTTGGTCTGAAACAACCTACCCCAATTCTTTGTCAGGGTGTGTATGTTTATCCCCATATGCAAGGGTTTGTGATTTGGAGAAGAGGAGTGAAAGTTGTAGGTCGAAAACCCCAGTAGTAGGGCTAGTAGGAAGTAGCTTGCCTAGGGTCCCAAATTGGAAGCATGTAGCAACACCAAGCCAAATTGGTGATTGATTGAGTCAAGAAGGTTCACTCTCCCCTATCTTGCATCAAGTGGTATCAGAGCTTAGGTTCTAATTGGGATTTTTGTGTGTGTGAATATAAGGTGGAAATAACTTGATTACATAGAAGAAGGGCAAGATGCCTCCCAAGGGTAATACAATCTTCACAAGAGAGGTGAGGTCATTCAAGGAGAACCAAGATGGTATGATGGCCAAGATAGCAACACTGGAAGTAAATTTGAGAAGAGATGGGGTTGCTAATGTGGATAGTGACCTGGAGGAAGAAGAAGTAGGTGAGGAGGGGAATGAAGCTCCCCAAAATATACCCCAAGAGGAAGAGTTGGGGCCAAAAGAGAGAAGTTTATGAAGGTGTTCAAGGCTATCAAAGGAGACCATTCTGACATGAAATTGTACTTTCCAATGTATGGTGGCAAGATGGATAATGAGGAGGTACTATATTGGATAGATACCCTTGATAACTACTTTGATTTCAAGGAGGTCCAAGAGGACCAAAAGGTGAGGCTGGCCAAGACCAAATTGAAGGGGCCATCATTGACTTGCTGGAAATACACTCAGACAGAGAGGTTGAAAAGAGGAAAAACCAAGATTAACACTTGGGACATAATGGTATCAAAAGTGAAGGTCCAATTTCTATTGGGTGACTATGAGATTCAAACATTTAGGAGACTGCAAAACCTAAAGCAAAAAGAGATGGATGTGATGACATATAAAGAGGAGTTTCATAAATTGATCTTGAGAGCGGGGCACCATGAAGATGAAGTAGAGAAAACAACAAGGTATATGATTGGGTTCAGACATAGCATACAAGATGAATTGAGTCTAACTACCCCTAGGAGTGTAGAAGAATGTTTTTAGTTGGCCACAAGAGTAGAAGAGAAGGTCAAGAGGAGGCAAGAGAAGTGGGCCAGAGGTAGAGGAAAGAAAAATAGAGGAAGAGGAAACTTTAGAGGAGGTAGAACACAATTCCAAAAGCATCAAGGGGAGACTAGTGGTCAACAAGAATAAACCAATGAGCAAAGAGGAGGATTCAGAGGTAGGAGATCTAACACAAGGAGCATATTTGGAAACCAAGGAAGAGGATCAAATGCATTCTTAGGGAAGTGTTTTCAATGTCGCCAAATTGGTCACCCTACTTGGAGATGCCTAGGAAAATCAAGTACAAGCTCATATGGAGGAGAAAGGAGGATGCAAGTTGTTCATGAAGAAGAGGAAGAGAGTGTGAACTCATCATCATTGTATTCATCACTCGAGGTAGGGGAAACCTTACTCATGAGGAGGACATTGATCAAAGTTCCAACCATCCAGGTACCACCACAAAGGAAGGCTTTTTTTAGAATCACATGTAAGGCACAAGGAAAGGTATGTAAAGTGGTAGTTGATTCCGGTTCCACTGATAATTTAGTTGCAGTAGAGATGGTAGAGAAGTTAAAACTAAAGAGGATCCCTCACCCCACAACACATAAGGTGTCTTGGCTAAATAAGGGCCAGCAAGTACTTGTCAATGAACAGTCTTGGGTAGAGTTCAATATTGGTGCTTATAATGATAAAATTTTGTGTGATATCATTCACATGGATGTGTTCCACATCCTACTTGGCAGGCCTTGGTAGTATGACAGGGATACCCAACATGATGGACAAAATAATGGCTATGTCATTAAGAAGGGGGAAATATCTTATACCCTTACCCCATTGAAGGAAGATGAGAGTACAGTCCATGAAGGGCCTAGTGTAATGGTGGTGAAGGAGAAGGAGTTCATGAAGAATTAAAAGAAGAGGAGTGTGGATATGCCATTGTGGGGAAACCAATCTTAGAAGGAGAAGATAATGACAACAAGGAAGTCCCTAAGGAGGTGCAGACCTTACTTGACAAGTATGAGGGTATAGTAGTGAAGGAGTTGCCTAATTCCTTGCCTCCCATCTGTGATGTGTCATCATATTGATCTCATTCCTGGTGCAAGTCTACCAAATAAGGCATCATACAAGATGACACCTCAACAAAATGAGGAGATCAAGAAGCAGGTCCAAAAATTTCTTGATAAGGGCTTGGTGAGAAAGAGTTTGAGCCCATGTGTTGTTGCAACTATTTTGGCACCCAAAAAAGATGGATATTGGAGGCTTTGTACATATTCAAGGGCTATCAACAAGATAACCATTAGATATAGATTCCCCATACCCCAGATGGAAGATCTTTCAGATAGTTTGGTCAGAGGAAGGTACTTTTCTAAAATTGATTTAAAGAGTGGCTATCACCAAATAAGGATTAGAAAGGGGGATGAGTGGAAGACAACTTTCAAAACTAATGAAGGACTTTATGAATGACTAGTCATGTCTTTTGGGCTATCTAATACCCCTAGCACATTCACGAGACTCATGAATGAGGTCCTCAGAGAGTTCATAAACAATTTTGTAGTGGTATACTTAGACACTATATTGGTGTTCAATAGGACAAAAGAGGACCATTAGAGACACTTGGATAAGGTGTTAGGAAGGTTGGATGAAGAAAAGTTGATGATCAATCTCAAGAAGTGTGAGTGTATGAAGGAAGAGTTGATATATTTGTGTTTTGTGATTTCACAAGGAACCTTGAAATGGGCCCACAAAAAGTAGAGGCCATACTTAGCTAGCCAACACCTAAATTAGTTGGGGAAGTCAAAAGTTTCCATGGTTTAGTAAGCCTCTATCGCAAGTTCATCAAGAATTTCAGTCATATTGTGGCACCTGTGATAGACACCATCAAAGGAGAGAAGAGGAGCAAATTCCAATGGACCAAGGAGGCTGATTAGAGTTTTGAGTACCTCAAGACAAGGGTAGAACATCAACCTATCCTTACTTTACTTGATTTTAATAAGGTATTTACAATAAGTATGATACTAGTGGCTATGCCATAGGGGCAATGTTGAGCCAAGAGGGGAAGCCAATAGCTTTATTTAGTGAGAAATTGAATGAAGCCAAAAAGAAGTATTTATCCTATGATTTGGAGCTATATGCCATGGTGTAAGCACTGAAAAATGGAGACACTACCTACTGCCTAAGGAGTTTGTGGTATACACAGATAAACATACTTTTAGTTTCCTAAACAATCAATAAAAGTTGAGTCATAGGCACATCAAGTGGGTGGAGCAACTGCAGTCCTACACCTTCACCATAAAACACAAGAAAGGGCAAGCTAACAAAGTAGCTAATGCCTTGAGTAGGAGGACACTTTTGGTACAATAGATGAAGCTTCAAAGTGCAGGAATTGATTCCTTAAGAGGTATGTATCAGAATCATGAATATTTTCATGAAGTGCTTGTTGTTTGTGAGCAACCACAGGGGTATTTTCACATTGAGTATGCAGATTATGCATTGCAAGGTGGTCTTTTGTTCAAGGGGGCTAAGTTATATGTCCCAAAGTGTTCCATGCGAGAGAACCTAATCAAAGAGAAGAATGGTGGCAATCTAGGAGGACATTTTGGATGTGATAAGACAGTGGACTAGGTCAAAAGGTTTTACTACTAGCCTAAGATGCACCTAGATGTGAAGAGGTTTGTGGAAGGCTATGGTATATGTCAGAGAGCAAAGGGGTCAAGTTCTAATGCAGGGTTGTATCAACCTCTTCCCATACTTAATAGACCATGGGAAGCCATTAGTATGGAATTTGTTTTGGGTCTACCAAGGACTACAAGAGGATATGTTAGTGTGTATGTGGTTATGGACATGTTCAACAAGATTGTTCACTTCATTGCATGTAAGACAAACAATGATGCCTCCTGCATTGCAAGTTTGTTCTTTAAGGAGATTGTAAGGATTCACGGGTTGCCATTCTCCATTGTGTCTAACAAAGATTCAAATTTCATTAGATATTTTTGAAGAACATTGTGGAGAAAAATAGGAACCAAATTGACTTTTAGTTCTACCTATCATCCTCAAATGGATGGGCAGATTGAGGTTGTCAATAGGTCATTGGGAAACCTACTGAGATGTCTGACTAAGGAGCACAATCAGTCATGGGATTTAATCCTACCATAGACGGAGTATGCATACAATTATTCAATCAACCAGAGCATAGGGAAGAGTCCATTTGAAGTTTTCTATGGAGTGCATCCTATAGGTATCTATGAGTTGAGATAATTGAGGGGAATGGATAGGATGAGTGAGCAAAGTGAATATTTTACAATAACCATGCATGGCATCCACAAACAAGTCAAGAAGACACTTGAGAAGAATGTGGACAAGTATAAGAGGAAGGAAGACTTGAGGAAGAGAGATGTACAATTCAAGGTGGGTGATATAGTGTTGGCACACTTGAGGAAGGAGAGATTGCCAAAGGGAAAGTATACAAAGTTGATGATGAAAAAGATAGGGCCATGTAAAGTGGTTCACAAGTATGGTAATAATGCCTATGAGATTTAACTCCCATCGGGGGTTGCTATCTCACCTATATTCAATATAGATAATTTGTATCCCTATAAGGAATTTGATTTTCCAGGTCAAGTTGAAGAAGGAACTGGAGATGCTGATGTGGAATGGGTCAAGGACCTCCCACCTGCTTAGCCCATGCAACTTGAAGCCATTTTGGACTCAAGAGAAGTAAAGAGGACAAGGAGGAAAGTATATAAGGAACACCTAGTCAAATGGCTAGGAATACCTAATGAAGATGTCACCTAGATGTCAGAGGAGGATATAGAATAGCATGGGGTCTCAGTTGCAGATCTCATTTCATCAAGAGCATGAAATCTTTCCTCTCCGGGTGTATGGTGCAGGAGCACCTAAGGTCTACTCAATGAGTCAATTAGGGGTTTGATTCTTAGGAGTTAGGGGTCATGTATTTTTGATTGAATAAGGTCTATTAAGACCATTTGTAATGTTATTTCATGTTTTTACTTTGGTATGTAAAATTTGGAGTCATGTTTTTTAAAATTGCAAAGTTGTCAAAAAGTTATCATGCAACATTTTGCAAGTTTTTGAAGTTGAATAGTCATGCAACCCAAAATATTTTTGTGGCCATGGGAAAATACACAATTTGGTTTAAATTGTATAAGCCAACCGCTGGGAAAGGATTTTGCAACATAATTTTCAAATTTGAAATCATTGGCAACTATTTGGAAGCTCATTTTTTTGTAATTACTTTGTTTTCTGCACTTGTATGGTGTTGTACGGATTTAAATTGATTGAATAGTCATATGTATGGATAGAGAATTAAATTACCTTCCATTTTCTGGTGATTTGAGTTTCTAATTCATTGTGAGGAAGAAGTTATAACATTTTTTCACATGGTTACCTCGTTAACTAGGGTAACTAGGGTTTCAACAACAAATTTGTGATTTCTCCCTACCCAGTTACCAAAACAAACTAAAACTTGGTGTCTGGATAGGGAAGTGACTAAAATAATAGACTTTGAGAGTTTAAGGCAGGGGTAGTTGAATCAAAGTGAGTTTGAACCAACCCTAGACCTAGTTTATAGGCTTTTCCTAGCTTTTGTGCAAGTTCAAGCTACTAAGGGGACTAATTCTGCATTATTTGATGTTATCACCCTAAAACCACCAAAATCCTTGGTTTTGACATTTCACCCAACTTTCCAAGAGGTTGAGTTGGTTTTGCAAGCTAAATTTGAGGGGGTTGCTTTGTAAAATAGGCCTAACTGAGCACGGTTCAGTCATAGTTCACTGACCTAGTCTCAAACAACCTACCCCAATTCTTTGTCAGAGTGTGTAATAGATTAATGGTTATGTCCATATGCAAGGGTTTGTGATTTTGAGAAGAGGAGTGAAAGTGGTAGGTCAAAAACCCCAGTAGTAGGGCTAGTAGGAAGTAGCCTACTTAGGGTTCCAAATTGGAAGCATATAGCAACACCAAGCCAAATTGGTGATTGATTGAGTCAAGACGGTTCACTCTCCCCTGTCTTGCATCATTAAAATAGTTTAAGTATCCATCTTTCTTCATTTCAAAAGTCAATTGGTATTATATAAGACTTAGTAAAGTCAACTTAAGTCAAGTCTATGTAGTTTAAACCATGTGATTAATTTAAGATTAAATTATTTAAATTGATTTACTTTTGTGAAAAATAAGATATTAATTTAATATAGTTTTTATTTTTTTCAAAGGTTATAGGATTGTATTTATATTAATATTGAGATATATGAAAAAAGGTTACGAAGTATGAAAGATGTATCAACAATATCTTTAACTGATTAATCACTATTCTATAAAGTTTGATAATACTTGCACTGGGTATCATCTATGAGTGATTTCATGTTCATACATACACCCCTTAGAAAATTTACAAGAACTTCAAAACATAAGAGTAGAATTTACCTCCCCATTCTTTTGTATAACAATTTGAGTCTCTATATTTTAACAAAAGGAGAACCCAATGAAATTTTGAGCAAAATAGTAAATAGCACCATGAACAAGGAAAAACCCAACACAAAACAAAACAAAAACCTTTACAAAACTTTAATGTTGATGCCTATATGATATTTGCGTAAGAGAAAAAAACATGAAAAAACTACACATGGAGCAAGGCTTTTTGTCCACCACATCCATGTCTACAATGGTGTTGGAGTCCTATACTTCCTCTTTAGAGTCAGCACCAAACACAACATCGAGGCTAAAGACATGGCCATTCTCTGTGAATCCCGTTCCAACCACATTTTCTTCTTGTCCACAAATAAAACCATCTATTGGCACCGAAATCCCACCCTAAGGAGGGTCATCCATGTGTTGAACATGAACATTGCCATGTGCTCCCTTTGCATTGTTTGCTCCTCCTAGCCTATTGAGTGGTCAGTTGTTGATCCTGCCTTGCAGTTGAACATTAATCCTACCATTATAAACCTCCTCATAAAAGGCATTATATGGATGAGCCAAGGCATGACAATTGTGGGTAATAAGGAGGAAGAGAGCATTGTATTTTTTAAAATACAATTGTAAAGACTTTCACCCAATTTCCTTTTGTGGGTTGAAATGGCATCTAGAATCTAACCTATTATCTTTTGAGTCAAGGGACTATTTGAGGGTTGTCTAAACACAAAGGAAACCAAAATATTTGGCTAGTTCTTTCCTAGAAAATAGGTCTCCCACTAGAGCCTTGCCCAAATAGAGGTCATAACTCTCAATGGCTGAAGCTAGGGTGCAATGGGGGTGATTCATTAGGTAATTTATAGCCAACTCAAAAACTATTGAAAAAGATTATGTGAGGTCCAAAGCATTTGAGATAAACATACCAGCCACCTAAGTAGGGAAAAGTAGACAGGGATAAGAATTAAGCATGTGTACCCCAACGACAACCCTAATGGCATACTCAACTGGACGCGTCTATTCTAGTTCCAAAATGTTAGTACGGATTGACTAACATGCGTGTTAGTTGCGCGTTTTACACCACCAATTTTGCAATTAACGGTTGCGGTTGACTAACCTGTCGCTAACATGTTGTATGAAAGGTCCATTTTGGAGCCAAAATAGACGTAGCCTACTCAACCTAGTGGCACTGAAGGGAGAATATTTTACTCAACATAGCCTGCATATATTCCCTTGACTTTGGGAGTTCTTCTATAGAAATGAGAAGATTGAAACGCTTATTGATGGGGAAATATCCATAATGCCAAAATAAGAGTGCTAAAAAATAATCAAGGGCAAGGACGAATACTATATTAACCAAAACCCCAAAATTATTGCAGGTACATGTGTTGGGAATCGAGGAGGTTGTCAACCTAGGGGAAGGGTATCAATAGTGGACACCTTTTTTCAACCTAATGCCTTGCTAGTAGATTGTAAAGGAGCCCAAAAAATTGCTAATGAAAAGTTTATTAATAAATATCACATGTACCAATAGTGGGTAATTTTTCAGTTTTTTTCCCCTTTATTAGCTCATTTGTGCACCACTATGAGGCATTTGTCCATTACTACTAGACTAATACTAGATATTATGAGTTATATACTATTGGTGCAAAGCTGTTTATGTATGGGATGACACTTTTAAATGACCACTTTTTGACCTTTTCGCATATAATGATTTCCACAACGTTCATCGTTACTACCTAGAAGACGGATCCTTAGTTATAAGCATTTAAGTCATATACGGAGACAACCAAAAAAATATATTTGAAATCCGATGTACAGTTTGAGAATTCTAGGTGTGCAAAGTTAGCTATGTTCACTACTGGTACACTTCCCCTATATAACACCATAGTCATGCCTATGTCAATGAACACATGATGAAAATATATCACTACAAGATTGTTGAATGCAAGTGAGATGTGAATCACCGCAATGGTAGCCTCATATGCCTAAGAAGACAAAGGAATTAAAGGCTGGGGTTATCGTGGAAACATATTAGGTGGAGGATGTACTAGTGGTTGTCAAAACCATGGAATACCCTACCAAGAAATGAGGTTTAAAACATGTGCCAACTCTATACATGAGGGAAACAATAAATATTTCAAGTTTTATTTGTACGAGCTAGATGAAAAGGTTGCTCATTCTTCAGGAGTGAAGAAATAATGATGATTATGTAATTAGTGAAATACATATTGCTACCTCTACTCATTAATTAGTAAGTTGGTACTAAATTTATATTTTGCCAAAAGACAATGTTGGAATCATGCTAGATTGTGAAAGGAGAGAGATTTTATCTTTTCTTTACAAATACTTACCACGTTAGGTGCAAGGCCTTCCTTCTCTCCCATCTGTTCTTAGTTACCTTCTCTATGCATTCAGGTGTATGGGACCTAAAATTGAGCATTTATTGCATATGAATACGTTTTGGGACATAGTTTTATCAAAACAAGATACTTGAGTTGGATATAACCCCAAATTTAATGGATCTAACTAGGATTTCTTTTAGTTTAATCTTGTTGGATATAGCTTTGTCTTTCCCCTAGCCCTTGAATGTCATAGATGATTTATTTTGAATTAAAAATCATGGTTTTGTTGTAAGTACCTGATGAAAATGATGTCAGTGGCGTGACATTTTATTTGTGCAATTTTAGTGAAAACCCATAGGAGCCCATCCACACATCATGCCTCAACACATGTATTTATTTAACATAACACTACATTTGATTTTGTATTTTAGAGGTGTTATAATTTTCCCCCGTCTTTCTATAAAATTTCCTCCATAGTTGGAAATTTGACATTTTTTTCTATTAACATCAATTCTGAATTCATAGGTTGAGTGTAGCCTTGATTAGCTAACCAATTAGCTAACCTGCTTCCTTCTTTGTAGGTATCCAGGCAATCTCTAAAAAGTCAAGATGGTCAAGGCTGTTCTATACCCTTTGGAGTATGTGTACAATCTTCAAATTGGTAGCTCTTCTCAACTTACATGCATTGATGATAATCAAAGAATCTCCTTTGACGATGAGTTTTTTAATGCCCATCTCTCTACCTAATGTAATACCTCTTAGGAGCATCAATGTTATTGCAAAATTGTTCATTCTAGGGGATATACTAGAGGCTATTCCTTTCATGATGTGTCCTTTATAATCTATGATAACACAACCACAACCCAATAGACCCAGGTTACCGCATGAAGATCCATCAAAATTTAGCTTGTGTAAATCTTTAGGAGGGGGGATCGAGAAAATTTTGGTCTGACTTATCTTATGATCTTTGTGGTCCTTAGGAGCATCTCTGTAGAAGACTTTGAGGTATTCCCAACACTTAACTACCCGAGCATCCCAATCTGTAAATGACGAATCTATGGTTTTGTTGCTTTTGAAATATGAGTTGGCCTCCTTTTTAATTGATTTAATAATGCCAGAGATGATTGATTGTGGCTCAGATACCTATTTTTTGAAGATTCTCTTGTTATGTTCTCCCTAAATACCCTAAATAACCATTGGTGGGGCTAATATCCAAAGGCAAGTAAAAAAAGATGATTTATATAAGGTTGGAAAGCTAGTAAATAGATCCTAGATGTTGTTGGGAAGTGGAGCATGCCATCCTAATTTCCTCATAATGATAGACCAACATAATTGGATAAAGAGACAATTGACAAATAGGTGATCCAAATTTTCTTCACACAAGACACATGTGAATGGTTCCGCAATTCCCATTTTAGATAATGTTGAACTTGTGATTCTATTTTTTAATAACAACTAAGAGAAATAACTGATCTTTGGTAGGATAATGTCATTCCAACAAAAATAATAAGCCCTTTGTTGTCCTAGATCAATTGTCCTTGAGACATTAGAGATTGATACCCTTGCTTGATTGAATATTTTCTCGAGTTTTCAATAATTGTGTCTTGTTGAGTAGACAAAATGATTATCCTTGATGCCGAGGTGCAAGTGAGGAGATATTTTTCATGAGACTCAAGTGGAAATGAGTCAATATCCTTCCATATGGCTATAGAATGGTCTAATTTAGGAAATTCTCTATAGTCTCTAACTTTTGACCCCCAATTTGAAGATAGGATGTCTTTAGCCTTTTGAGGTTTGGAGATATTTTTTAAGGGTTTATAGTCATTCCGTGAATCTTCCTAGAATAGGTACGTGGCTAATTTGGCTCCAAAATGGCTCACTAAACTTCGTGTTATACTCTTTTCTGAAAAATGAAAGACGCAACTAGTTATACCGAGCACAACCAAGATCTGTAATTTTTGACCAACCTTCATGTAATGCAAAAATCATGACTTTTTGGAGCCAGTTTAGCCGCAAACCTAGAATAGTATCTACAACCCATCATTCACTTCCCAAGTAAGGTATGGTAGTAACACCTCTCTACAGGATACTATGAAGTTCCACATGGTAGAACCCTCAAGAAGATTAACTACTGTAAATATTTGAATCTAGATACTTACAATGCATTACTCTTTACCATTTAGCAGTTTAATTATTGCACATCTTCCAAACAAAGTTGGCTCCCAATACTAAATTTCTTGCCTCTACATTATGTAAACCTACACCTCCTTTCATTTTCTTTTTGCAAGTGGCTTTTAGGGATAGAAGGCAAATTTTATTCTTTTCATTTGTATTTCCTTTCCATACAAAAATTCTCACTAGTTTCTCAATGTTTTGAATGATGCTTTTGGGAGCTTTGAGTATTGCCATATAGTAATTTGGGATGGCTTGTAGATTTTACAAATGAGTAGTGGACTAAATAGTGACAAATATTTTCCCTTTCAGGTGGTTATATTCATACTGATATTGTCAAGGATTTTATGCCAGTAAGAAACCTTATTAGGGCATATGAAGAAAGGGATACCCAAATATTGACCTAGGAGAGCTTCAATAGGGAAACATAGAATGTTGCAAATCCTCTTCTTCAAGTCCCTAGATATATTGAAACAATATATTTTGGATTTGGTTTTATTAATATGTTGACCTATGGAATTTATGTACTCCACAAGTGTTTACTTTATCTACTCAGCCACATGAATGGTTATAGTCCCAAATAGAAGGGCAAAAGCACAAAGTTGTGTTACCCTTTGGGCTAACTAGAACTGTCTAGCTGAACTTAGTTCGGTCGAACTAATTTCATGCCACAGTGGTGCCTGTTGGCATGACCATGGCACCTAGATGGCACCAAAAGTTTGGCCAAACTTGTTCAAAATAGTTCGGTCGAACTAGCCTATGTGTCAGGTGATGTGACAACAAAGTCACCATTTTGTTTGCATTTCTAAAAATTTTCACTTCTGCTCTATTTTTCTTTAGGTGGAATATTTTTTTTACAAAAATCAAAAAATACCCTTTTGTAGAGGTTGAAGTCAAGAATCTAGACATATAATTTTTTTATTTTTTATTTTTTAAACATTGCAAGTAGGTTTTTTTAAGTTCAAAAAGAGGCTGATTTGAAATTGAAAAGAAAATACTAAATGATATTAAAAAAAATTTAAAAATATATTTTTCACTAAATGAGAGAGTTTTCTCTAAAAGGGATTTTTTTTAATAATGATAAATTTAGTTGACAAAAGGTGTTGTTGAAAGAAAACTATCAAATTCAGCTATTCTGGACTTAAATATTATTACGAGAAAAATATACATCAAAATTTAAATTTTTTTTAGCAATGCATATATATTGTTGGCAAATACATACTCCAATGAGAAATTGTAGGTAATTGAAGGTATTGTCATTAATGGCAACCTTAAAATCCTAAGGAACCGACACAGGCAAACATAGACATTGACACAGGCAGACACCGACACTAGCACCAAAAAAATGATTACCAACACCATGGCCGAAAAGATTTTGTTTAGTATTTAATTGTAATATCTTTTGTAAGCCGACAAGGCATATTGTAAATAGACTCATATATGTATGAGATCTTGTAAGACCATTTTGTAATAGGAACAAGGATAATAGAAGAAGTAAGGTAGATAATGGACAGATGATGTGAATGTTGAAATAAGGTTTATGAATATTGCATGAGCTTAAACCAGTACTAAACTTGGAATAGTAGAAGCTAAATTTAAGTAGTACTTGATATTGGATTTGCTTAATCCAAATTTTGTAAGTCAGTGAGACTTCTTTTGTAACTGAGCAGTGAGCTCTAGGCACTTGGCCTTCCTGCATGTGCAGGCCCCTATTGTATCAGTAATATTCTCTTATTGGCCAGTAAGTGAATATTGTGGGTCACAAATCCCACCGAGGTTTTTCCCACACTAGGTTTCCTCGTTAAAACATTGTGTTATGGTGTGTTTCTTATGTTGTGCTTATTATTCTTTCTTACTGCATTAATTTTGGTTTACTGGTACACTATTTTGAAATGCAATTTACTTAATAAGTTCATAAATTCAATATACCGGCCAAATACTGATTCACCCCCCCTCTTAGTATCTTTGGGAATCCTAAAAATTGGTATCAGAGCCTGGTCCTCTATTTTCAAAAGTCTAACAACTTGAGGAAGATTTTGACACTGGTAGAAATGGAAAAATTGAGGAAGCATTTGGAAACAACTCTTTCAGATTATGATGCAGAAAAGTTGAAGAATATCAAACTTGAAGATGATCTAAAAGTTGCACAGGAGATAATTCAAGGACTTCAAGAAAATCTCACTATTGCAAGAAATAAGAGAAGAGAACTTTGTGAAAAGATGTAGAATGATAATGATGAAAAGGAAACTCTTAATGATCTGGTAAATAAATTGAGACAAGAAAACAATACTATGAAGAATGAGATGCAAGATATGACTATGAGGTTTTGTAAAGACATTGAAGATAGAAAGAAGAATGAAGATGAATTGGTTAGAAGATTAAATGATGCTAGAAATGAAAACACAAGACTCAGTCATGAAAATGATATGTTAAAGACAAAACTGAACTCATGAGACAAAAAGGAATCTTGGAAAATGAATTGGCCACTACAAATCAACACAAGGAGAAATTTAAGAAAAGCTCAGAGGAACTTGATAACATGCTAAAGAATCAGAAACCTAATGGAGATACAAATGGCCTTGGCTTTGAAGTTGGTAAAAGCTCTGGTACTGCAAACAATCATGATCACAACAAACTGGTAAGACAACCTAATGCTTACAAATTTAATGGGAAATGCTTTAACTATAACAAGTATGGTCATAGAGAAAATCAGTGTAGAGCTAGAAACTATCAAAACACTAATGCACCCACTGATCAATGTTCTAAATGCAACAAAGTTGGTCATAACTTAGAAAACTATAGAATAAATGTAAGATGTTATATTTGTGGAAGATTTGGACACTTATCTAATCAATGCAGAACACATACCGACATAGGATATGGGAAAGCAATTCAGAAAAAAACAATGTAACTTGTTATGCTTGTAACAAGATTGGACATATTGCTAAATTTTGTAGAAGTAAGACATCACTGGCAAATAACAAAGGACCCATCTTGAAAGGAAAAGAGAAGGTTGAAGAGGTAAAGCAAGAATTTTCAAAACAATGGATTAAGAAGTCAGATCGGAATGTTAGTGAAGCTATTCCTTCACCGATAGAACAAAGTATCACTCCATTGGCAGGAGGTTCTTCATCTAACTGAAGAAAAATCCTTTGGGGGTATGGTAACAAACTTTAAAACATGCTAACTTACCCTCAGTTGATGGTAAGAAGTTGGATTACTTCTTTACCAACAAATGAGTTAAGTTTTGACTTAATCGGCATGCATTAAATGTGGTAGTTGAAGGAAATAACATTATAAAGCAAGTGTTTTGGCTCTTTTTCATTCACCGAGCATTCAAATCTTCAGAGAGCACAAAAATCCCGAGTGAAGGCATTCATAGCGGAAGTGATGCACACATACCTAAAGGCAGATTAAGTTATTTATAACAATGGCTTCTTCCTCTGCACCTAAATTTATTGCAAACCCTATTATTGTAGAAGAAGTTAAATGCTCTAGACCCGTGTTTAATATCATTCCCGACATTGCAAAGAAAGATGATACCCTAGGGGCATTCTCTCAAATTCCTAAAGGAGTAGTATATGTTGAAGACCCTAGAATGTACATACATTGTCACATAGAAGAACTAGGAGATGAAGAAATCAATAATATGTATCAGACTATTTTATGTGATGAATCTGGAAATATCAACCGGAACATAAGATAGTGGAAACCCTAGGTTTTACTGAAATCCTTAGTATCCCAGATTTTCCCAAGGATGTTATAAGGATTTTGCTAAGCAGAGTGCATGGAGAGTTATTTTGGTTGGATTCAATTCATAAGATCATGAAATAGGTAGTTAGGGAAGTGACAGGCTTACCCTCCACCGATAGCAGACCTGACAAAACTAAGAAGGTCTCTAATGACACTGTGATGACCCTACTCGGTGCAACTTTCGATAAGAGATCAATCAGAGTCAATGATGTTAAGGATGAAAATGTCAAATTCATTAGCATGGTACTTGGCTACAAAGCTACTCATACAAACAGACTAAACTCAGTCTCTAGCTTGTGTATTAAAAGTGCTTATGACTTCGTGAACAACAATGCTAAGATTGACATCTGTGAATGGCTGAAAGATGAACTAATAGAAAACCCAAAGAAAATCAAAGGTGACAAGAAGGGAACCTTCAGATTTGGCAACTTACTTGTAAGATTAATGTTGTCTATCACCAAGGAAGTACCCAGTACTGGCAGAAAAGACTTTGGATTTGATATACTAGTAGGAAAACAACTACTGGACATACTGAACAACATGGGAGAAAACAAAGATAACAACATCAATGAATATTTCCAAGCATTTAAGGCAAAGATGAAATCTAGAACAAGGTTGTCCCAAGCAATTGTTGACAAATACAAAGATGACATATGCTTTGTGGTAAAGAAAGATGAAATCTGGATGGAAGCAGTTGTCCCAAGGATTGTTTGAGTAATTGAAATGGGATATGAAGCTGATGAGAACATAATTGAGACATATGCAAAAGCTCTACTTGAGGCACCAAGAAAACCGGATGAGAAATTCTTTGGAAATGCTTAAATAATTGAGAGTGGCATTCAATCAAGGAAAAGAGTAAAGAAGGTTGATCAGTTGGTTAGGAAAGGATCCCGACAGGCAAAAGCAATAAAAGAAGATGTATTGAACAAAACTGGTATTAAGGAAAGTGAGTTGGAAGGATTACAACTGGAAGCACATATTTCACCAGTTGCTACTTCCTCTGCTACTGAGATTCCACCACAATTCCAAAGGGTTGATAGAAAAAGGAAACCCTCACCGGCACCTTCTCCTACACCAAAGAAAACAAGACAGAAACAACAAGCAGTTAGGCCTCTGACAAAGAAAATGACACCCAAGAAAAGAAAGGTTAAGCAAGTTGATAGTCCACTTGACAAACTATTGAGTGAGATAACTGAAGATGGTAATCTATCAAACATTAGCAAATTGTACAGTACTCTTAACAAAGAAGAGAAGGAGAGCATAGAAAACAGTGTAATTTTGCACTTGGATATTTACAAGAAATTTTTGATTGAAGTAGTAGATGATTTACCTAGTGAACTGTATAGAAGACTTGATGGAAGGAGAATTGCAATAATGGAACTTGACAAGAAGATAGAAATTGAAAAATTACTTGTAGTGCACCTAGTAAACTCACCTAATGAAATAGATGAACTAATAAGTGAGGCAAACCGGACAGTATTCTGAGCTGGTCACCATCATGTTGCACTTATGGCAGGAAGAGTTAATGAAATTTCAGAAGAGACTGTGGATAAATGGGACATATTTTTTGTTGAGAAGTAAAAACAAGAAGAGTTAAAAAGACCTAAAACTTTTAAAGTTTATCAAAAGGATAAGGATAAAGGGAAAAGCAAAATGGGTGGTCCTCCATCCTTAAAGATAACAAATAACTTACCTCCTCTGGCATTCCAGTAGAAACTGCTGATACTCCACCGGCAATAAAGAGTATGGAAACTGCACATGAGGATACAAATCCTGATTTAGAGGTACTTTATACAATGAAATTTGATACTCAAGAAGTTAATATTATTGTTGATAAAGAATCATCTAAGAAAAGAGAAGT